>NW_024412466.1:166285-181214 GCF_014898765.1 Herpailurus yagouaroundi | reverse complement strand
CTGGGGGCGGCGGGCCCGAGACCCCTTCTCGCCGGACCCCGCCCGCCCTGGCCGGCTCCGGCCTCTGGCCTCCGGCCTTTGGGGAGGGGGCTCTGCCGTGCCCAGCCCGCGCGGCCCGCTCCCGCTGACATTCGCGGTGCTCGGCTGAGTCACGGGATGGGCGCCCTGCGCGGCGCGCTCTTGGGGGTCTAGCTGCGCGAGTAGGGGGGCGAGCGGTCCCAGGACCCTGGGGTCGCGGGAGGCCCTGGTTCCCGGGACAGAGGACAGGCATGGGGGGACTCTGTCCAGCCCAGAGGCTCCTTGGCCTCTGGGCCCAGCCCCCCTGGAGTCCCTGCAGGGACCCTGCCCCTTCCCTCCCTGCACCACCCCTCTGCCCTTGGGCAGACACCTCTCTTCCTCCCCCTCCTCCTCCCTTTCACCCTCTTCCTCCTCCTCCTCCTCCTCCTCCTCCTCCTCTTCCTCCTCCTCTTTTTCACCCTTCCCGAAAGTCCCTTAGTCTGTGCTCCTGCCTTCTTACCAATGGGAATGTCCTTGCTGTGGCAGCATCGGCCAGCCTGCAGCCCTGCACCCTTTTGTCCTTTGGGGCAGTCCTCCCTGAGGCCGATCCGCCTTCTGGTCTCCCCAGCCCCAGCTTCCTTTGGGAGCCGGATCCTGCTATTTGGAGATGTGACCTCCAAGCACCCCAGCTGTCCACCCGTGCCTGGGGTGGCCAGGGGCCTGAGGGTACAGGACACAGCAGCTGTCAGGGGCAGAGGCCCTGGTGAGGAGCCAGCCTGGGGCAGAATGGGTACCATCACGCCGGCCCTCACCGCTCTTGCCCCGGGAAGGGCAGGGCCATCTCCTGTTGTCCTGCCCAGCCGACAGCAGCACATGCACCAGAGAGGCCTGGGCAGCTCCGGTTTCTGAATGGGCCCTGGGGATTTTCCACAGTGAGGCCCAGAGCAGGCTGGGGTCCAGAGTGGGGGCCCGAGGAGGAGGCATCCCCTTGCCCACCTGGGGCCCAAGAGGCTCCTCTCCCACCTGACTCTGAGCCCAGTGGGGCTGATGAGCCTCTGCATGGGTGCCTCCTTGAGAAGGGCTCTGGAGTGCATAATCAGAAGCCCAGGGCTGCAGGCAGGGTGGGGTGGCCATCATCACCATGGCTGGCAGGAGTGCCCTGGGCACCTGAGCCTGGCAGGGAGCCGGGGTTGAGTACACTCCCTGCCCACGTGCCTGGGGCTGGCTGGCACCGGGTCCCATGGGTCAGGCCTGCAGCCTCTGGTGCACCTTCCCCTGCTTCAGATTTGGGGTTACTAGGGGCACCAGGGCAGGGCTCAGGGGAGGAAGGGAGACTGGGATGTGGGCATTAGCATTATCCCCAGGGTTCTCAGCAGGAAGGGCCCCCAGGGGCTGGGAACAGAGCCTAGAATGATGGTCCCTGCATCCACTGGAGACCTCAAGGCTCAGGGAAAGGAGCAGCAGCTTGTGGGGCACCTGGCAAGCAGCTGGGAGGTGCCTTCTGCCAGATACCCGGGAGTGGCCCCCACCTGCTAGGTTGGGCCTTCCCTAGAGCCTTCCTGTACCCTGCCCAGCAGCACCACCAGGGACTGGTTGGGCCACATGGAGGTCCTCGGCCTGAGGCCACAGCAAATCAGAAATTCCTCCTCCAGGGTGGCTAAGGCCTTGCTGGGCTTGCGCCGCGGGGCTGGGGCAGGGGCTGGCCAAGTGCCTGGCCCACTCCTCCTGGCCCCCCACTTTCCTGGGGAGGCCTTGGGCTTTGGAGTTGGACCTGCGGGCTTGGCCAACAGAGGTTCTGCTCTACGTTCTATGCGCTTCTCTGGGGGAGGGCTTGGTTCGGAGGGAAGGGACCAAGGCCCTCTGTGCCCCGCTCTTTCACTCTTCGCATCTCTGTGCCTTGGTTTCTCCATCCGAGTGTCGCCTATCGCCTCTTAGCTGGGACGGGTCTGCCCTGCTGTAGGGACGGCTGTAGCCTCACCCCTGGGGTCAGGGTCAGGCCGCTCCGTTCAGGTCTCCTCTGTTCTCCCCTTGACACAGCAGGAGGTGGCTCAGGCCCAGAGTGGGCACCCAGGCCCCGGCAACACCATAGGGGCACTGGGCTAGCCTCAAGGGACTGGGGTTTAACCACCTTGCCGGCCGCGGGTGGGGTGCCCAGGTGGGGCTCCCAGGTGGGGCCTAACCTGCACTGCCTGCCTGTAACCAGATGCCCCTCTGGCCGCCCGCCCGCCCGCCAGGCAGGCCTCCCTCCTCCCAGCAGCTCCTGCGCGGCTGTTGCTATAGCAATGAGGAGGTAGCCGCGGCCTGTTGCTGCAGTTACGTGGTGGAGGTGCCCGGTGGCAGGGCGGGTGTGGGTGGGGCTGGCACCGCGGCCGCGACCCCGCGCTCCTGCGTCGCCACTCGCATGCAGCCACCCTCACTCTGTGCCCGTCCCCAGCCCCGTGGCTGCCCGTGGTGCCTCTCCAGCTAGCCCTGGGAGGGGGTGGAGGCTGGCACGGGCTGGGGCGAGTGTGGGGTGCGGACACACAGTGGGGTGTTCCAGGCCACAGAGCACGATTGTCAGAGTGCGGTAAACAGGAGCAGCTGGTCCACCCCAGGGGACCGGGAGCCCGGGCCCTGGGCCAGGCGGAGCGCCACCGGGGTGGGGGCTCTGAAGCTGCTTTGGGGGCAGGGGGCGAGGAGGAAGGAAACCTGGAGCCTCTGAGAAGAGCCAGTGGGGTGGAGGTCGGGGTGTGTCTTTGGGCTGAGCAGGGGGCTCCCCCTCAGGGCAGCTGGCCTGAGGTCCCGTCTCTCCACCTTCCCTCCCTGAGCCGGGAGAGGTGGGGGTGGTCACGGGAGAGGTGGGGGTGGTCACGGGAGGCCTGGGTCCCTGGGGCTGCTGGCATTTGTCTCCCACACAGAGCAGTTCCATCAGGGCTCACCTTGGCGCCCAGGCGGGGGTGGCCGGAGCAGTCCCAGGAATCCTGAACAGGGGTGCTGGGGAGGGCAGGCAGGGCTGCTGAGCACCCCCCACTGCCGTGAACCACGTTCCGGGGTGGGGGGAGGGGAAGGGGCCAGGGCGGAAGAAGGTGCCTGTGCCTCAGGGACTCAGGGCTGTCAGACCTCTGACCAGGTTTCTCTGGAGGCTCAGGCCCCGGGGCTAGAGCCATGCCTCCTCCTGTCCAGCCTTTGGGGTGTGATGACGGCTGTCACAGCCAGGAGGACTCACCCTGGGGGACTGTGGGAGCTGAGATGGGGCCCACGACCACCTCCAAGATCCTAGCCTGGGGAAGGGGAAGCTGAGCTGGGCAGATGCACGGGTCAGAGCAGACCACAAGCTGGCTGTTTTGTCTCTCCCGGCAAGTCAGTGTGGCAAACAGGACCCGGGCCAGGGGGCGGGAGACCTGGTTGGCTTGGGCCAGACAACACTCGCAGTTGCGCCCTTCGAGAAGGCCCTTGAAGGAAGGGGGTGGGGCTGCAGACTCTGTTGGCCCCCAAGGGCCTGTGTTGACCTTTTGTGGCCTCTGTGGGAATATGTGGGGCCCAGGCTGGCTCTGCCTACCCGGAAGACATCTGTCTGGGGAGCGGGGGCTCAGGCCTGTCCCGTCCAGCCCCCGGCAGGTGGCGTGGGAGGCCAGGCTGCCGGACAGATACCTTACTCAACCCGCCCTTTCCAGTGGGTCTTGGCCTTTGAGATCTTCATCCCTCTGGTCCTCTTTTTCATCCTGCTGGGGCTTCGGCAGAAGAAACCGACCATCTCCGTGAAGGAAGGTGAGTGTCCTTGGCGGGGGGTGCCCAGGGCACAGCTGGGGGGTCAGGGTGGGGCAGGCGGTCCTCACCGCATCACACATGCCTGTCCTGTGTGCACGTGGCCACACACGTGTCCCAGCTGCCACGCTCCCCTGCGCGGTCCCTGGCCGTGCCTCCTGGCTGGGCTAGGGGCCCGGGCCGGCCGCGGCGGCCATCCCTCACGGTTCTCCTCTGTTCTGTTTTACCCATCCCCCGCATGGTCTCTTGTCCTCCTCCTGGGCCTGCATGCAGTCTGTAAGTGAGGACTTCCTGGTGCAGCCTAAGCGTGCCCCAACCCCGCTTGCATTAACAGCCTTTCCAGGCCTGGCTGCGTCCTGCAAAAACCCCTCTCCGCTGTCAGGGACAGCTGGAGCACTGGGGGACGGGTGGGCGGTGGGTGCTGAGTGTGCCTGGGCCACGGTGGCTCCCTTCTGGGGGTTTCCATCTCTCTGTGGGGTCGCCCGGCCCTGCTTTGCAGGCCTGGGGCCAGGTCACCTGGCTGCTCCCCCAGCAGACCCCTGTGGGTTCCTGCATCCTCTCTGCTAACCAGCTGGCCAGAGAGGTCAGAGGTCACTTCCCAGTGGGGGGGGGGGGCCCACGTGCTCCCCTGGGCTGTGGCACCCGTGCCACACCTGAATTCTTGGGGAAGGCGTCAGGGCACTGTGGCCTTGGCTGGCTAAGGGAAGAAGGACACCCTGGGAGTTGGGGGCGGGGATGGCGAGATACCCTTTGACCTCTGACCTGCTGGGGTCCTTTGCACCAGAGCTCTTGGCCCTCTGCCCCCTGTCTGCCGCCTGAAGCTGCTTTTCCTCCCTGACTTTCTCTAAATTTCTTTATTCGGCTTCATGTCCCTTCCCTTTCTTGACTCCTTCCCCGTCTCCTGTTCCTCTGTCTCCACCCCTCGGGTCCTCTCACCTGCCCTGACCGCCAACCCCCCCCCAGCTTTCTACACGGCAGCGCCGCTCACCTCTGCGGGCATCCTGCCCGTCATGCAGTCTCTTTGCCCGGATGGCCAGCGAGACGAGTTTGGCTTCCTGCAGTACGCCAACTCCACGTGAGTGCCCCCCACCCCGCCCTCCGGGAGCCCACCCCCCTGCGGAGGCCAGTGGGTGACCTCGGATGGTGGTGCAGGGTCACTCAGCTTCTGGAGCGCCTCAACCGCGTGGTGGAAGAGGGCAACCTGTTCGACCCGGCGCGGCCCAGCCTGGGCTCGGAGCTCGAGGCCCTGCGCCAGCACCTGGAGACCCTCCGCTCGGGCCCGGACGCCTGGGAGAGCCTCCCGGACAGACCTGCAGGTGCACACCGGGCCCTGGGCGGGCTGGGCTGTGCCCGTGCGGCGGGGCGGGGGTGGAGGCTGTTGAGACCTGAGCTCTGGTGTCAGCTGGGTTCAAACCCCGGCTTGGTCACTTCTGACCGTGGGCTCGCGGCTGGGCCTCCGTCTGAACCATCACTCCGAGTTCCCGGGGCAGACGTGCTCGGGTGGTCCCGGCCGAGCTGACCGCCACAGTGGCCGAGCCTGGTGCGGGCAGCTCGGTGCTGAATCTGTTCTGGGTGCCTAGACCCTGGGCCCGGCTGGCCCTCAGCGCCATCCTTCTGCCTGTCCAGTGCCCTCCTTCTCTCTGGGCTCGGTGGCCAGGGACCCACGGGAGCTCTGGCGTTTCCTGATGCAGAATCTGTCGCTGCCTAACGGCACGGCCCAGGCCCTCCTGGCTGCCCGGGTGGACCTGCCTGAGGTGAGGTGGGGCAGGCGGCCTCTGTGAGTGCGTGTCTACTCCTGGGCAGCTGCCAGCCCTGGGCCCTGAGTTCCACCCTCCTCCCCTGCTTGTAGGAATGGAAGGCACGGGGCGGGGGGGGGGGGGTGGGGGGGGGGGGGCTCTGAGGCAGCCCCGGGGCCAGGCTCTGGCACCTCCTGGCCTGAGCCATGCCCCCTTTACACCCCAGGTCTATCACCTGCTGTTTGGCCCTTCGCCTGCCCTAGATGTGGGTTCAGGACTCCCCAAGGGTCAGGAGCCCTGGAACAACCCCCTATTCCGGATGGAGGTGAGAGGGCCTCTTAGTGGGATGGGGGTGTGCTGCCTGCTTCTCCCAGAGCGGATGAAAAAATGGGCCCCCTTGATAATTCCGAGCTTCTCCTGGGAAGTGAGGGAGGTCTCTGGGAGTCTGGCTGGCGTGGAGAGGGGGAAGGCGGGACAGTGATGTGTGTCCAGCCCCCGCGCCCCCCCCCCGCTCTGTCACAGAACCTGGGCTGTCTCAGACTTGACACAGTGGGTGGCGCAGGGGGCGACCCGAGGCCTTCTTGGGTTAGGGCCTTGGTTTCCTCTGGGCTGAGGCTCCCGCCCAGCGGTTCCCCTGTGCCTCGCCCCCAGGAGATGCTGCTGACGCCTGCCCTCCTGGAGGAACTCACGTGTACTCGGGGATCCAGGGAGCTGGGCCGGATCCTCACCGTGTCCCAGGGTCAGCAGAGGGCGCTGCAGGGCTACCGGGATGCCGTCTGCAATGGGCAGGCTGCAGCCCGCGCCCGGCGCTTTTCTGGGCTGGCTGCTGAGCTCCATAACCAGCTGGATGTGGCCAGGATCGCACAGCAGGTGAGGTCCTGCCTGCCAGCTGGCCCACAGGTCCACTGTGCTGGGGCTGCTCGGTGTCCTAGGGACTCCCGGGCCCAAGGCTGTCAGTGGGGCGTGCCCATGGGTGGGTGTCCCGCGCTCCCCCAGTGACAACCATGCCTCGTGTCCCCTGCCTCACCCCGTGGCCTCACCCCAGTGTGCTTCCTAGCCCCTCGCCAATGCCCACCTTCTCTCGGGATGCCGACCCTCCCGCATCCTCTCATCCCAGCCTGTGCCCTCCCTGACCCACCTCCAGATCGGCCCCCAGCCCCTGCTCCTCCTAGGCCTGCATTTCCCCACATGCTCATTTCTCCTCAGCTGGGCCTGGACACCCCCAACGGCTCGGCTCCCCAGCAGCAGCCACCACCCCCACAGCGGCTGCAGGCGCTGCTGGAGGACCTGCTGGACGCCCAGAAAGTTCTGCAGGATGTGGACGTCCTCTCGGCTCTGGCCCTGCTGCTGCCCCAGGGTGCCTGTGCCCGTCGCGCTCCGGGGTCCCCAGCCAGCGGCCCCGGCAGGATGGCCAACGGCACGGGGGCGGCGGCGGTGGGCACGGGCTCCAACTCCACAGCGGAGGAGGGGGCTCCGTCCGCTGCGGCTCCTGCCTCCTCCGACGCGCTGCAGGGCCAATGCTCTGCCTTCGTGCAGCTCTGGGCCGGCCTGCAGCCCATCCTGTGCGGCAACAACCGGTAGGTGGGCGGCAGGGAGACAGGGGTGGGGGTCTGATCCCAGGCCTGGCTCTGAACCCCCCCCCCCCATCTTGACACCGGGACACCCGGCTCTGTATCCCGGCCCCCATGCCCCACCCCTTCCGATGCACCCCTCCCACGCCGAGGTCCCGCCCCGTTAGTTCTTGAGGCCCCACCTCCACCCCCCACCCTTCCTCCCGGATCCAGACCCCCGGGCTCCGCCCCTCACGCCCCACCCCCACCCTAGCACCATCGAGCCCGAGGCACTGCGGCGGGGCAACATGAGCTCCCTGGGCTTCACCAGCAAGGAGCAGCGGAACTTGGGCCTCCTCGTGCACCTTATGACCAGCAATCCCAAGATCCTGTACGCGCCAGCGGGCTCCGAGGCCGACCGCGTCATTCTCAAGGTTGGCAAGTCTGGTGCGCCGTGTGCTGGAGCTGCACGTGTCTCTGGGGCAGGAGCTGAAGGAGCTGGGCACCGGGTTCTGCAGGCCGGGGACCCCCTGTGCCGAGTGGGGCTGCTAGAATTGGCATGGGAGGGGCGCAGCTGGCACTTGAGCGCTGACTCGGCTCTGCGGGGGGAGGGGGAGAACCCACAGGGGGCGTTTAGGGCGCAGAGGCCCTTGGGGGCCGGGCATGGCCAGGGCCCGCAGTGCTGGTTTGGACCGAGGAGAGGCTGCATCTGAGGATCTCTGCAGCATCCAGTGGGTGACGATTGGGTGGGGTAGCTAGGCGGTATGGGACCAGCTGAGGGCAAGGTGTCGGTGGCCAATCCGGGGGAGTCCTGTCTGGGAGAAGTAGAAGCTACGGCTGGAAATGGCCCCAGAAAGGGGGAAGCCTATGGAGGGGTCTTTAGGGTGACCGGGGGCAGGGAGGCAAGGGCCAGGTGTCGGGACCCTGGAAGGGACATGTGGAGAAGGGCCCGACAGAGGAGGCAGGAAGGCACGGCTGGCGACATAGGGGAACCCCGAAGCCATGTTGCCCCAGGAGCCAGAGCAGAGCCTGTTTTGTGGGGTCACTGCGGAAAGGTTGGGGAGGGGAGGGTTTCGAGCTAGGTGGCAGTCTGGCCAGAGCAACACTGGTTTTGGGGAGGACTGGCCTAGGGGGAGACAAAGGAGTGGAGTGCCCCCTTGCTGGCTGGGGTCCGCCCTGAGCCCCATGACCCGTGCCCTCACCCTCTGCAGGCCAACGAGACCTTTGCCCTTGTAGGCAACGTGACTCACTACGCCCAAGTGTGGCTCAACATCTCTGCCGAGATCCGCAGCTTCCTGGAGGAGGGCAGGCTGCAGCAACACCTCCACTGGCTGCAGCAGGTGCCGGGGGTGCTGGGCGGGGGTGGGCTGCAGAAGGTGGGGGGGGGGTGCTGGGCCGGGGTGGGGTGGGCGGGGCCCCCCGTGTCAGCCCCCCCCCCCCCCGGGCCCGGGGCCCCCCCCCCCCCCCCCAGTATGTGGCGGACTTGCGGCTGCACCCCGAGGCATTGAACCTGTCGCTGGAGGAGCTCCCGCCTGCCCTGCGCCAGGACAATTTTTCGCTGCCCAACGGCTCCGCGCTCCTGCAGCAGCTGGACACCATTGACAACGCGGCCTGCGGCTGGATCCAGTTCATGTCCAAGGTGGGGTGCGTGGCCCCTCGGGCTCCACTGGGGCCGGGGGCCGGCTCCAACAATGCCCCTCCCCTCAGGTGAGTGTGGACATCTTCAAGGGTTTTCCCGACGAGGAGAGCATCGTCAACTATACTCTCAACCAGGCCTACCAGGACAATGTCACCGTGTTCGCCAGTGAGCTGGTCCCCCTCGGGCGGGTCCCTAACTCCTGTTCTTCTGCCTCCCCCCCCCTCCTCCAGCCCTAGCCTCGCGTCTCTCCATCACAGCCCTCCTGTCCGCTTTACCTGCCCCTGTGCCCCTTTTCCTTCTTCAGCCTTGCCCCACCTTGGTCCCCCTCCTCCCGAGCCCTGCCCTGCGACTCCCCTATCTTTTCCCAGCCCCGCCCCTCACCCCCGAGCACTGCCCCAGACCCTGTACCCTGCTTCACGCCCCGCCCCCATCCCAGCCCTGCCCCTGCAACAGGTACCTTCCCAGCTCCCCGGCCCCACCTTTTCCCCGGACCTGCCCCCCTCATGCCCCAGTGGTGCTCTGGCTAGACAGTCCCCTTCGTGTCCCCGCCCCTTCCTCCCTTCACACCTTCACCCCGCAGCCAGCCTGGGCTCTGCCCCTCCACCTGCCCCTCGTCCTGTCTCCAGGCGTGATCTTCCAGACCCGCAAGGACGGCTCCCTGCCACCCCACGTGCACTACAAGATCCGCCAAAACTCCAGCTTCACTGAGAAAACCAACGAGATCCGCCGGGCCTACTGGCGGCCGGGGCCCAACACAGGCGGCCGCTTCTACTTTCTGTACGGCTTCGTCTGGATCCAGGGTGAGGGCCGCTCCTGGGGCGGCCGGGGTAGGGCCCGGCCACCCCCCCCTGCTGTGGCTGACCTCTCCCGCCTGCAGACATGATGGAGCGTGCCATCATCAACACCTTCGTGGGGCACGACGTGGTGGAGCCTGGCAACTACGTGCAGATGTTTCCCTACCCCTGCTACACGCGAGACGAGTGAGTGTGTGTTGGGGGGGTCGGGGGCTGGGGCTCAGGCTGAGCCCCTCCCCTCACGCCCCGGCCCCGACCCCCCCCCCCCCCCCCCCCCCCCCCGGCCACCTGCCCACAGGTGATGAAGACAATGGGCCTGAACAACGCTGTGCACTGGGTGGCCTGGTTCATCACGGGCTTTGTGCAGCTCTCCATCTCTGTGACGGCCCTCACGGCCATCCTCAAGTACGGCCAGGTTCTCATGCACAGTCACGTGCTTATCATCTGGCTCTTCCTGGCGGTCTACGCTGTGGCCACCATCATGTTTTGGTGAGCACCATGGGGCTGGCAGGGGGCTGGCAGGGAGCCTTGCTGGGCCCTGGCAGAGTGCCTCTTGCATTCACCCAGAAAGCACAGAAACAGCCCTTCTGGAGCTCCTCTGTACCCCGGGAGGTGGCGCCAGGAGGGCTTTGGGCTGTGCCCTAAGGGTCGGGTGTGGCTGATGGCCGTGGCCCCACCCACCCTAGCTTCCTGGTGTCTGTGCTGTACTCCAAGGCCAAGCTGGCCTCGGCCTGCGGTGGCATCATCTACTTCCTGAGCTACGTGCCCTACATGTACGTGGCGATCCGCGAGGAGGTGGCCCACGATAAGATTACTGCCTTTGAGAAGTGCATCGCGGTGAGGATCGGGATGGTTGGGAGTGGGGCGGGGTCCATCCTCCTTCCCCCGCTGACACCACTGTGCCCTCAGTCCCTGATGTCCACCACAGCCTTCGGCCTGGGCTCCAAGTACTTTGCCCTGTACGAGGTGGCAGGTGTGGGCATCCAGTGGCACACATTCAGTCAGTCGCCTGTGGAAGGTGATGACTTCAACCTGCTCCTGGCCGTCACCATGTTGATGGTGGACGCGGCCGTCTACGGGGTGCTCACGTGGTACATCGAGGCGGTGCACCCAGGTACCAGCTGACCCTTTGCAGGGGGAAAGCAGAGGGTGTGTGGCTCTCTAGGGGGTGCACATGGCCTGGGGTGGACCTGACACCAGGCCCTGGGTCAGCCTGCCTTCTGCACCACCCCCCCCAACCCCTAGGCATGTACGGGCTACCCCGGCCCTGGTACTTCCCACTGCAGAAGTCCTACTGGCTCGGCAGCGGGCGCACAGAGGCGTGGGAGTGGACCTGGCCATGGGCTCGCGCCCCCCGGCTCAGCGTCATGGAGGAGGATCAGGCCTGTGCCATGGAGAGCCGGCGCTTGGGTGAGGCGGGCACCCAGGGGGCGGCTGGGGCAGTCACTGGGGTTGGGGGACCCCGGGGCGTCCTCAGCTGACCCGCGGCCCTCGTGCAGAGGAGACGCGGGGCATGGAGGAGGAGCCCACCCACCTGCCGCTGGTGGTCTGTGTGGACAAGCTCACCAAGGTCTACAAGAACGATAAGAAGCTGGCCTTAAACAGGTTGAGCCTGAACCTCTACGAGAACCAGGTGGTGTCCTTCCTGGGACACAACGGGGCTGGCAAGACAACGACCATGTGAGTGTCAGTGCAGGGGGTGGGTCCTCACCGGGTGGGCAGCAGGGTGGGGCTCCCGGCAGGAGGTGGGGGTCGTGACCCTGCCCACCCGCCCAGGTCCATCCTCACGGGCTTGTTCCCGCCGACCTCGGGTTCGGCCACCATCTACGGGCACGACATCCGCACGGAGATGGACGAGATCCGCAAGAACCTGGGCATGTGTCCGCAGCACAACGTGCTCTTTGACCGGCTCACGGTGGAGGAGCATCTCTGGTTCTACTCGAGGCTCAAGAGCAGGGCCCAGGAGGAGATCCGCAAGGAGATGGACAAGTGGGTGGGGTGGGGGCGGGGCTCTGGGGCGGCCCCGGGGCGGTGGCGGGAGCCCACATGCGCCCCTACATGCGCGTGCGCCCCTACATGCGCCGCCCTGCCCGCAGAATGATCGAAGACCTGGAGCTGTCCAACAAGCGGCACTCGCTGGTGCAGACGCTGTCGGGCGGCATGAAGCGCAAGCTCTCCGTGGCCATCGCCTTCGTGGGCGGCTCCCGCGCCATCATCCTGGACGAGCCCACCGCCGGCGTGGACCCCTACGCGCGCCGAGCCATCTGGGACCTCATCCTGAAGTACAAGCCGGGTGAGCCGAGCGTGGGGTGGGTACAGGTGGCCCCGGCCGGCCCCACCCAGCCCAGCGCCCTGAGCCTGGTCCCTCACCCCCCTCCAGGCCGCACTATCCTGCTGTCCACCCACCACATGGACGAGGCCGACCTGCTGGGGGACCGCATAGCCATCATCTCCCATGGGAAACTCAAGTGCTGCGGCTCCCCACTCTTCCTCAAGGGCGCCTATGGGGACGGTTACCGCCTTACTCTGGTCAAGCGGCCTGCTGAGCCTGGGGACCCCCAAGGTCTGTGCTGAGACTGCCTGAGCCGGCCTGGGGTCCCCCTCTCCCAGGACCCCCTTTCCAAGACCAGTGAGCTCGAGGGGCGGGCCCTCAAGGCTTACCTTAGTGAGCCTGGGGTGCCTGGTCCCTCTCCTCGGTCCTCCTCTTGACCTGGCTGGGCTCCCCCGTAGAGGATCCCCCTCCCCCAGCCCCCCACCCCCCTGGTGAAGCTCTTCTCCATTCCCCACCCCTCCTAGAGCCAGGGCTGACGTCCAGCCCCCCAGGCCGCACCCAGCTGAGCAGCTGCTCAGAGCCCCAGGTCTCCCAGTTCATCCGCAAGCACGTGGCCTCCTGCCTGCTAGTCTCCGACACGAGCACAGAGCTCTCCTACATCCTGCCTAGCGAGGCCGCCAAGAAGGGGGCTTTTGAGCGCCTCTTCCAGGTATGGGGTGGAGTGAGTTCCAGGGCGGGGCGCGGAGGGGGCGGGGCGCGGAGGGGCGGGGCGCGGAGGGGCGGGGCGCGGAGGGGCGGGGTGGTGGTGGTGGTGGTGGTGGTGGTGGTGGTGGAGTGGGCTCCAGGGCGGGCGCGGAAGGGGCGGTCCCTGCCGCATCGGGTCACGCACAGCCCTTTCCCAGCATCTGGAGCGCAGTCTGGACGCTCTGCACTTGAGTAGCTTCGGGCTGATGGACACGACGCTGGAGGAGGTGTTCCTCAAGGTGTCAGAGGAGGACCAGTCTCTGGAGAACAGTGAGGCAGGTGGGAGCCCCGCTCCACCCCACCTGACCTTGGACCCGCAGCCGTCTGCCCACTCTAGCCTGGTCTCTGGGGACCAAGGATTCTGGGTGGGAATAAGGTGCCAGGGTTCCCTGCCAGGCTGGCTCTGGGGCTGAGGAGCCTGGGTAGGTGGGTGGCCATGGGAATTGGGGCGCCCCAGGGTGAGGTGGGGTGAGGGTCTTGGTGGGTGAGCATGGGGACTGGGGGTGGCACGCTGGTCTCAGTCCCCCTTGTCCCCTCCCTGGCCCCTGTGCTGTGGCAGATGTGAAGGAGTCCAGGAAGGATGTGCTCCCAGTGGCGGAGGGCCCGTCGGGGGAGGTGCACGTTGGCGATCTGGCCCGGAGCACAGAGCTGGCCCAGTCACAGGTGTCACTGCAGTCCGCGTCCTCGGTAGGCTCTACCCGTGGAGACGAGGGGGCCACCTACGCAGATGTCTACGGCGACTACCGACCCCTCTTCGACAACGCGCAGGACCCAGACAACGTCAGCCTGCAAGGTGGGGGGGTGCGGCTGGCTGGAGCTGGTAGGGTCCCTGGAGGGTGGTGTCGGGCCGCCTGCTCAGCCCCCCTCCCTGTGCAGAAGCTGAGGCGGAGGCCCTCTCGAGGGTCGGCCAGGGCAGCCGCAAGCTGGAGGGCTGGTGGCTGAAGGTGCGCCAGTTCCACGGACTCTTGGTGAAGCGTTTCCACTGTGCTCGCCGCAACTCCAAGGCCCTGTCTTCCCAGATCCTGCTCCCCGCCTTCTTCGTCTGCGTGGCCATGACTGTGGCCCTCTCCGTCCCTGAGATTGGTATGGCCGTTGGGTCAGGCAGCGTGCTGGGGGGACCAGAGCCCCACTGCAGTGGGGCTGTGTCTCTTCCCCGCTCCTGGACCGCCCGCTCTGGGCCTGGCGGGCACACTTGGGGGCTTACTGGGGACTCGGGCCTCCTCAGGGCCAGGCCCCCAAGCTCCAACCCTGTGGGTATTGGGAAGAGGGGACTGAGGCCTGGGGGCTGCCAGCAGGCAGTCAGAACCTGCTCAGGTTTCCTCGTGCATCCTGCCAGGTGACCTGCCCCCTCTGGTCCTGTCACCCTCCCAGTACCACAACTACACCCAGCCCCGTGGCAACTTCATCCCCTATGCCAACGAGGAGCGCCAGGAGGACCGGTGAGGCCATCTGCTGGGCAGCTGTGGTGGACAGGGGCCGGGTGAGGGAGGGGAAGGTGGGCGGGCACTCATCCCCCTCCCCCCTGCCCAGGCTAGGCTCACACCGCGGGTTTCCACAGATTGCGACTGTCGCCGGATGCCAGCCCCCAGCAGCTTGTGAGCACGTTCCGGCTGCCGTCGGGCGTGGGCGCCACCTGCGTGCTGAAGTCTCCGGCCAATGGCTCGCTGGGGCCCACGCTGAATCTGACCAGTGGCGAGTCACGGCTGCTGGCCGCGAGGTTCTTCGACAGCATGTGTCTGGAGTCCTTCACGCAGGGGCTGCCGCTGTCCAACTTCGTGCCGCCCCCACCCTCACCTGCTCCGTCCGACTCCCCTGTGTCCCCAGAGGAGGATCCCCTGCAGGCCTGGAACGCTTCCCTGCCACCCACCTCTGGGCCAGGTATGGGCCCGCCAGGCTGCCGGGGGGCGTGGGACGGCACGGACCTAAGCTGACTGCCGGCTGTACCCGCAGACAACTGGACGTCAGCACCCTCCCTACCGCGCCTGGTGCGGGAGCCTATCCGCTGTACCTGCTCTGCGCAGGGCACCGGCTTCTCCTGCCCGGGGGGTGTGGGTGGGCGCCCGCCCCAGATGCGGGTGGTCACAGGAGACATCCTGACCGACATCACTGGCCACAACGTCTCCGAGTACCTGCTCTTCACCTCTGACCGCTTCCGGCTGCACCGGTGAGTCAGGTGGGGGTTCGTGCCAACTGTGGGCGAGGGGGCAGACCGCCCACTGCACGCCTGGCCTCACGCCGCTCGACCTACCCGCCCAGGTATGGGGCCATCACCTTTGGCAACGTCCAGAAGTCCATCCCAGCCTCGTTTGGTGCCCGGGCCCCAGTCATGGTGCGGAAGATTGCGGTGCGCAGGGCAGCCCAGGTGAGCGGCACAGCCCCGGGCCCTGCAGCGTCCAGCTGTGGCCGGCATGCTGCAGGGACCCACGGTGCTCTAAGGGTGTTTCTGCGTCCCT
>NW_024412466.1:158177-161285 GCF_014898765.1 Herpailurus yagouaroundi | reverse complement strand
AGCCCCTGCGTCTCCGCCCCGCAGCATGGAGGAGTGCGAAGCGCTGTGCACGCGGCTCGCCATCATGGTGAACGGGCGCCTGCGCTGTCTGGGCAGCATCCAGCACCTGAAGAACCGGTGAGCCGAGCCGAGGGTGCCGGCGGCGGGAGGGGCGCGGGGGGGGGGGGGCGGGGGGGGGGGGGGCCCGGGGCTCGGGGCCACAGGCCTGTCCCGCAGGTTCGGAGACGGATACATGATCACCGTGAGGACGAAGAGCAGCCAGAACGTGAAGGACGTGGTGCGGTTCTTCAACCGCAACTTCCCGGAGGCTGTGCTCAAGGTGGGGCGGGACCCCAGGGGGCGGGGCGGGGCCCCAGGGGGCGGGGCGGGGCCCCAGGGGGTGGGGCGGGGCGGTGCGCCCAGCCGCCTCTGACCTCCCTGCGTCCCCAGGAGCGTCACCACACGAAGGTGCAGTACCAGTTGCAGTCGGAGCACATCTCCCTGGCTCAGGTGTTCAGCAAGATGGAGCAGGTGGCGGGCGTGCTGGGCATCGAGGACTACTCGGTCAGCCAGACCACCCTGGACAACGTGAGTGCCCCAGCTCGGCGCATCGGGCCAGCCTGGGCTGCACCCCGCTCACCCACCCACGCACCCCACCCGCCAGGTATTTGTGAACTTCGCCAAGAAGCAGAGCGACAACCTGGAGCAGCAGGAGACAGAGCCCCCCTCGGCTCTGCGGTCTCCCCTGGGCCGCCTGCTCAGCCTGTTCCGGGCCCGGCCCGCCCCCACCGAGCTGCGGGCACTCGTGGCTGACGAGCCCGAGGACCTGGACACAGAGGACGAGGGCCTCATCAGCTTCGAGGAGGAGCGGGTGAGCCCGGCCTGTAGGGTCAGGGCAGCCAGGCTGGCCAGAGGGCTCAGGCTCTGCATAAGGAGAGGGCTTGGAGACGAGTGGCCCCGGGGACTCCTGCAGCCCTGAGGGATCCGTCGGATGCTCAGGACTAGGGTGGACACAGGAGGCTCCGGGCACAGGTGGAAACAGACTGGTTGTAGACCCCGAGACACGTTGGAAACCTTGAGGGGTTCCAGACACGGGCAGAGCAGAGGTGGGGTAGGGGGGAGCAGAGCCTGGGGACACAGGAGCCACCAGACTTGGCCACTGAGGGAGAACTCACGGGAGACAGAGGTGGGGGATCCAGTCCCAGGCCCGCGGGTGCGTGGGGTAGCGGACGTCTCCCCCAGCGCGGCTCACCTGCCGTCTGCCTACCAGGCCCAGCTGTCCTTCAACACGGACACACTCTGCTGACCGTCAGGCGCTGGCTCAAGGACACGCAGTGGGGACAGAAGTCAGGCGGTGGCCGAGGCCCCACCCTGTGCCCCCCAGTGCCCGCCACGAGGCCCTGGAGTGGGGGCCCCCTCCAGCCCCTCACCTGTCCTCAGCACTGCCTGAGGCCACTGCGCTGCCCTCCCCTGATTGTGCCAAAGGTTGGCCTGGCCCTGGGCCGCACACACCCTCACCCTGCTCTGCCTTAAAGCCTTGGGGTCTGACCGGCCCCTAGCCTCTGCCCCCGTCCAGCTCTGCCCACCACCCCCAGGGCCACCAGGTGCCACCAGACCCTGTTGGCCGGGCCTGGCTCCTGAACGGGCCTTTCTCTGACACCCGAGACTGATGGGCCGGCCTGGGGCTGAGGATGGGGACTGGGTTAGGTCCCGCCCCCGGCCCTTATTTATTTTGCTGTAGGAAGAGGCCCCCTCATCCTGCTCTCATTTGGGCAAGCCCCCACCTGAGGGAAGCCGTGGGCATGGGCCAGGGAGGGGCTGCCTCAAGGGGGTGGGCTGGGCAGCAGGAACGGAGAAGCTGCCCCGCTGGCCAGACGAACAGCCGGATCCCCTCCCCACCCCTGCCCCCTGCCATTGCTCTCTCCCACCCAGCTTGGCCCCCTGCACACCCACCTGCCCGGGAGCCAGACCTGTACATAGCGCACAGATGTTTGTTTTAAATAAATGAACAAAAAAACCAGCGCCAGCCTGCGTGTGTGGCGTGGGGCGTTGGGGTGAAGATGGGCCCGGTTGATGCTGGTATGGCCCCTGCCCCACAGGTGCATCTGCAGCATCCCGGAGTGGTGGGCCCAGCGTGAGGGGAAGGTGGCTGGGTTAGCCTGGGGTGGGGGGTGGAGGGCCCTCATCCCTGTAAATAGCTGTTGCTACAGATGGGGAGACTGAGGCGGGGGCTGTCCATCACCCCTCTCCCCTGCCCCGCCTACATAGCCTAGACTGCCTGCCCGGAGGCAGGTCCTGAATGGGCTGCTCTGAGCCACGGTTGCCCGCCCTTCGGGCCTGTGCTCCCTGAGGCCTAGACCCTGGGCCCCGTGCCCACTCAGGGCCCATGGGCAGTGTGCGCTGGGCTGTGTCCCTCTCACCCAGGATGTGGGAGGGCTCTCAGGAGGAGGTGGTCTCTGGGCTGAGACCGGCATCCCGGTGGAGCGTGTGCAAAGGTTGGGGGCAGTGTGGGGACTCCCAGGGACTGCAGGGCTCGGTGGCAGTGGAGCCTGGAGACAGTGGGGCCACAAGGAAGGATCCCAGAGCCCGCACCGCTCAAGCTTGGCCGTGGGCAGTCTCCCATCGGAGACCCCTTCTAGGGGGCTGGAAGGGACACAGAAGGTTCCGCGGGAGGACGGAGGGCCACGGGAACAGCTTGTCTCCCAAAACTTTTTACCCCAGGGGGTGGCTGCAAAATGTCAGGTTTCTAACGAGTTCATCTTTTCTGCATTTATTAGCTGGCATTTTGCTTAAAGATTTCCACTTTTAGAAACATATCATTGTGGATTCACGGCTTTTTTAAAAATCACCATGTTACCATCATTGCTATCCTCTAAATTTTTTCGAGTTCACTTATTTTGAAAGACAGAGTCACACAGGAGAGGGACAGAAGGAGAGAGAGAGGGAGAGAGAGACTCCCAAGCAGGCTCCATGCTGTGAGCACAGAGCCCGACAACGGAGCTCGAACGTCATGACTAGAGCCAAACTCAAGAGTCGGACACTCAACCGACTGAGCCACCCAGGTGCCCCACTAATATTTTCTTTTTTTAAAAAAAATTTTTTTTCAACGTTTATTTATTTTTGGGACAG
>NW_024412466.1:118402-158077 GCF_014898765.1 Herpailurus yagouaroundi | reverse complement strand
CGAGATCGTGACCTGGCTGAAGTCGGACGCTTAACCGACTGCGCCACCCAGGCGCCCCCCCACTAATATTTTCAATGTACATAGTATTTACCGTCTTAGCCATTTATAAGTGTACAATTCTGCCATCTTTCTTATGCTCAAACTGCCCCAGATGTGGCCGGTGGGAACCCCTTCGTGGTGGCTTCTGTGTCCTTTTGACTTGCCCTGGACATTTTTTGGAGCACTTCTTTTCTGTTACAATTTCCAGGCCTGCTTATTACCTCCCTGGCCCATGTCTGGATTCAGCAATTTTCCAAGGAGCCCCGTTTCTTTGGGGGGAAATGGGTTTTGGAACCCCCATCTGGACTCTGGCTGTGCCCACTGCTCCTTGGCTCTCTCAGGGGGCAGAGCTCCTGCTCAGATCCCAGGGCCCCCCCGGCCCCCCCCCCCCCCCATAGTGTCCCCGACAAGTCTGTTAAAATGTCACCAGGAAGGGCCCACAGACAGGGCTCAGGAGAGAAATGTTTCTAATGTGTCACGTCCTGGGACTGTGGGCCGAGAACCGTCCCCAGGAAGGAAGAGAGGGACGTGAAAAGACCAGGACAGCAGGCCCCCGGGCCCCTCCAGGGGCTGCTCTGTGGATGTGGCCGGGGCACTGTCAGGGAGGCTTATTCAACGCCCAGTAGGTCATGGGTCAGTTAGGGCTGGTGACCGTGAGCTTCTGGTCTCATTTATTTAAAAACATTTACTGGGGCGCCTGGGTGGCGCAGTCGGTTAAGCGTCCGACTTCAGCCAGGTCACGATCTCGCGGTCCGGGAGTTCGAGCCCCGCGTCGGGCTCTGGGCTGATGGCTCGGAGCCTGGAGCCTGTTTCCGATTCTGTGTCTCCCTCTCTCTCTGCCCCTCCCCCGTTCATGCTCTGTCTCTCTCTGTCCCAAAAATAAATAAAAAAAAAACGTTGAAAAAAAATAAAAAAAAAAATAAATAAAATAAAAACATTTACTAGGCAATCATGGTAGAAAATTCAAAAGTCGGAGGACATCCTCGTGGCTTTTTCCGAAAGCTCAGGGCACAGACTCGCAGTGACTGCTATGTAGTGCTTTTCAGTTTGCGGGGCTCTTCTCTCACGGGTCTTTGCTAGAGCCGTGAATCACCGCTGGAAGCCACAGAGATCTATCCCCCCCCACAGTCTGGAGGCCGGAAGTCCAAGATCACCGTGCGGGCAGGGCTGGCTCCTTCTGCAGCTGTGGGCGAGGGTCTGGCCCCGGCTCCCCGGAGTCACCCCCCAGCTGCCGGTGGTTTTCCGGCCAGGCTCCATGTTCCTAGGCTTGGAGATGCACGGCCCTGCCCTCTGCCTCCACCTTCGTTCGTGTGGCGCCTGGTCCACGTGGGTCTGTGTCCAAATCTCCCCCGTGTATAAGAACAGTCGTATTGCGGTAGGACCCCCCCTGATGACCTTATTTTACTTTGATGATCTCTGCAAAAAGTCTGTCTCCTAGTCAGGTCACATTCTGAGGTGCTGGGGGCTAGGACTGCCACCGTGACCCGGGGCCAGTTCAGCGTAAAACCACCAAACCTCCAGGCCCCCCCTCTGTCCTCTCCTGTGAGCAAACCAGGACTCTCCCACGGAAAGGGGGCTAGCATCAGGGGGACGGCCCGGATCTGTCTACACGTCCCTCGTGTGTACCAGGACACCTGTGGGCTGATGCCCCGTTTTGCCGGCCGACAGGGCATCCGGAGCGACACCGAGAACGTGGTTACCGCGTTTCTGCTCACCGCAGCCACGGATGTGTGCTTCTTCACAGCAGCGTGAAGTTTCACGCCTCCCCCCACTTCCCGCTGGGGTGCGTGCGTTTCCTTGTTTCTGCACCGCCGGGTCCTTCGTCCAGCTCACCGTTTGTCCTACAGACGTGTGAGGGTATTTTCACAGGCGCGGAAATCCGCACGGGACATCTGGCGAACGGGTGCAGGTGTGGGGGGCCTTTGTGCGGCATCGAGGCAGGAAGTGAGCGGGCCCAGCCCTGCCCCCACCCCCACCACGCAGAGGAGTAGCTGAAACACCGGTGCTCGGACTGGAAGCCCAGCCCCGGCGGGGAGCCAGGGCCCAGCCCCAGTGTCAGGCCCGCACCCGGGCTGCGTCCGGGTGTCCTGGACGGCGTGGGGTCCCAGAAGGGGCCGGCCGGCTGGAGGCCCTGGGGGAGGAGGCCATAGGGGCGCCGGCCACCCTGACGGGGGCAATGCAGGTCGGGTGGGGGTGGGGGGGTTGCTGTATGCACAACGTCCCCTAGTTTTTTTGTTCCAGCCAAGGGCGGGGTGGGCGGCAGCACAGGTCAGGAGGTTGCGGCTTCCCACCCTTCTCCTGGTGCTTCTTTTTAAAGGTTGAGAAGGAAAGAAGCCTGCGTGGAACCGATTGCGAAGGGCAGGGGTGCAGGGTTGTCAGAGAAGAGCTACCTGAGCAGGCGGGCAGCGGTTCTGGAATGTGGGCGGGCCTGGGGGCGGGGCTCTGCCAGACGGAGCACAGTGGTGTCCCGGGCGTCCCTTCCAAGGAGGAGGCTTAACGCTCTGGTAACGCCCTGGTAGGCAGCTAGGGAAACTGAGGCTGGGGCCAGGCTGTTCACTTCTCCTCCCCACCCCCCGGCTTTCCGGGTTGGGGACCCCCGACAGATAACGGGGTGTGCACTGCAGGGCTGGGGGGGGGTCGGTGGCAGGTCCCGATCTAGAGCTGCCTTCTCCCCAGGCTGGCACCCTTCTCTCCCCGCCTCCACATCCACCATTCTCCGCCCCCATCCCACACCCACCCTGGGGTGCTCAGGTCCCCAGCCCCGCCAGCCCCGAGCACGCAGTGCCCCCACAGTCACACCCTCATGCTTGGACACGGTGCCCCGACAGACAGCCCCGACAGCCTCGTCCACCTGCGTAGGTGGCTTGTCAGGGCGGGCCCTGGGCCCGGGAGGGCGGGGCACCCCGGGAGCCTTAAAGGGCTCTCCAGATCCCCACCCTGCCTCGGCCACCACAGCTCCTCGCCATGGCAGAGACGGCTAAGCTCCAGCTGTTTGTTAAGGTGCCGCTGGGCTGGGAGGGAGGTCTGGGGAGGAGTGTGCTGTGCGGGGCTCCGGGGCTCTCTAGGGTGGGCGGTGGGTCTCCAAGGCAGCATCTGTGTCCTTTCCTCTGTGGTGGGCTCGGGCAGCCCTGCAGAGGCTGAGCAAAGAGGGAGCAGGACCGGGGAAGGGCCCAGTGAGCTGTCCCCAAGGGCGTGGGGTGCTGACTCCCAGCCCTGGCTCCTGGACCCAGCCCAGCCCTCCTGGGGGAAAAGCCCCTCGGTGGGGACGCGACAATCAGGCAGCTGGAGGCCAAGGCCTACGTGGAGCTTGAGGTCAGTGAGGCAGGTGGGGGCTGGGCCAGGCAGCCCCGTGGACGGTCACATCGCTGCCCAGATCTGGGGTCCCTGTGCAGGGCTGCGAGGCCCTGGCCTCCTCCCCACTGTGGGAGGTGGGACGATGAGTGTGCTGGCACCCAGTGTCCAGTCCGGCAGGGTGAATCACTCAGAAAACAGCTCACTCAGCCCACCCCACCCTGTGACCCGCCTGTGGGGCCTGGAGACCAGCAGCCTGGCCTCTGCCCAGGCTCTGAGGATAAGGGCCAAGGGGCCAGGCTCCAGAGCTAGGGTCCCAGCCCCATGTCCCTGTGCCCCTCCCCAGCTCCCGGGGACCACGCCAAGGGCTCTCACGTGTCGAGGTCATGCCCAACCAAGCTGGAGCCCGGGATCATTCCAGGCTCTTGGCCCTGGGAGGCAGGGTCCCCTTTGGCGGGATTCTTAGGCCTGCTCTCTTCCCTGGCACCCTCTACTCCATGCGCCCCAGGCGAGCGAGGATGGTGAGAGCGTAGGACACTGCCCTTCCTGTCAGCGGCTCTTCATGGTCCTGCTCCTCAAGGGCGTGCCCTTCACCCTCACCACCGTGGACATCCGCAGGTGAGCCCCTTGCCCCCACGGGACCGCTGCCTGGTCCCTGGCCCTTCTGACCAGCAGCCTCCCCACCTGCCTCATGCCCACAGGTCCCCGGATGTGCTTAAGGACTTCGCTCCTGGCTCGCAGCTGCCCATCCTTCTCCACGATGGCGACACCAAAACAGATACACTGCAGATCGAGGAGTTTCTGGAGGAGACGCTGGGGCCCCCCGAGTGAGGGCCCGGCCTGGCAGGAGGGGCGATGATGGGGCGCCCAGGGAGGGTGCTCCCAGGACAGAGCCCGGGAAGGATGCTGAGGGTCCCCGCAGGGAAGAGGGCCTGGCTCAAGGGTCTGACCACAGATCCCCTGCTTCCCCGCAGATTCCCCAGCCTGGCGCCCCGCTACCGGGAGTCCGCCACGGCAGGCAACGACGTCTTTCACAGGTTCTCCGCGTTCATCAAGAACCCAGTGCCCACGCAGGACGATGGTGAGGAGGGTCAGGAGCGCGGCGAGGGTGGGGGGGAGCTGGCCCAGGCCGGGCCTCACCGCGCCCCCCCCCCCCCCCCCCCCTGTACCACCTGCTGCGGCGCGCCCTCACCAGGCTGGACAGCTACCTGCGCGCGCCGCTGGAGCACGAGCTGGTGCGGGAACCGCAGCTTGGCGAGTCGCGCCGCCGCTTCCTGGACGGCGACCAGCTCACGCTGGCTGACTGTAGGCTGCTGCCCAAGTTGCACATCGTGGACGTGAGTGCCGGGCCGGGGCGCGGGGCGCGGGGGGCGCCCCCCACAAGGCCCTGACCGCGCCACGCCCCTCCCCCACAGACGGTGTGCGCGCACTTCCGCGGGGCGCCCATACCCGCCGAGCTGCGCGGCGTCCGCCGCTACCTGGACAGCGCGCTGCAGGTGAAGGAGTTCAAGTACACGTGTCCACACAGCGCGGAGATCCTAGCGGCTTACCGGACGGCGGTGCGCCCCCGCTAGCCGCCGCCCCCTCTACCGCCACCCCCTGCCCCCTCTTCTACAGCCCCATAAACGCATCTCTGCCCCAGCAAGCATGCCCTGACATCCGAGGGACCAGAGGGCCCTTGACTTCTGCCACCCCCAAAACCCCCACCACGGAACACTCCGTCCCCAGGACAAGCCTGGAATGATGGGCAGAGAACCCGGTGGGTGGCTCTGCTCCACTAACCCTGTCGGGGGTGGGGTGGGGACTAGATTGGGCTCCCAAACCAGTCAGGCCAGGGTGGGGCTGCAGGATGGCCAAGGAGGGTGGGGACCAGAGCCCAGACTGGGCACCTAGAGGCTCAGGTCGGTGGGTGGGGCCAGCCCACATTCCTCAGCCCAGCCCCAGGCGGCAGGCCACCACCCTCCAGCTTCCACATGACCTGTGGTGCGGGACACCGGTGGCTGTGCCTGTTAGGTGAGGTCTGGAAGAGTGAAGGGTGTGGAGTGGAGGGGCCGGCAACAGAGTTCCAACCTTGAGGAGCCCTGACCCGCCTTCCAGTCCCTCTCCGCTCCGTCTCGAACCGGGCAGGGGCAGCTGGGTGAGCCTGGAGAGAGTGGCGCTCCCCCCACCCCCACCCCCCAGGCGGTGCGGAAGCTGGCCCATCTGCTTACACACTGCGGCCCGAGCCAGATCACAGGCCCAGGGAGACCCCTGATCCCTCTCCCCCGGCCAGACCCCAGCCGTTTCCTCCACCTGAGGAAGCCATTTATTTAATGGGGAAGGGGTCCGAGGAGCAGGATTGTTCCCCTCTGGCAGCAGGACGGGCTGTGGGGTCTCAGGGGCTGTCCCCACCGCATGAGCAGACTCCTGGCAGGGTCACACTTGGTGCTGCGCCTTCAGGGGCTGTCAAAGTCTACACCGCTGGCTGGTTTCTTACTGGGAGAGAAGAGGAAGAGACACTACGGTTTTACGGAGGGAGGGGCAGGGGTCCAGGGCTGGGCCAGGGGCACGGGAGGGAGGGGCAGGGGGTGAGTACCTCTTGAAGCCAGGGTTGATGAGGGACTCCCCTGGACACCGCCTCCTGACCCCAAGTCCAGGGCCACCTCTCTGAGGGTCCGGGTCTGAGGGCAACGGGACGGGACGGGGCTTCCTGAGTCGGTAGAATTCCAGAGCCACAGCCCCCTCTCCGTGCACATGCTGTCTTTGGGGCCCGACTCTTGTTCTGGGGAAGGGGAGTCACAGAGGGAGCAGGAGCACAGCCCCCACCGACGTCCCAGGTGACAGGCCTTACCTGGTAAGAAGAACTGAGGCCCTGCCAGACAAGGGCTCTTTTTGGGGCTGGTGGCTGTCACCTGCAGGCCTGGGGAAGAAAGCCAGGAATGGAGGCACGAGCAGGGGGACCCTAGTGAAGATTCGGGGTACCTGCTCCCCACCCCACCTGCCAGCTGCCTCTTCAAGTTGCACACTTGCTCTGCCAGACCCAGTGTCAGTGCCTGCAACCTGGAGGCTGCCTCTGGGCCCGGCACCTTGGAGAGCTCAAAATCCAGGGCCCAGGGCCCCCCCGGAAAGGGTTAGGGATGCTCCATCCTCCCGCAGGGCGAAAGTCACAGCTTGCTGCTCACAGGCTGCCCTAGGAAAGGAGGTGTGCTGAGTGCGGCGTCCAGACCCCCAGCTCCACACCCACCCTTCCTTCCCCGCTCAGCGACTCACCTGAACCGGGGGGTGATCTCCTCAGCCGCACTCAGGCCCAAACGGGCTTTCTGCAGGGCACAGGGGCTGGTCACCAGCTGCCCAAGACTCTGGAGCCACCCCAAAGCTGCCTGACGGAGGGCCACCCAGGACCCCGGGCCAATCTTAGGGCTACGGTTACAAAGCTGGGGGAAGGGTGTCCAGACCCCCCCCCCCCCCCCCCCCCCTACCCCGGGATCCCAGACCGCCCCCTGCGATCCCAGAGGTGGGCCGCACTGCAGGTAAGGAGTGCCGGGGACTTCCCGGCCTGCCCCGCAGCCCCGATACCCACGAGGGCCTCCAGGCTGTCCGCCGTGAAGCAGGTGCTCCAGAGTTCCGCGGCGTCCGTCACACTGTGGGGGGAGGGGCTGTCAGGCGGAACGGCCCGCAGAACTGTCGGCGCCCCCAGCGCCCCGCGCTCCTCGCCAGCCACTTACTAGAGGTTGAAGCCGCCGCGGCCTCCGTCCTCGCTTCCCTCCCCCTCGCAATAGCACACGAAGCGCGGGGGCCCGGGCCCCGGCGGCAGCGTGCAGAGAGGCGGCGACAGAGGCGGCGGCGGCGGCACCATAGCACCGCGGCCGCGGCAGGGACACCACCCGGGAGGCTGCGGGCCCCAGGGCGCCTGCGCGGGAGGACGGCTCCGGAGCCGGGGGCGGGGCTTACGGCCCAGGTCCCGCCCCGAAGACCCTGGCCCTTCGCGCCGGCGGCGGGGCCTGGGGGCGGGCTGGAGGGGCGGGGCTCGGTCTCCGGCGGGCGGGGTCCCCCGGGCGGGCCTGTTCCGGGTGCGGTTCCCGCGTCCGCGCGGAGGCCTGCGCGCCTTTCGCGCGCGGAGTCCGGGGTTCCCTCCCCCGCCGCTTCGCCCCCTGCTGGTCCCAGCGGCCTCGTCCTGCCTTCCGCACCTGCTGTCGCCCTTCCCGAGATACTATCTCACGTGGTCTTTAGACGCGCAAACTTTCCTAACGCCGAACCGCGGCAGGTCAGAACTCGACCGTGAATAAAGTGTGGCGGCCAGCGCACGAGGCTCCCGGCACTCATCCATCCATCCCCTCCTTTGTGCCTTCCCTTGTCCTAGCCTTGAGCACTTTGCTTAACAGACAAGGTCTCTGGTCGCCTGGAGCTTGTGAGATCTCATGGATTGGACAGATAATAAACGAAACGTGAAACTCTCGGGTAGTCCACGTGCGGTCGGAGCTGTGACCCCGGGGAATCGAGGGACGATGGTGACGCGCCAGGATGGGGGATCCCAGGCAGAGGGGCAGCCACTGCAGACGCCAGAGGAAGGCACAGGGTGACCACAGGGCAGTCGTGGGGAGGGCTGAGGCTGGGCCTGTAGGCTGCGCTGCTGATGTTGTCCTGTCCCTCCCCCCCCCACCCCCACCCTGTGCCTCCTACGGCCCAGCCTGACCCTCCCTTATGGTCCCCTGGGTGACAGCCTCGGTGACCCTCCCTTACCGTCCCCTTGGTCCGCTCAGACTCACATGCTTCCTTTGGGGCTTCAGTGAAGTGCCAGCTTCTCAGTCTTCCTCAGTCACCTGACACAGTGTCGCGGCCCGCCCACTACCTCCAGTCCTCTCTCCTGTTTTGTGTACTTGCTTTCCAGCCCTGTCACTAGATAAAGTACCTCTGGCCACTTCCTGTGGCAGCAGACTGTGAGACGGCCCCAACCGGGCCGGCCTCCTGTGTCTCTGCCCCATCGAGGTCCGGTCGAGTAACTTGCCCCTGGCCAGGAGGCTGGAGCGATGGGCTGCCCGTTCTTTCTCCTGGACTCGCTCACCACCACACGTGGCACAGGACCAAGGCCTGGCAACAACTAGTGAAGGGCTGGCACGCAGACCCCCCCCCCCGCCCCGGCCGAACCTTCTGGGGAGAACGCAGCCCTGGCCTGCGGCTTGACCACGGCCTTGTGGGAAGTCTTGTGCCAGAGGCCCGAGATCACCCAGGACCAGATTCCTGACCCTCAGAAATGGGGGGGAAGACATGCTTCTCGTTTCCAGCCAGGGAACTGGGGGGGGGGGGGAAATCTGTTATCAGCAGGAGGGAACTAATGCATTTTTCATCCTGTTTACGGTGGTTCCCCCAGAGGTCCGTGGAGGGGGGAGGCTTCACGTCTGTTTCACTAGCCTCGTCTTCAGGGCTTAAACATTGCATTCAGTAGATATTGTGAATGAGAGAATGCAGACTGGGGGGGGGGAGGGGTTGCTCAGAGTGGAGGTGGACAGGGGTGAGGTGAGGGGGGTAGGGCTCACAGGTGCCCCTGTCTGTGGGTGGTGTGGGCACGCCCTTCCCCAAGGTCGCTGGGCTGAAGCAGGTTTGGAGAGAGCCTGGGGGCCACTCCTTTGCTGTAGGAACTCTGCGACATGTCGGTGTCCGAAGGGGATGCTGAAGTCTACTGTGTACCCAAGACTCCGGAGGAGGGTCAGGTGTGGCAATGGGAGTGTGGGGCCACCAGCCCCCAGGACCCCCTTAAACATTCCTTCCTCTGGGCACAGTGCCGGGGGCCTGGGGGAATGTTTCCAGGGAGAATGCGGCACACTCAACGGAGTCCCCCAAAGTTACTGGCAACGGTCAATGGCAGCTTGTGTGGAAGAGGGTTTTTTGCCGATGTGGTTACGGATCTTGAGATGGGGAGATTTTCCTGGATTATCCAAATGCTGTCATAGATGTCCTTAGAGAGAGGCGGAGAAAGATTTCACTAAGAGGAGACTAAAGCCTCTGGAGGGAACGCGGCCCTGACAGCACGGTGATTTCCGCCCAGGGGCACAGATTTTGGACTTTGGGCCTCCAGAACTGTGAGGAGGTAAATGTTACGTTTTAAGCCACCAAGTTTGTGATAATTGGCTACAGCGGCCACAGGAAACCAATACAAGACCTGAGCCGAGGACTTCAAAACATGGTAAGAAAACCGAAAGATCTGTTTTCATTTTAGACACAAGGGTCTAGAAAATGTAACTTACCAGCCCATCTTCCTGCAGGGAGCAATCTTCTTTAATGTGGGTGTGGGTACGTGTGGATATCTGGGCGCCAGGTAGGTGGGGAAGGGAAAGGACACTGGAGGGAGTGTGGGGGGGGGGCAAGGGGAAAAGGGTGGCCTCTCACCCCAGGGCATGCAGGGCTGAAGCCTGAGAGCTGGGAGAGGAGCGCTCCTGGCCGGGGCAGCTGTGCTCTACGGCAGGCGTGGGGCCAGCATGTTCAGGGTGGTCAGAAGCAAAGATGGGAGGGGATGGGGTCAGAGGTGGGCGGATCGGGAGGGCCTTCTTCTTTTTCAAGTTAAAAAAAATTTTTTTTAACTTTTATTTATTTTGAGAGAGAGAGAGAGTGAGCAGGGGAGAGACAGAGAGGGAGACAGAATCCCAAGCAGGTTGCGTGCTGCCAGCACAGAACCCGATGCAGGACTCTAACTCAGGGACCATGAGATCATGACCTGAGCTGAAATCAAAAGGCGGATGCCCAACCGTCTGAGCCACCCAGGCGCCCCAGGGAGGGCCTTCTTGGCCAGCTAAGGACTTTGGCTTTTCCTGTTGGGGCGATGGGACCCCCTGGGGGCGGTTGGGAGCCCAGCAGGGAACGAGCCAGATCCAGCGGACGAATTCCGTGGCTTTGGGGCGGGGAACTGGCTGAGGACTGCCCCCGTGTGGTCTGAGCGGGTGGTGCAGGACGACACGAGCCCCTAGTGGATATGTTGGTGCCGGGGGCACAGCCCTTCTGGGTTCCTGAGGGGTCCTATGGGGCTGCCCCACCCCAGAAGAGGGCCGCCCTCCCTGGAAAAGGTGTCCATAAGGCCACGGGGGGAGCAATCTGTATCTCCCCACTCGGGCCCTTCCCAGGGGACCTGGGGCGGGGTGGGGGGGTGGACAGCGGGGGAGGGCAGGACCACCGGAGCCTGGTGGCCAGGCTTCCTGCACCGCTTGCCAGGGGAGCGCATCCCCACGTCTCCACCTTAAACCCTTGTTGCTGCCGTGACAACCTTTGTCCTTCTTCTCTGGGTCCATATGGAAGGCGAGTGACAACAGATAAATCAACCCCTCCGTCTGCTAATTTATCACCTGGAGGGAGCTCAGACAGTATCTCTCAGCAGATGCCTCCCTAGGTGGGCAGACAGCACCTTGCCTGTCAAGAGGGTGGGACGGTGAGCTCACAGGTCACACGTGTGGGAGGGGGCTGGCTCTCTGGGCCTTCCCACACACTCTTCCCCATCCCCAGGGCTGGACTTCCAGACTGGTGTTGTGCTGGGGGCGGGGGGGGGGGGGGGAAGACCGTGTCCACAGGTGGGCCAGAGGCTGGCATGTGGGTTGGGGCAGCCAAGGTGCCCAGGTGTTGGGTGCAGGTGTGGAGGGGCTGTCTGGGGCCCCCAGAGGGTGACCTCCCAGCCCAGAAGGGCCCGAATCAAGGCAGCAAATTGGGCAGGACAGGGCTGTGTTTTTAATTAAAAATGTCCAGCCAGGGGCGCCTGGGTGGCTCGGGTGGTTAAGCGTCGGACTCTTGGTTTCGATTCAGGTCACGATCTCACAAAACGTGAGATCGGGGCCGAGACGGGCTCTGCGCTGACAGTGTGGAGCCTGTTTGGGACTCTCTCTCTCTGTCTCTCTCTCCCTCCCTCTCTCTCTGCCCCTCCCCCACTTGCACTCTCTCTCAAAATAAAAAACTGAAAAAAAAAAAAAAAAAGAGCAGTGATATTATCCTACCCAGACACAATGGCAGGACAGAGTTTTGTGCATACCCCGCTTTCCTCTGGCTCTGGGTCAGGGGAAGTGCGGGACGGAGTGGCCCAGATACCTGCTCTGTGCTGTGGAAGGAAGGGTCCCAAAGGCCCAGGAGGTCCCCTGTGTCCGCGGGAGCTCTGGGTGGCCGCCCCGGGGCTGGGCTGCTGAGGCTGGTGCCCTGGTGCGCGGGGAGGGGGAGCGAGTGGCAGGAAGGCCCCTGCGATGCCCTGGTCAGTCTGGATGAGTGAGCTTGCCTCCCTTGGAGCAGAGCCTCGGCTCCTTCCAGGCCAAGCGCCTGCCCGGCCCTGCAGAGCTCTGCTCGGCCTAGCGAGGGGTCCCACCCTGTGCCCGGAAACCACCGTGGAGGGTCAAGACATGCAGAGCCATGGGCTTTAGGAGAGTATTTATTGTGCGGGGGATGGGTGGCGGACAGAAACGGTGTGCTCCTGGGGGAAGGCCCCGTACAGCATGGCCCCCAGCGGGCACTCCTGGGAGGACTCTTTCCTGCAGACAAGGGGGCAGGTGTAGTGGGGTGAGCGCCGTCTTCTCGCCCCCTCCTGCCCTCCCTGGGCCCAGCCCCAGGGCCTCTCTGTCCCTGCCCACTGCTGTCTGCTGTTCCCACCTTGATTCTACGGTACCCACCCCCCTGCCACCTGCTCCCGGCAGGAGGGCCCCCACAGTTCAGCCTTCTGGCTGAGAGGGGTCTCCATGGGTCTCAGGGCACCGGGCGCTGCATGCTGTGGGGACTCGCGTCCAGGCCGGCACGAGCACTCACCTAGGAGAAGGCGCCAGCACACTGGTCTGTGGGAGAGAGTGGGGTCTGAGGAACCAGCCAGAGGCCCCTTCCCCGGGGGGGGGGAGGCCCCCAACCGCCCCTGAGGAGCCAAGCCTCCCTGCCTGCAATCCCCTTCGGAGAGGCCACTGGCCAGGGCACTGGCCCGCCCTCTTCTGGCCCAGATAGGTCTGGTGCTTGTCCCAGGGGGGAGTGGTGCTCCCAGTCTGAGTCTCCTGCAGCCCTGAGCTGGCTCGGGGACAGCACTCACCGGACTGGGGCAGCAGGGCGCCCTGGCTGGGGTTTAGGCCCACTTGGGGTGCCAGCTGCTGTATTTTCTGGGCACCTTCAGGAAACAGCTCCGGGGCGCGGGCTGAGGGCAGGGAGGGTTGGTGAGCAGAAGAGGGCAGGGTTGGGAGGAGGAGGGTGGTGGAAGGCGGGGTGGGGTGGGGTGGGGTGGGAGGCAAGGGGAGGAGGCACGGGGGTGGGGGGAGGGGTCCGGACCCCTCTACCACAGACACGGGGGTCCCCAGGAGACCCGGGGACACAGCGGTCCCGCCTGCCATGCACCTGGAACTTGCTGGAATGTGTGCGTGGGCGGCAGTGCAGACGGACCTTGGGCACACGGCTCCCAGAGGAGCGGCCTGCGCCTGGTGACCAGTGGGGGGGGGGGACGGGGGTGCTGGGAGCCCCTCCCCCCAGGACGCCCACCGTAGAGCTGCAGCCAGACGCTCCTGACGCCTGCCTTCTGGGTCTCCACGTAGAGCACGGCGAAGTGCTTGTAGTCGGTGCTCACCACCCGGATGTCAGTCTGCGCCATGGCTGAGGGGGAAGGGCCAGCTGAGCTGCCTCGGCCCCGGGGCCCGCCCCCGGCCGGGGCCAGGGGGGCGGCCGGGGCCCGGGGCCCCCCCCCCGGCCCCCCCCCGCCCCCCCCCCCCCCCGCCCCTGCCCAGCCTCACCCGCGTCGCTGAACTGCCCGTCAGCAGCCCCCTTCGTGAAGGTCGTGAGCATTTTCTGGCACCCGCCGTCGGGCCTGGGGAGGAGGAACCACGGCGTCCCCAAGGCCACCGCTTGGGGACTCTGACCACGTCGGGTGGGCCGGGGCCCAGGCCACCCCAGTGCCCCTGTGCCCCCTCCCAGCGCTGCTTAGAGGTGAGGCAGCCCTCTAGGGGACAGGGGGCAGGCGTGAAGTACTTGGGGGAGCCCTACAGCCAGGACACGTGGGGTCTCCCCTTCAGATACACACACGCCCCGGGGACGATGCTCCTCCACGGCTGAGGCGTCTGCTGCGGCAGCCTGACCCCACCAGGGGCCTGGGACTAGCTCGCTAGTGTGCCAGGGACACCTGTGTTCTCAGTGGCTCACGCTGGCCAGGCCTAAGGCCCAGTCCGAGGTGGGGTTTGTGGGGTCACTTACGTAGGGTACCCAAACTTGAGGGCCAGGTCACCGTTGTCCAAGGGGGTCACCAAGACCACGGGCATCTTTGTGTCGTCCTTGGAGTTCAGGAAGTCCTGGTCGTCTGAGGCCACCCCGACCACGTACCAGGTGCCCTGGAACTGCAGGGAGGGTGCGGGGAGAGCTGGGGCCCTGCGTCCTTATCAACCCCCACCCAGGTGGGGGGCGGGCAGCTGCGACTCCTCCCGGTTCCAGGCTCTGGGGAGCCGTGGTGGGCACAGGCCACAGAGCAGGCCTGCTGTCCTCCCCAGCCCAGCCCGTGCCCAGCTGATGGGGCAGGTGGAGGGGGCTGTCTCCCCTGTCCCCCTGACTTGAGCTGAGCCGGGACCGGAGGATCCCCAGGGGCTCCCCTGGCCCTCCAGCCTCCCTGCGGGTCATGCACTTCCCCCCCCCCCCCGATGGAGAAGCAGAGGAGGTAATTCGCGAGGAGGAGCGGCTGCCAGGGCCCACCTGGCTGGCATCGAAGTTGGCCTGGATGGGGACCTGGCCCTGGCCTAGGGATAGCCTGAGCAGGACAAAGACGGAGCCGATGAGCAGTGCCTGTGGCATCTTGGAGGACAGTTCTCAGCAGGGGACCTGGGGTGGCTTCTCCTGTCCGGCATTTATGACCCCCAAGTGCGCTGGCGTGGCTGTCTGCTGGCCTGGGACCAAGCCCACTGAGCTAGGCTCGGATGGGGTTGTGCCCAGCTGCCCCGCCCATGCCCGGCGGCGTTTCCTGCTGGGGAGGCAGCAGGTACTTGGATGCAGGGGGAGGAGAAGTTCTGACAGGCTTTCCGCGGTGTCTGCCCCCAGCTCTCCGCTCACACATACCCCCCGCCCAGTCCCCTCCTCCGGGAAGGCTGCCAAGAAGCTCCCCGTCCCGTCTGAGCCCCACAGCCCTCGGTGCCTCTGTTGGGCCAGGCTGAGGTTTGCCCATGGGGGGCGGTGCAGGGGATCCTGCCAGGAGGGCTCCGGACAGGGCCTGAAGGGTGGCAGACGGCAGGAGGTGGGGGCAGGAGGCCGGGCAGGGAGACCGTGCCCTGGGGCCCAGCGCTGGCTGTGGTGCCCGGGGCCTGGCGAACGGGCAGGGCTGTGTAGTCTCGACGCCCAGGCCGGAGAACGGGGGGCTGGAGGCGCTACAGTAGCCAGAGAGGACGTGAGGTTGTCCGGTGGTCAGCCCACTCTCCGGGGCAGCCCAGGGTGGGGGTCATGGATGCCGAAGCCACCTTCCTCTCTGTCCTCCGGTAACACTGGTCCCTACCCCGTGTTCTAATCCCACACCTTCAAAAGCCCATCGGGTACAGAGCTCCCCTGGGCCTCAGGCCTCTCCGGGCTCGGGGTGAGGGGGCCAAGGGCACCTGCCTGGGGGGTAGGAGATGAGAGGGCACCACCCAGAACCGGCCAGCAGGAGGGGCCGTGGTGAGGTCAGAGCCCAGCCTGCGCTGGGTGGGGGATGTGAGGGCGCCTCTCCGTAGCGGTCCTGACTCCGGGCCCGCCCACCGGGACCGAACACCAGTGCGCCCTTGCCCAGAGTCCGAGATTTTACAGACAGGAAGGGGAGACTGAGGCCCAAAGTGAGGGGGGTGCGTGCGGTCAAGTCCCCAGGGAGCTGGCCAGAGCCAGGCCCAGGGCCCAGAGCGGCGAGGACTGCAGGAAACACAGGCAACAGCTGGATTGTTGACTTGCTTCTGGAGTTTATTCTCAGAGCCAGGATAAAGTCTGAGGGGGCAGAGGTGGTGGCAGGGAGGAGCCAGGACTGGGGGCTCGGGGATCCCGGAGGAAAAAGCAGAGCAGGGCGCGATGGCCAGGTCCTGGGGGCTGGGGTCGCCTGGCAGAGAGAGCGGCACCCGTGGGTGGGGCGGGCAACACCAGCTCTCCCACCCCCAGGGTCCCCAGGTTCCTCTTTACTCCCGGGAATCTCGCGGAATTCCCGGGGGAAGCCCCTCCGCCTCGGGCAGCCCCCGGGACCACCCTGGGGTGGTGGGATGGGTGATGGCAGGTATGAAGCCAGCCCACAGCCCACCACACTCACCTATCTGTGCTCCTCCATGCACCTGTCTGCCAAGAAAGAACCCGGGGCCGTGGTCAGCACCCCAGGCCTGGGGCCACTTCCCCACCTGGCCCCCTCCCTGCAGCCCTGGAGAGCGGTCTCAGTGGAGCCCCCCCAAAACTGCTGAGTCCGGCACACTTCAGCACTCTCTCCCCTCCTCCGAACAAAGAGGGGGTCGTGCCCCCAGCTGGGCCCAGAGCAGGCTGCCCCCCCTACCCCCCCCCCCCCCCCGCCATGTTCCCATAGCACCGCTGCCCTCCACAGGCATCCCAGCCCACTGGTTCTGTTTCTGGGGCCCGTTTCCCACCAAGCTAGGGACCCCTGTGTCCTGAGGGCCACCCAGGGGCCTAGAACACCCAGGCTGCTTGGTGAAACTGGGCCGGCGGGTGGGGGGGGGGGGTGCTGTTCCTGGAGACGGAGTATCTTCCTGTGCTGCGCCCAGGGCTGCAGGCCAAGGTCACAGGGTGAGGACAGACTGCCCCCACTCTGGAGGCCACAGTGTGCCGGTCCGTGGGCGGTCTGACCGGATGCACTCCACCCCTCAGCCTCCCTTGAATCAGGAGACTTGCCTGCCTCAAATCTGACCTTAATCCTCTTCCCATGAGATTAGCAGCCCCCCTCACCGGTCTTGGGCAGGAAGACAATGGCATCCTCTGTGAAGCCCCGGGTCTTGGCAAAGGTGCTGAATTTCTCCTTTACCTCAGCCCTTGGGGTCTGGGTGCGGCCTGGGGCAGGAAGGAGAAGCCACTGGCCTCAGTCGGGGAAGGTCTCTGCTGCCCCCACCCCTGCAGTTTAGAGACCCGCCCCTTGAGACCCCCATCTGTGGTCGGGTGGGCCTCCGGCCAGAGGGCGGGTCGCTGGCGCGGGGTAGCGGGGTACGTACTGTAGAGAGTGGCCATGTGGAAGTCCTGGCCCGGGCTTTTTGTGCCCGCCGTGTACAAAAGCGCGTACTCCTCATAGTCCGTCGCCACCACCCACACGTCGTGGGTGCTGCCCCAGTCTGGGAATCCAGGAGAGAATCCCAGTCAGGGACCCTGTCCCCCAGCCTCTGGCTTCTGCCCGGGGCTGGCTGTGGGAGGGAGCCAGGGATGATCCCCTCCCCCACCGGGACAGGCAGCCAGCCCCCAGCCTCCTGTCGCACAGCCCCTGAACCCTGTGGGGGTCCAGTGCGTTCAAACCAGAAGTCCTGGGGGGTCAGCAGACAGAAAATTAGGGGCTCATGGTGCAGCCACAAACCTCTGGGCTAGAACGGGTCAGAACTGGGGAGAGACTTCCCAGTGGGAAGGCCTCCCCAAGGAAGGGGGTAGATGGTGGGGTGGGAAATGAAGAAGCCCCTGGCCCTGGTTCTGCAGAACTGTGGCGAGGTGTGAGGGGGGCTGGGGGGCTACCCCAGTGTGCTCTGTCTGGCCAGCAGAGCAGAGGCCGGCAGCAAAGATCTGGGGGAAATTCCATCATGGGGGCGGGCAGGGAGGGGCCCGGCGGTCGGCTCCAAAGAGGATCCGGTGTCCTAGAGAGAGGGTTCCTGGTCCCCCACCCGGGAGCCTGGGGTCGATCGGGCCAGGCCTTGGGCTAGCTGACCCCGACGAAGGGGCCACCAGCCCACTCGTGTACTGCTGGGGCAGGAGGGTTGCCCAGAGCCACCGCCTGCAGGTTGCCCAGGGCTGGACCCGGGGGTCCCCAGCAGGGGGGGCCCCCACTCACGGGGACTCGTGTAGCTGTAGCAGCCTGGGGTTTCCGCCGGCCGCAGCAGCAGGGTCCGGGTCTCACACTGGTCTTTCCTGTGGGCAGGTCACCGAAGGGGTCAGGGGTCAGGCCGGGGGCTGTCCCTAGATCGTGACCGCGGGGCGGGGAGCTCTCGGCCCCCCGAAGCGCGCGCCGCCCCGCCCACCTGAGGAAGGTGGTGGTGAGGTTGAGGCCTCCTTCCGCGCTGGGGGCCACCACTGATATGCACATGGACAGCGCGTTCTTCTTCTCCCGGAACCAGCTCGAGTTGGAGGCGAGGCCCGAGGTGAACCAGCGCCCCAGGAACTGCGGCGAACGGACCCCGCCCGGGTCGGCCAGGAAACCTCCTGGACCGACCTGGGTGGGGGCGCCCCTGCCCCTCCCCCTCCCCTCCGGTCTCCAGCCGGGCCCCGCCCCGGCCCCGCCCCCAGAAGCCCGTCACGCCCCCGCCGTCCCCTCCGCTCGGCCGGGCTCCGTCGGTCGCGGGAGCGGGCGGCAGAGGGCGCCCCGGCCGTCCCCGGAGGGGTTGGGCGGCCGCGACGCCGGGGGAAGGGGCGCGGGGCGGGGCGCGTGGCGGGAGGACCGACTGAGCGCGCCCGGGTTCCCGTGGCCCTCCCCGCGTGCCGTCCCCGTCGGCGCGCTCGCGCACGATGTGTCCTGAGACCCGGGTGTGGGACGTGTGCCTGCTTTCCTCCAGGCGTCGTGAGCTTAGAGGGGTGGCCGTGTTTGGACGGCGCACGCCCGCGCTCGGCCCGCGTGTCCGCAGGTGCCGTGTGCGCGCTCACGGACACAGGTCGGCCTCCGTGGCTCAGTCCTCTTGGCGAATTGCTTTAGGCCCAGGGAGGCGGGTGGTTCTCCCGCTCGGCCTCCTCCTTCGCTCAGCTCCCCTCTTCCCGGGAAGACATCTCGGCCCCCTGCAGAGCGCCCCCTCCCCTCGCAGCGCCCTGTGCCGCCTTGGGGACTGGGCAGGGGAGCCTCTCACCTTGTCCTGTTGGAAGTTGGGCTGCAGGGAGACCTGGGCCTGGGCCCGCGTCTGCAGGACTCCCAGGACTCCCAGCAGGACCAGCCCCATCCACAGCGTGTGCAGAGCGGCCATTGTCCTGGAGCTGAATAGCCACCCGGGCCGGTGGTGCCAGCAGTGCGGGTGGAGTGAGGGAGCCGGCAGGAGGAGCAGAGGCCACTGGAGGGACCCCTATTTATGGGCCTGGCTTGGCCTCCACCCAGAGCCCAGGGACAGCCCACTGCAGGCTCGTGATGCTGGGGGAGGACAGAGCCGGGAGCCCAGCTGCAGGCTTGCCCCCCACACGGCTGCTTATGTAAGAGGCTCTGACCAGGACCCCCCTGGGCCCTGCCACCTGGGGCTGAGTTTGGGGCGGGGGTTGGGGGGGGTTGCAGGCAGAGGCTCCTGAGAACTTCGTCCTCCCTCCGGTCCCCGCCGCCTGGATGGGGGGTGGGGGCACGTGCCCCGGGGCCTCCGGCCACTTCTGGGCCCGGGACCCCCTCTCACAAGTCCTACCGTCATTCTGTCTCCAGGTCCAGGGACCCTGGGAGGGGACACTGTTCATACGGTATGAGTTTGGTCCTGGAAGGCCTGGCGGGCTGGGTGGTGACAGGAGACTTGGGCCCAGGTAAAGGAACCCAGTCTGCCCCTCGGTGCGGCCGGAGGGCCAGGTGTGCGGGGCACGGCTTCCCCACGGTCAGCTTTCGGGGCTCTGGCCTGTGGTCCCCTGGGTACCCTTCTCAGCCTGGGCCCCCCTTCGTGCGGGGCCCGCCCACCAGTGTGGCCCAGCAGCACCACGTGAGACTCGGGGCAGTCCCTACCTAGGGCACCCACCGAGACCAGGGCTGCTCACGGCCACGTGTCTCCCCGCCAGCACAGGACTCAGGGACGCCCCCACCTTACAGAGAGGGCTGCTTCCAGAACTCACACGTGTCGCCTTGCCTCTGCTCCAGCCCAAGGTCACCTCAGGCCGGCGGGGTCTCAGCTCGGGGCCGAGTGGGGTCGACAGCGCTGACCAGCTATGAGTGGGTTGGGTGTGAGTGTCCTGAGGGAGGCGGGGAGCCTGGGCTCTGACCCTGGGAGACAAGACGAACCAGGGCAGGGTTCCCGTGTGGGTGCAGACACAGAGGGGCTATAGGTGTGGCCCGTGGAGGACAGGAGCCCGTCCTCTCCGGGCACAGGCCCAGCCCATTCAGGGGGTGCCGGCTCCTGTCCCAGGGCTTCCGCCCAGAAGCTGGGTTCTTGGCAGCCCTGGCCTCTGGCTTTGGAATGGCCCGGAGGCTGTTCAGAAATGATCAAAGGGAGGCACAGGGTCAGGTCAGCGCCCTAAACGGGACCAGCATGGGCACTGCCACCCACCTTGCGAGGGCAGGGGGGTGGGCACCAGGTCCAGGGGTCCTGGTGATGTCAGGGCACCGGGCTTCCCGGCCCTGGCTAGACTGCAGGTGGCCGCGCGTGCCCTGGTGGGACTGGGCTCCCCTTCTGAGGCCGGGGTCTCAAAACTGCTGGTGAAAACAGGTGTGGCCGTCCTGTGGGAAGGGCCGAGTGGCTGCGGGGAGGGCCCGGGACACCACAGGTCGGAGCCCGCCTCTTCTTCCCTCGGCACCTTTGCCCTGCAGCCCTGATGGAGGCCAGGGATGTGAGATCGGCGTGTGCCACCCTTTGTCCCCCCTCCCCCGTGACCCAGGAGTGCGGGAGCACAGGCTGGGGCTTATTTAGGGGGTACTGTGGAGCTACATCATCACGGCAGCTGGGGGAGCAGCTGGGTGGGCAGAGGCCAACGTGAGGGGGTGAGGTGGCAAGAGACAGGAGGTGCCCAAGAGGGTGACTGGCAGCGGTGCAGGGGAGGGGGGCAGCGGTGCAGGGGAGGGGGTGGGGGTGCAGGGGAGGGAGGCAACCGTGCAGGGGAGGGGGCAGAGGCAGGCCTGAGACTCCCACCCTTCCACCCTGGCCTCCTGTACCTCGGGAGGGCACAGTCCTTTGCCACAGTCCTGAAGGCTGTGGGATGACAGTCCATCAGAACAGGCAGCCGTTGGGGGGCTGACCCCACAGGACCCTGCACTGGCCCAGGAATAGATCTTGGAGTTCCTTTCAGGCTGGGACGGGGGCAGGAAGAGGAAGGTGGCAGGAAGGCCTGGGGGACACCGGTTGCACCCCGTGTGGGCACCAGGTCTCCTGTCCGTTCGTCGGCCGACGGCCCTTTGGCCTTAGAGAGACCCGCGGCTCTCTGAGTGGCTGGGCTGGAGGTCCCTTTCCAGGCCAGGCCACCCCCGGACAGGAGCACCTCTGTCAGTGGTGAGCACATGCCCCGCGGCACGGCGGCAAGGTGACCCAGGACGCCGGACCAAGGGCGTGGAGGGAGAGGTGATCTAGGGCAGCAGGACCCCAGCCATGTGGGCCTCAACAGCTGTCATCTGGGCCAACCTGGCAGGAGGGGCGCTTGCAGCTGGATCCCCAGGGGGGTGTCCCACGGATCCTGGTGGTGGGACAAGGTCCTCCTCAGGACAGAGTGGCTCCTGGAGGCCCTGGGTGTCTGGGCCCACCCCCCGTGGCGTCGGAGCCCCTCCAGGGGGAAGGGGACCCTGCCCTGCCAGCGCAGGCCGCCACCCAGGGAGGCACATCCGTGTGTGGGGTGGGCCGTGTGCGCCCTTTCGGGAGGCCCCGCTGCCCGTGCTGCTCCGGCGGGCGGCATGCTGAGCTCACGCTCTGGGACCCAGAGGGGGGTGACCACCCAGGCAAGATGGGGGCCGGGGCTGCAGCCGGAGGGGCCACGAGCCTCATGCCCCCAGCCCAGCCCGTGGTCGGAGGAGACCCTCCCCTCTCCGGGGGCCTTCCCTGCATAGCCCTCCCCGGGGTGCTGCCTCCGTCTCCTGGGCGACATGCTGAGGCTCCAGTCTCCTCTGCCAGTGGCTGCCCCAGCTCCTGGAATGACCCTCAAGCCCCTTCCCACTGTCCCTGGCCCCCAGAGCAGAGCTCCCGACACCTGCCTTCTCCACTCCCGCCCCCCAAGTGCTCCGGTAACAGGGCTGCCCAGCGGCCAGAGCCGGACACCCTGGGCTGGCCGGTGGGGGGTCCGTAGCCCCTTCCCCAAGTCCTCATCTGCCCCTCCCGGCACCTCCCATCCGTAGTGAGCACCCCGACGCACACTGGTCTCCCAGCCTGCACCCTGCCATCACGTTCCTGCTGCGGCCCTGAGGACCCCACCAATGTGGACCAGGGTGACCCCGGTTCGGCAGGGACGGGGTGATGCTGGCTGGCGGCTGGCGGCTCTGAGCCTCAGTTTCCCTATCTGTGCAGAGGGAGTGGGGATGCTCCCACCTCACAGGACTCATGGGAGTTAGGGGGTATGGCTCTCCCAGCTCTTGGGACAGATCTGCTCCCGGGAACCTCTCTGTGGCAAATGGGGAGCTTCTGTCCACCTGTGGGCAGAGCTGGGCTGAGGCCGGGGCCCTGGGCCCTCCCCCCTGCTCCGGGCCCTCTCCCCAATCCTTCTGGAAGGGGACCCTGAGCAGATGTGTGTGTGGGGGGGTGCCTGGGGCACAATTCTGGGGCTCAGTAGGTAGGTGCCCCGCAGCCACTGGGTCCGGCAGGTAGGGGAAGAGGCACCCTGAGAGCTCAGTCACCTTTGCCTGGTCCAGGTAGGGTCCTGCTGAGCTGAGCTGCTTGTAAGATGTCGGCCCCCTTCTCCCCCACCCCCTCGGATGGTGCATGATGGAGGCCTGGGGGGGCGGGCGGGGGCGTCCAGGAGCCCCGCCTCGGTCCCTCCCCGCCTCTGCCTCTGCGGTCACGGGACTGCCCCCGCACCCTCTGCTCTGAGCTGCGCCCTGTGTGGCCGGCTGCCCCGGGCTGGGCGGTCTCTGCCCTCCGGGGGCCCCTGCTCAGCTGATGTGGGGACGGGGGATGGGGTGCGAACGTGCTGGATGCCGGGGCTGGTGAGGCCCCTCCTGGCACCCACTGAAAGCAGGCGCGCCCGGCCTGGCAAACCAGGCGTCGCTTTGTGGCTCGCAGAGGGCCGGGCGGGGTGGCTGACGGTGCATGTTCTTGACCCGCCAGGGCAGGGTCCCCCTCTGAGCCTGCGGGACAGACGGAGGTGTCTCCGGAGCCCCACGTCAGGACCTGGCGGGGGAGAGATGCCCGGAGGCTGACCTGGGAGCCCCCCCCCCCCCCCCCCCCCCCGCCCCCGACCTCAGGTCAGGCCCTCGGCAGCACGCAGACAGCTCTGGACGCAGGGACTTCTGGGGCCCCGTGGCCAAAGACCCAGCCGGGCGCTGCTGAGCTGCCCAGCAGAGACCTGGGGCCCAGGCGGAGGCGGAGGACGGCCATCTGCCTGTGGAGCCGCTCTGGAAGGCAGGGATGCCAGGAGTGGGCCTCATCCTTGAGAGGTCATCGAAGCCACTCCCCTGCCTCTGGCCCGCCAGGTCAGACACAAACCCGGGGCCCAGGCCCAGCCTTGAGCTCATCCTCCGGGGGGGGGGGGCGGGCAGTGTCCCCCACAGATGGTTGGCTCTCCAGGGCCGAGTCTGTCCCAGCGCTGGTGGCTTCTCACTGACCTGCAGCTGACAGTGTCCTCTGGCCTCCGATAGGGACCTTGTGGACCCTCCCACCTTCTACTTGGCAATCAGCCGCCCCCCCCCCCACCGACCCCAGCTTGTGGGAAGGGGCCTTGAAGGAACCCTGAGTGGGTGGGCAGAGGCGGCCCCTCTAGACCCCACCCTACCCCCTCAGGCCCTGCCCCCTGCCCTCTGGAGGTGCCTCTCAGCCTGGGGGGCGGGGGGCTTACCCCACCCCAAGATTCTCCTCACATGGAAGGTGTTGAGGAGACTGGCTGGTGGATCCCCAAGGATCTTAAATAGGGAAGACGCCCTGAGTCACAAGAAGCTGCTAGACAGAATATTCTGGAAAATCCCCAAAGGCCTTCTCCCTTTCTCCGCCCCCTCCCCAGGATCTTGGATCAGCCCTATCTCCAGGGCCATATTGGGAAAGATGGCCATTTCCAGGTGCCAGCACCGGCCAGACCTGGAGCAGAGAGTGGGGGGCGGCAAGGTTATGCACCTGGTGGGGCACTGGGACCCACAGAGGGAGTGGGGTGCTGGGTCTGCAGCATGGCACGAGGGCAGGTGCCGCGGGGGCAGCCAGCTCAGACCTCCAAGTACAAGGAACGTTCTATACCCCTCCCCCGCCCCAGCTCCTAGAGCGGCCCAGCCTTCAGGGCCCTGGGAAAGAAGGCCGCCAGGGACAGAGACAGGATGGGCGCAGGGGGACCAGTGGGGTGTGTCTTGCCCGGTCTGGGCAGAAATCCAGAGAAGGCCTTGTGCGGGAACACCCTGAGTCCAGGGGCCTCCTTAGATCCAAGAGCGGCTCTCCAGTGCGGGAACCTGGGTGAGGCTGACCCCTCCTGGTAACCTGAGGCCACTTTGGGCCAGCAGGAACCCAGGGCTGGCAGAGGGAGAGAAGCCTGCCCCCTTCAGTGCTCCTGTAAGCCCACGGCCTTCCATAACTGTGACAGTCAGCATCAGGGTGACCCGGACAGATGGCCTCCAGAGTCCAACCAGGCAGTGGGTGTGGGGGGGTCAAAGCATACCCCCTCACTTGTTTGAGGGCTGGGTGAGAGGTCTTCCGGCTCATGTGCCCCATGCGCCCTGGGGGCATCGGCAGATGGGCCCTCCCGGGTCACCACCAGCTAGCCCAGGTATCCCTCTCCTCAAAGACCCCAAAGCCAGAGGGGACAGCTTTGTGCGGAGGCTGGCTCATCCAGGGCTCCCGTGGAGTCTCCCGATTCTGGAAGTTTCTTTGCCTCTATGGCCTGGCCACATCAGGCTGGCCCAGGCGTCTCCAGGACCTCCTGGCCCCAGCAGAGGAAAGCAAGTCTCCCGCTGTGGCCCAGGCCCCTGGTCCTTGGTCGTGGGCCTGACCATGCCCCCGACGTGGGCTCTCCTGCCTTTCCCTGGGGACTCGGGGTGACTTCAAGGGGATGGGACCACAGCTCTGAGCAGGTCCAGCCCCTGGGTGGGCACCTAGCAGGGCTGCGGGAAGGGCGCTCTGGGCCCTGTGGGCCTGGGCACGTCCTGGCACCCCAGGAAGCCCTCTGGGGTCCTTGCTCCCCAGGCCCTTGGCTGGCCTCCGATACATGCCATCAGAGATGGCCCGTGCGTAAGGGCGGCTCTGTGGGTCCTGAGAGCCCAGGACAGTGCCCGGTCCTCAGGGCGAAGGCACCCGAGGGTTAAGTGAGGACGGGGTTGGAGAGGACATCTCACTGCGGCCTGGGTCTAGAACCTGGGTGCTCTGGGAGCCACCCACAGCCTGGCCTGCAGCCCTCACCCACCCCACGGGTCATCTGGCGGTCATGCCGGCTCCTCCTGGCACCAAGTGTTTATTTCCGATGGGGGAGGAGTACGGGGACAGATGTGGCCTCAGGGGATGAAGCACAACAAAGCCTTGATGGGCACTGGGAACCGTCTCTCTGGAGGGAAAGGAACCATCCAGTCTGGCAGCCACTGGTCCTGGAGCCTGGAAGTCACCCTCTGTCCACTGTCTTCCGCGGCTGCCCTCCCTAGGGGATGACCCTCCCCGACCTCCCACGCACCTCCCCCTCCGAGTGTGCGCCCCGGCCTCTGGCTAGTCCCCGCTGGAGGTCTGGGCCCTGCAGACCCCTGCCCTGTCTGGGGGCTGGCTGGGCTCCCACACGGGGCTGAGGGGGGCGTAGGACTGTGAGCAGCAGTCACGGAGGGCATCCTGGAAGAGATGGCAGTGGGTCCAGGAGACCCAGGTAGGGCCTGCTCCGTAGTAAAGAGACGGGACACTGGGGGGCCTCCCAGGGTTAGAGAGGGACAGTCGGTGGCTCTGGAGGTGTGGGCTGGGGGTCACGGAGCTGCATCTAGAAGGACCAAAGTCTTCTGGGGCTGCAGAGATGGGGAGCTGCAGGGTAACCCCAGAAGAGCCGGGGTCACAGGGCCACAGGGTCAGAGGTCAAGGGAGGTCACGGAAGCCACGGCTTGGAATGGGGCTTCCGGACTGGAAGGATACAGGCTGTGCCCACTCCCGGACAGAGGCTCATCCTCTCCTGTGTCCGAACGCTGGTCACAGAGCCCAGCTGTCCCAGAGCCATCAGGACAGTTGTGCCTGGGACTTTGCCCAGCCGTGGGGGAGGGGTTCTCAGCCCCAGAAGAGGGGTCGGGATGGGTTGGGAGGTGAGCAGGACCAGGGGCCACACTGCCCAGGCTCACCCCAGGACCTCACGCCCGCGTGGGTTTGCGTGGCTGACGTTGGGGCCGGGGCCTTTGTCCGGTTCGGCCACAGCTGGCTCCTCGGCCCCGACGTCCCCTGGGCATCAGGCAGGGACGTGTTTGGCGGGGCCACTGACTGGTGGGGCTTCTGGCTGGGAGGATTCGGGAGGAGGGAGCGTGGGCGCCCCGAGTGTGGGGGGCAGCCATCCTGCCCCGGCCCGGCCAGACCCAGGGGAGTTTGCCAGCTGGTGAGCAGGTGGGCCAGCGGGTTTCTCCCTTGACTGGACACAGGATGAATCGCCCCATGCTGGCTCGTCAGCAGGGTCTGCAAGGTGGCAGCCTCACGGGCCCCCACAGGCCAGGGCACGGGCGCCCTGTGGGGGGCTGCCCTCGCTCTGAACACCCAGAGTCCGGCCTGTGCAAAGCCCTTGAACCGCAGCCAGACTTGGGAAAGGACCGGGTAGGCGGGGCCCCGGGTAGGGTCTGCCCCAGACTCCCAGAAGGCCCCCGGGGCTGAGGTGGGTGGACGGCAGTTTTTCTGCAGCTGCGGGGTGGGCACTCTGACGGGGGCCAGCCACGGCCCCTCACCCAGGCAGCCCCCCCACCCCCGGCCTCTGACCCTCCCTGGCATCGTCAATGCTGCTGGGGAGGGGGCTCCAGGGCATGGGCTCCCCAGGGCAGGGTGGGAGGGGGGCTCTGCCCATTCCCAGCCCCCTGTGCTTTAGGCCTGGTTGGCGGCACCCATGGGAAGGCAAGCGGGAAGCCATGACGTCCTTCTAGCACTTACGAGCTGAACGCAGAATGTGGCTTCGGGGTTGTGGCCTCCTGTGGGGGCCGCGGCAGCACTGTTGGGGGCTGGTGTCTCTCTGAGCCTCGGTGGAGGAGAGCCTCATCTCTGCCAAGACAGGGCTGCAGGGCTGTGGGGGGCTGTCCTTCCTTCCCTTCTCCCAGGCTCAGAACCTGGGCCGGTCTCCATCCTCTACCGAGGTGGGGGGTAGTGTGTCCCTGCCTCCCTGTGTCCCTCCCCATCTCCGGACATAAACAGGTGTGCCAGGGGTCAGGCCTCTGAGCATCTGCAAAACCAGCGCCCGAGGGCAGGGGAAAAGGCCGCGTTCCCCCCCTACCCATTCCTGTGCCCACGCTGCCCGCGCCCTGTCCCCGCCCCTCTCCACCCCTCCCTCCAGCTCAGCCACAGCCCTGAGTGGGCGTGAACTGGGCCATCTGCAGGTGGTTCCCGGGTGGGGCAGCTCCCTGCACTTGGAGCAGCACCCCCCGCTGCCCCGCTCAGCCTGGGGGGGCGAGGCCGGGACAGCGGGGCCCAGGGAGACGTGGATGGCATTCAGCAGGTGCCATGGACCTGGGGAGCCTCTTGGGAAGCGAGGCCTAAAGCAGGCCCCAGAGATACAGGGGAAGGGGTGTGCGTGGAGGAGACGAGAGACCAGGCTGGCTGTGCCTGATCTGCCCCCGCCCCAGCCCCCGCCCCAAGAGTGGAGTCTGCTTCCAGGGACAGCCCCAGGCCTCCCACCAGCTTCCTGGGCCACCAGTCACAGGAGCAGCCTGTGCCCCTCACCCGGGACCCTCTCCGGTTGGGATGGAGCCAGGGGACCCCGCCGAAGTGCACGGATGCTCCCGGGACATCTGCTGTCCAGGGTCCCGGAGTGCCAGCAACTGACAGCGTGGAAAAAACCCAACCTCCAGTTAATCCGCACAAGCCCAAGAAATAAAATAACTTCCTTCAAAACAAAATAGCTTTCTGCCAGAGCATTCCTGCCTGATGCAGGCCGCGCATCCCGTGGAGAAAGCTTTCAGAAGAAACACAAAAGAGACGGTGTGTTTCACAACAGGCGTGATCGAGCCTACACCTGCGTGTGTGTGTGCCTGTGTGTGCACCCCGTCCGAGTGTGTGCATGCATACAGCAGAGGTCGTGTTTCTGTGTCCCCCCCCCCAACCTAGGAACCTTAGGCTCCTCACCAGAATAGGGAGGTGGACGGTCAGGCCCCCTTAGGGTCCTTGGGTCACGGTGCTCAGGCCCGTCCGTCCCCAGGCTGGTTGCACGGCCACCGAAACCAACGCCCTCCCTCCCCAAGCCCCACCTCTCGAGCCCACCCCCGTTTCCAGTCTGCCAGGAGGACATCAGAGGTGGTCTCCCGACGGCCATACAAGGAGGGGCCCCTGGGTGAACTCCTGGTCTCCTGGTAGACCACGGGTAGCGGGTGACTCCGGACATGCTGACGTCTGGCCCTGGGGCAGGGCAAATGGAGCTTTAGCCACGGGCACCCTGGCTCTGAAAGCCTCCTGTGAGCCCCGCAGCGAAGCAGGAAGGGGTGAGGTCACTCTGGGGAGTTGGGGCGGGGGAGGCCCAGCCTGCAAGATCCCTGGTGAGGCTCTTCACACCCCCAGGGTCTGTGCCTTCCCCCAGCTCCCAAGGACCAGTCACCTCACATGCAGGTGGACCGGGGAGCCTGGCCTGCCTGCATGGAGTTACCCCTCCATGCCAGGGCCTCACCCCTTCGGCCCCTCTGTCTGGCCCCGATCAGGGCCTTGGGGGGGCGCAGCTCAGCGCTGGAGGCCTCGCCCAGCCCCTGTTCCTGGGAACTTGCCCCTTCCCGAGCACCCCCCACACAAGCCTCACCCCCCTCTCTACCCAGCAGAGGGGTCTCAGGACACCCCGGGCAGCTCTCTCAGTCCTCCCCACACCCCAGGATGACCAAAGGGACTCCTCCCCAAGACCCCTTCCCCACCGTCCTCCTGCCATGTGTGGAGTGGGTGGCCCCTGGCCACATGCATGGTCCTCAGTCTGGGGCATCATCCTCCATAGGGTCCCTGTGTCCTGTGTGTGTGTGTGTGTGTGTGTGTGCGTGCACGCGTGTGTGCGTGTGCATGGCAGTGGGGAGGCATGAGGTGACTCGGGAAATTGGCTACCAGGCCCAAGTTACCCACCATGTGGGGGTGGCTGGGAAAAGATGCTTCTCCAGGGCCCAGAGTGGGCATGGGGCCTCGGGGCTTAGACAGACGGGTACAGGGCAGGGCTGGGGTGGGATGGGCTCCTGTAAGTTCTGCACCCACAGGCCCAATGCCCCAGGCTGCCTGCTCAGACCCCTGCCCTGTGCACGAACTACCCCAGCCAACCTGCTCCCCTCCCTTCCCCCTCCAGGAAGCAGGTGGGGTCAGCTCTAGAAGCCCCCAGGGGCTACTCCCGGCCCCAGCAGGCCCACATGGTGACAGGGCTCCCGGGCAGGATAAAGATACCTGTCCCGGCCATCACAGGGTCCGGAGTGGGGGTCAGCCGCACGATGGGGCCAGCAACCCTAGCAGGTCCCACAGCCACCCCGGCCTGGGCCAGTACTCCGGGACGAGCTCTGCCTGGTCTTCCCTCCACGCGGCCCCCATCCCTGAAGCATCTGAAGATGTCCTGTCCCTGTTACCCGGCTCCCAGGTCCTCTCCTCAGTGATGCCCCTCCACCCTTGCCCTGCAGCTGGGTCTCTGCTCCCGGCCCCCCTCCACTCCCACGTCCCCAGCGTGTAAAGTTGTTTCCTGAGGGAGGCATATGAAGGTCTCCCTCAGCAACGGCAGATTTGTCTCTCTCCTTGCGGTCCCGTTTTTTGCTTTAGCTATTCTGAGGCCATATTATTAGTCGCATACAAATTTAAACTTCTTAACGGTTCTTCATGGATTGATTCTACCATCGTTATGAAATGACCTAGCATTTCTGTACCCTCATGTCTTAAATGTTTCTCTTCTAAAACAACATATGATAGATGCTTTTCAAAATCCTCCGATCAGCCCTTTCTTTTAAGAAGCGTATTCAGTTAACTTTACTTAATGTAACAATATATTGGGGTTTCAATGCACCATCTTATTTTGTGCTTTTTATTTTTCCCACCTGCTCTTGCCTCCTTGACACTGTGGATTATTTTTCATCCATTCATCATTTCCTTTCTATCAATGTAGGGTAGTGTGTGTGTGTGTGTGTGTGTGTGTGTGTGTAAGCACATGTATATTTTCTTCGTGGTTATGGCCAACATTATAGCGTCCAGCTTTACCTTGACAAAGTCACCTCTTCCTCCTTCCAAACAATGCCATTTTTGTCATGTTTTGGAATTCATACATTTAATCTCCAAAACATTATTGCTGTTGTTTTACGTGGCCAAGATTGATTTTCGAATTCTCCACCTGCTTACTGCTTTCTCTGTTCTTTGTTCCCACTGGAGCTCAGGCCTCGTGTCTGGGGTCACTTTTTTCTCCCTGAATCACTTCCTTCAGGGTTTTCTCCATGAAGCACCTTTTGGCGACATACTCTCTGTCCCATCAGAGCAATTCCAGGCTGGAGGCCTTACCGGCAGTGGGACAGTGGGGGTCAAGAAGTAAACACAGCTGTCCCTTGACCTCACAGCGACTTGGGGCGGGGCGGCCCTCGGCCTGCAGAGACACAAGAGGCGACACACTGAGCGATTCCAAATCAATCCGGCCTCCTCCACAGAGGCGGGACTAGATCTGCGGTTGCCGGGGCTGAGGTTGCCGAGGACCAGTCGCAAATGGGCACCAGGGAGCTTCCCGGGATGATGGAATGTTCCGCATCTTGATTTGGGTTGTGTTGACACAGGGCATCAAAGCGTACAATGGAGTCACGTCTATTTTAGTGTATGTCAAATAGAAGTTCATATTTTAGAAATGAAGACTAAGTCAGGACTTTTTCAGACAAATGGGACCCCGGGGAATTCATCACTAACAGATCTGCAATGAAGAAATTCTAAGGGGTGCCCTTTAGCCGAAGCAGAGAAAAGGCTGGGCGTGGGCAGCCCTGTGGACCGCCATCTTGGTCACCCTCAATACGTCTTGTGGGGAATGAAATATGTTTAGAATTAAAACACATGGCAAAAATAGAACAAAATCTCAGAGGGTATGAGTGGAACTAAAGTGTTGTAAATAATTCCACTGCCCAGAAGATGGTGAACGTGTTAATTTATATTCAACATGGGCAACTCAAGGATGAGCTCATAACCCCCCGGCTATCTCAAAAAGAAGAGTCAAAAGTTTGAGAAAGCAGGGTCTCCAAGAGAGATCTGAGCGCTCATGATCCTGGCAGTGTCGTCCACAACAGCCACGCGCGGAAGCAGCCACGGATCCGCTGACAGGTGAAAGGATAAACAAAACAGGGTCCAGCCGACCACGGAATATTAGCCTTAAAAAGGAGCCAAATCCCAACACCTGCTACAACTGGGCGAACCTGGAGGGCACCGTGCTGAGTGACGTCAGCCCGTCACAGGGGGACACGTCCTGTAGGAGTGGACGCTCACCAGAGGCCCTGGAGGAGTCGGAGCCACGGACACGGAGAGCGGGAGGGTGGGGCTGGGGGAGGGGAGGGTCCACGTGTAACGGGACAGAGTCCAGTCCGGGAAAATAGTCCTGGACACGGGTGGTGAAGGCCGTACAACCGTGTGAATGTGCCTGATGCCCCAGGAGTGAGTACTTAACGAGGGTTTCAACAACAAAAGGGCGCCTGGGGGGCTCGGTCGGTCGAGCGTCCGACTTCGGCTCGGGTCACGATCTCACGGTTCGTGGGTTCGAGACCCGCGTCGGGCTCTGTGCTGACGGCTCGGAGCCTGGAGCCCACTTCCGATTCTGTGTCTCCCCCTCTCTCTGCCCCTCCTCCACTCGGTCTCTGTCTCAAAAGAAAAAAAAATAAAACATGAAAAAAACAACCACGACAAAGTAATATTACAAGCTAATAAAGAGAGAAGATGATGTAATAAAGAAATTATTTAGTCCAACAGGTGGGAGCAAGAGCGCCTGACCTCAGATGAGGGGGCCCAGCACACACTCCTGTGGTCCTGCAGGTGCCCTGGCCGCTCCCACCCCCGGGCCGGTCCCACGGGGGACCTGAGCCACGTCCGCTCCCTCCCAGAGCTCTGCGCCCATCCGTCCTGCCCCTGCTGCCCTGGCTCGTCCCCACCACGCGTGCTGAAGCCCCCAGCAGGCTCAGATGTGGAACCGGGGCCCCAAAGGGTCCCTTGGCTTTGCTGGCCATCCCTCCCGGGGAGCTGCTGTCCCTGGAATGGGCCCCCCAGAGCCGGGGAGGGCTCCCCTGCAACAGGCCAGTTTCTCTGGCCACCCAGACAACAGTCCTGTCCTCCCGTCCATCTTACTGCCCTCAGAGACCCCGGCCGCTGGGACGCAAACAGAGCGATGCTGGCCCATCAGTTCCTGGACACAGTGTCCCCTCAAACACCACAGCCATAGCTCAGGCTGGGCTCAAGGGTGTCCACCCCAGCCCAGACGCCCACCTTGAGCGGGGGAACACAATGCATGGCCCTCGCCCATATCTGCCCTGCCTGTCACACGGCCGCTAGACTCCTGACCTGCAGGAGGGGGCTTGGTGGAGAGAAATGGCCGACCGAGGCTTTCGGAGGGTTGGGACCCAAGCAGGGACAGGGTCTTGGAGGCGGCCTTCCAACCCCTTCTGGCCTCAAAAGTCTCAGGTGCCAGCGACAACAACGTGTAGCACCTGCCCCACGGGTCCGAGGAGCCTGGGGACCCGGTGCAGCTGGAGTCTGTGTTCAGGGCTCGGCGGGACCCACCTGTGTCCTTGGCCCCAGGGTCTGAGCCCTTCACTTTATAGGGTTTCTGCTTGTCAGAGGTTCATGCAACACTGAGCGATCCCAGGGACAGGCCGGGCGCTGTGCCTTCCAGAACATGGGGAGGGACGTCCCGCCAGAGAGTGCACCTGCTCTCGCCAGGCTCAGAGAGAAGCTGCGGGGGGCGTCCTGGGCAGCCAGCCAGGGGACAGCTGTCACAACACTCAGGCCGGCAGGCAGCGGTACTGACTCTGAGGAGCTACGTCAAGCCACCTGGGCCTGCTGGGACCCACACCGCACCCCTCACTAGAAGCGGCAGGGACCCCTGTCCTCAGATGACAGGGCTGGGAGGAGGGCCGGGGGGAGTCGGGGACATCCTCCAGGGCTCTGAGTGAGTCCTGCCTGGCACTGAGGAATGGGGACCCTCCTCCCTCGGCCCTTGATAGGGACACCACGTCAGAAGACCCAGGGAAGTCGTGCACAGGGGTCCTGTGTAGCTCAAAGTCGTAAACTGCACTTCAGACTAGGAAACAAGGCACATCCGTCCTTTCCTGGAGGTGGAGACTAGGGTCACGTGCAGGGGTCTCCGTCCCTGGCTGCGCCCCACTTCTTCCTCTCCTCCCTCTCCCCCCTCTCCAGGCCTGGTCTGCCCAGCCTGCCCACCCAGCCTGGGCTCCTGCCAATGGGTGAGGGTGGGCGGGGCGCCTGCCTGGGAGGAGGGACACCGCTGGGAGGGGTGTGGCTGGAGAAGGGCCTCGGGGCCTCTCAACCAGGGGCCAGACCCCAGATCCCTGGGGGACCTCCCTGGCTCTCACGTGTGCGGCTACCTTGGCCTCTGCCCTGGGTTCGTGCACGACAGCTCGCCACCATTTGTGGCCTGGAAGGCTCACCCGAGACCCAGCCTCACGTTGGCAGGACCGGGGGAAGCCCCAGGCGGCCCATCGATATCATTGTAACCGCTGCAGGGCTTTGTGGGACCTCGGCGGGCAAGGCCAGGAGGAAGCAACGTCCCCGTCCCAACAATGCTGCAGGGCCAAGGCACGAAGGCTGGCCCAGGGCCATGCACGGTCCACCTGCGTTTATTTCCTTCTGCTGACCCTGGATTGGGGGCATCCACTCGGGCCAAAGAAACTCGAGCTGACACAGAGCGAGAGACCTCTCTAGATGTTGTTTCACCTGTGGTGGGGCCAGCTCCACTTTGGGCCCTGGGCTTGGCCCGCTGCCCCCCTGCTCGCAGCGCCGTGGGGGCCAAGATGGGGGGAGACTCGGGAGGGCTGGTCCTGTCTGGGGTCGGGCAGCTGTGAGCTGCCCTCGAGTGTGCACAAGCGTGCCGGAGTCCCGGGCTGTGGCTCTCCGTACCCGAAGGGTCCGTACACCCAGTGGAGGTCAGGCCTAGGGAAGTCGTCCCCGCGTGCCCACCGGCAGGAAGCCAATCCCGTCTGCGCCCCCCGCCCCCAAGGCCCGGGGCCTCTGTATCGAGGTACGAGGATGCGAGGCCTGCTCGTGTTCTGGGGCCCCAGCTGCACCCCTCATGGCAGCTCCGGGGCTCGGAGGGGGTGTGGGGGTGGAGATGGGGGTCTGTGTGGGGAGGACGGAGGGGCCTTGTCCCGGGACCAACTCGTGCAATCCACGAGGGCCTGCAAAGCCACACGTGCGCGCGCGCGCACACACGCACACCCCGGGAAGCCTGGAGGGCAAGGACAGGCCTGGCGGGCTGGGGTGGGTGAGTGTGCTCAGAGGCCCCTACTTCGGGCTCCCCCTACCCACCCGAGGTCACAGTGGGTCGCACGGCTGGATCCCAGCACGGAGCGTTTATTTCATGCCGAGAGCAGTGCGGGGGCAGTGACACAGGCCTTGGCCGGGGAGGAGCTGCGTCCACCTTCAACGGCTGCTCGGATGGGGGGACCAGTCTGATGGGGGAGACAGAGCCTCGGATGAAGGATGGGGGACAGACTGGGGGCAGAGCTGGGGAGGAGCAAGACGCACAAGAGAGAGCTGGCAGCTTCCGGGGAGGGGAGAGGAATTGGGGCTGAGGGAGAACCGGGCTGGGGTGGGGGAGGCCGGCCAGGGACCGAGGGACGTGCCCTCCAGGGCGCCACCCTGCCCCCACCTGGGCCCCCAGACTCCCCGAAGACACGCAAGGGGGCGCTCAAGCGCTCGTGCTTGTGAGCACGGTGTCCAGTGTGCGTGCACCTCCGTGCACACGTGTGCGTGCGTGGGTGTCTAAGTGGTTACACGTGCACGTGTGTGTGGAGGTCCGCGCGTGTTTTATGCACACGTCTGCCAGTACGTGTTCACGTAGCCCCACACCTGTAAAGGGCCAGAGGTGGGAGGGGCGGGGGTGTGGCGAGAAATGTTCCCGGAAGGGGGAAGGGGTGGCCCAGGGTGGAGGGGTGGGGGTGGGACAGGGATCAAATATGGACCCCCCCCCTCCCCGCCACACTCTGGGCTCAGGCTGAACCCTCTGGCGCCGCCAGGACCCCACAGGTCGACCCTGAACACAGTCCGCACTCACCCGCCGGGCCCCCACAGGGCTTTTGAGGCCCATGGGCAGCTACCTACGCTGGGTCCGGGCTCCCGCCCCAGCCTGAGAGCCCGGGACCGGCCAAGTCCGGGAAGACGACGTTGTTATCCGAGAGGCCCTGAGCTCTGACCAGGTGGACGAACCTCTCCAGCACCCGGGTCCGTATCAGCCACGTCCTGCCTGGGGCCCGATGAGCGCAGCACGGCCCTCAGCGACCGGAGCGAGTGGGGGCGTCCTGCCCCTCCCCCCCCCACCCTGCCCTGTCCCGCCGGCTCTACTGCGGCCGCCGGCCAGGCACTCACACAGCAGGCTGACCGTGAGGACGCTCTGACCGCCCGACCGTCTCCTGGACAGCATCAGAGCAAACACGCTGTAGTCAGCGTCGTGCACCTGGACCTCCTCGGGGCCTTTCCCGGGCGCTGAGGGGTGACGGCGCAGCGTCAGGGGCACGCCCACCAGCGCCTCCCGCCTCTCCCCCGTCGCCCCCTCACCCGCTGTGTTGTCCACTGAGAAGCCCCCAGGCTGGGCCGCTGCGATCAGCACATAAGACCAGGTGATACAGCGGTGGCCCCTGTGAGAGCAGGGATGGACAGAGGAGGAAGGTTCCAGAAGCTGGCCGGACCGCTGGTTTCCTTTTGCCTTTCTCAGGGGCGGGCCCCGAAGTGGGCCCCTGAGAGAATACAGCTGTCTGTCTGGAGGAGACTTCTGTGTGAAGCCACGGGCACGGCCCAGCACACTTCTCTCCCCAGAGAGGCCTGTGTCCACCCCGTGGCCCCCGGGGCTGCCCTGTGTCCCTCCTGGAGGAGCAGCCAGGTGTGGGCGGTGACCTTGAAGCCTCTGCCCAGCCCACCCGCGGACAGCTCCTCCTCAGCCTGGAACAGGACCTGAAACGTGCACGCGTGTGCCATCGTGAGGGGTTTTCTAGGCCACGGTGGCCCCTCTGGGAATACGGAGTGGGCCCAGTGGGCACTGCCCGGCGCCCCCCCCCCCCCCCCGGCCTCAGCCGTGGACTTCGCGGAGCCGGGTGGGGCGGGGAGGGGTGGGGGCTGCGGGCGGCTGTTGCTGTGCAGGGCCTGGTTCCCCACCCCCGCCCCCCGCCCGGGCTCAGTCCTCGGGGAAACGGCCAGCAGTGCGGGGGCCAGCATGCGGGTGCATGCGCCTGTTTAAGCAGCAACCAGGTGCAGCCTAGCCTGCAGGCCGGGGAGAGGCTGCATCTGCACTGGGCTCTCTGTCCCCCACGGTCCCCCCAGTAATCAACCTCTGGCAGGAACCAGGCCAGTCAGATGCCCCCGAGAGTCTGAGCCGCTCTGGTGGGGGATTCTGGGGTGGCTGGTGGTGCAGGTGGCTTCAACGATGGTCGCCGGCAGGCGAGGGCAGGGGCCGAGTGGAGCCCCTCAGAGGCTCTCGGCTTCTGGCATTAACCCTGGTCTACGTGACAAACCCCCCCCCGTTTCAGGCTCCTCATTTATCTAACGTGGAGCCAAAAAGCCCTAGCCAGAGAGGTTTCTGGGCCCTCTGCTCCCCCATAGCCAGGCAGGTGGGCAAGGAGGGGGCAGGGGCAGGACTGCAGGAGATCTGGGGAGGGGAAGGAAGCCCTCGTGGCATCGGTGTCCCCCGAAGGGCGGGCTGCGCCCCCCTCCACCTCATTTCAGGCAGCTGTCTATGAAGACACCCCACTTCTTCCCAGCCGGGGAGCAGGCACTTTACTCAGGCACACCGACCAGACCACCTGTCACCCTGGATGCAGCAACTGATCCAGGAGGAGCACCTGACTCCAGGAGAACCAGTCAGAGGCCGTTGCCAGGCCGACCAGGATGATCTCTTTTCTGGAATTGAAACCCTGAAAAGCACATCAGCCTAGGCCGATGTTTTATCCCTGTGAGGTGAGAACTTCCCTGAACAACAGAAGTCCAGGGCAAGCAGAGCTAAGAGAGAGAGAGAGAGGGAGGAGGTGATGGGGACTGATCACACTGCTTGAGCTCCTGGATCCAGCTGTACCTGAAATCCATCAGCGCCCAAGGCCCTTCAGAGTCTGTGATCCGGTGAATGCCCCCCACTCTTGTGTGTGTCCCCACAGCTGGCTTAGGTCACTAGCAGCCTGTGCTGAACTTTTGGAAGAGGATCTTGGGAGAACATGGCACGGGGGCCCATGCTGGACCTGAGTCATGAAGCCATGGCTTCTGGAGGTACAGGTCAGGGATCCTCACTCACCGGGTCATGGCATATGACACTTTAAGGCTGCCGTTTTCATTCTTCTCAAACGTTGCAGTGAACGGGCTCAGCAAGGAACCGTCTGTCTTCCTGTGGGTGCTGCCCGCCAGGCCGACAACAAACCACTCCCCCTGGAACTGTGGGGACCCGGAGTCGGCAGAGCCCAGGGCAGCCCTGACACCCTCGCCAGGCAGCCTGTGCCTGCGCCAAGCCGGGGGCTGCCCTGGGTCTGGCAGGGACAGAGTGACCTGGCCCAGTGGCTGGTCTTGTCCAGACTCTTTCCCCATCTGTGCGGAGGGACTGAGACGTCCCCACCTCACGGGGACTGGCAGGGGCTACAGGAGGGAGCGGCTGCCCAGAAGGTCTGTTCGGGGCCCTTTTCTGCTGGATGTCAGGAATCTCTGGGGAGGACACTGAGACCAGGCTGGCCACGCTGGGTTCCCCGGGTGGTGCCTTCCCCGGCCACCATGGCCCTCCTCTCTCCCTGCACTTGGACCCTGGCTTTCTCCCCCTCCAACCCGGCCCCCAGACCTGGTCTTCCTGGAAACTCTGTAAGACGGAGATCATGCCTGGCTGGGTGTTTGAGGTCTGGCCTTTAAGCAGGATGAACATCACCCACAGGGCAGGCGAAGGCCCCATGTCAGCGGGGACGGAGAAGTAAATGCTCATTGTCGCTGTGGTCTCAGATACTCACCTCTTTATGGGCCCACCTGGCAGGTGCCCCTCCCCCAGGGGTGTGCTCCCCGCACCTTCCTGCTCAGGACTGGCAGAAGAGGTGGGTGCGGAGGGCTTGGGGGTGGGCTGGGCAGGGGCGGGCCCTCTTCAGATCCTGCCCACCAAAGATAGAGGGCATCTGGGTCCCAGCCCAGGAAGGGAGGTGGGCAGAAAATGGAGGTGCTGGGGGTGCTTGCTGGGCCCACTAGCTCCCAGGGATGTCTCTGGACCTTGCTTTCTGATTCCTGAGACCCCCAGCTCCACACCTCCTTGGGACCCCTTCCCAGTGTCCCATGCCAGTGAGGGGGTCAGAGGCCCGAGGCGCCTCCCTAGCCTAGCCCTACCCTAGCGGCATTCCTGCTACCAGGTGGAGGGCAGAATGTTCCATCCCACACAGGGAGCTTGACCTTTTTAGTCCCAAAGGTCAGGGGCACAGTGTTCTGCTGCAGGAACACAGTGTAGAGTCCGGTCTGCCGCCCCACACCGCTCCACAGTCCCTGAAATCAGTGTAGGGCAAGAACAGGGCCAAGTGGCCCTACAGTCACGGGGGGCAGGGGTAGCGGCGGGTCAGAGTGAGGCCAGAGGTGGTGGGGTGGCGGGGCAGGCAGCCAGAACACCCAGATAGAGGTGACTGAGGGGCGGATCACAGGGGCCCCTCTGCCAGAGGGAGGGCAGGGGGCAGGAAGCCCCCGCACACCGGGCCTGGGCGCAAGAGGGCCCAGGCTCTGGGCATGTAGCCCACCTGGCCACCCCCGGAGCAAGGGCCTGGGAAGCAAACGGACATTCCCACATAGGCAGTCCAGTGCGTCCCCTGTCTTGGGCCACCTCCCACCCCACCCCACCCCCACACCCCCCAGGGCCTCCAGCAGCCTGTCCTGAGGAGGAGGGCCCCAGCCAGGACACTCGGAAAGCACCCGTCCCCCAAGGCGAGGAGCCTCATGGCTCTGCTCTGTCCTGGCCCTCACTCTGCATGGAAGGGCATGGGCCGCCTGGTCCTTCCTCCTCCAGGAGCGAGTCCCATTGCCAGGTGGAGGTCAAGACCTCTCTGGGCCAGCTGCAGGCCCCAGGACAGGGGGAGGGTCAGGGGTCGGGAGGGCTGCGGCCACCAGCCTCTCCTCGAGAACCGAGCCTGCAGGGCAGCACCGCATTCCTTGGGATCGCTCTGCCCGCTGCTCGGTGTGGCTCTACTACTTGGGGAGAGGGCCCACAAGGAGACAAGGTGCAAGTGACCCGTTTTTGCCCGCAACTTCCCAAAGCGATCACCGTCCCACAGAAGCTGGCGTAGCAGCTCCTACGCCTGACTCCCTGAACGCCTCCCTCCTTGCAGGCGCCGACCTTGCCTTGGGGATCCCGACCCGAGTCTCAGCCCGCCCAACACCCGAAAGCAGCCCCCTTGGCGCCCGCGCTCCGGGGAGCCCGGGGGCGGGGCGGCGGCGGTCCGAACGGGGACCCCAGCCCGGCCTTCTCTGGCCACGACGTGCCGGCCGCAGCGGAGGCCGGGCGGGCCGCTCGGGCCAGCTCCCCCGGACCCCGCCCGCTCCTCCCGGCCTAGGGACCCACGCGGCGCCCCCGCCACCCGTGCGGCGCGCGTCCCAGGCTGCGCGGAGGACGCCGGGAGCCGCCCCGGCGAGGCTCCTCCCGCCCCCAATGCGATTGGTCGAGGGTGCGCACGTGACGCCGCCCGCCCACCGTTTGGGGGGCTGGGAGTGGCTGCTCGCCCCCGCATGTGAGGGCCGGGAAACCGACCGCCGTCCCAGCCGCCGGCCCCGAGAGGCTGCAGGGTCCGCGGGTCCCCCTCGCGGCAGCCCCCCCTCCCCGTCCCGTCCTCTCTTCCACAGCAGGAGCGCCCCCGGCTGCTCCCCGCTTCTTTCCTCTCTCCCCGAAAACTCGGACGTGGTGCTCTGGGCTCGCTCTTCCCGAGGACGCGGTCCCGGGCGACAGGGACACCGGGGAGGGATGCTGGAGTCCGGGGATCCCCGAGGTCCTCACCCCGGCCGCGGGCTGGGGTGGGAGCAGTGCCGGGCAGGAGCAGGACGCGCGGAACGACCCCGTGTGACGCCCCTGCCGTGAGCTGGAGGGAGGTGGACGGTCCCCTCCGCAGCAAGCCATGTTCAGCCGTGTCCCCACAGGCAGGGACCTGGCCCATCTGCG
>NW_024412466.1:77897-118302 GCF_014898765.1 Herpailurus yagouaroundi | reverse complement strand
CCCCCCCCCCAGGGCCAACGGTGTACCCGCCTGTGGGACCGCGGGCGCCGGGGGCCTGGGACAGCACGCCCCAGTCCCGGCAAGGCCGGTGGGCTCCCAGGACAGTGCTCCTCCTCGAGGCCCCCAACCGCGGCTGCCAATTTAGTTTATATACGTCTTTTAAAGGTAGTTTTTTTTTCTTCTGTTATTAAAAATCCTCTTTTAGAATCAAAAGGCAAAATACAAATTATAATGAACATTATTTTACATAAAAACAGTTCACTCAGAACTACAATTATTTCCCGTGCTTTGTGACAATTAGGGTGCATTAAACTTTTTTTTTTTTTTGGAAATAAAATTCATGACAACTGAAATCACCACTCCCCAAACCCCCGCAGACCTGCTGTCGGAGACCCGGAGGGACAGCCCTGGCTCTGTGGGACCTCAGCCCTGGGGTCACTCGGGAGGGTCTCTGGCGCCGCCCTCTGGACGTGCAGCCCTCCCAGAAACCCTGGAGGGAGATCTGTTTGAACCCTCCCACACCCCAGAGCAGAGCCCCTCATTTTCTGTCCGGGGGACGTGGGGTGAGGCATGCAGGGCACTCTGGGGTAACGCCAGCTCCGAGCTACGGCCCATGTGATACAGGTGCACTGTATCTAGCTCTTTGCTGTGGGTCTCTGGGATGTGGGGCATGTGGGGAGGCTACAGTTTCCTTTGCCCTTCTCCCTCAAAATCCTGGGGGCCAGGGCTCCCCGCTTCCCCCTCTTCTCCCAGCCCTACCTATCTGTCTTCCTGGGAGTCTGGCATCAAGACACATTGGGTGGGCAACCCCCAGTCTGCGGAGTCGGGCATGGTCCCCACCCACTGCAGACATGGAGCCCCCAGAGGGCTGCGGCTGGCTCCTCCCAGTAACTGCCCACCCTCCTGGCCTGGACTGGGCCAGTGGACCGAGTGGGCATGTAGAGATGGGACCAGACAGTGGTCCTCCTGCTCTGTGGCCTACAGCTCACCTGGGATGGCCTGGTCCGCAGCCCCAGTTCCCGGCAGCCCGGGGAAGGAGGCCACTGGGGGTGAAGGGAGGAAAGGGGGGCTAGGGTGGGGGGCCCAGCTCCCAGGTGCCCCCTCAGCCTCACCATCAGCCAGTGGCGAGCTCTAGACAGGGCGCCGCCCTGCCTCTGTGCCCGGGGCCGGGCGGGTACTTCAGAAGCACTCATCAGGTGGACGCCTCGAGGGTCCCGAGACGCGGGGCTTGGCACTGGTTCCAGGCCCAGCTTTGGCCAAGTTAATGCCCGTTTTCCTGACTTTCTAGCCCCAGCCTGGCTCCAGCCTGGGGCTGCCATTTCCCCTCAGACCCCCCCCCCACCAAGTACTGGAGGGGTGCCCCCTCCCACGCTGTCCTTGTTCCCAGGGGACTGTGGGGGGCAGAAGGGTGAGGGGTGCACGTTTCTCCGCGATGGGAAACGTTCAGCCGGAAGCACCCCAGGGTGCTGACTCACAGACACGGGGGCCTGGATCTCGCCCAGTGAAGCTTAGGAAGGCCACCCACCGAGGGGAGTAGAAGGAGAAAGCCGGCCTCCCACGGAGGAGGTGTCCTCAGAGCCCAGAGACACCATCCCGGAGCAGGATGCCCACAGACCCCTCAGGCACAGGGTAGGCATGTGTGAGGCCACAGCACCCTCCCCCCAAGTCATCTGAGCTGCTGAAATTGGCCAGTGTCCTCCAGCAAAAGGAGAAGACGGTTTAGCAACATGGGGGGAGGGGGGTGCTGAATGCGGCTGTCATAATCCGGACACTGTTCTCACCAGCAGGGGCGGAGCAGAGTCTAGGCCCAGCCCGCTAGGCCCCTGGCACCGGGTGGTATCCACAGCTCCCTCCCTTAGCCGCAGGGCACCTGTCCCCCAGCCCCGTGGGACCTACGCCCCCACCCCCGGGGTCCTGGCCTGGGGGGAGAGCTGCATGTGGGGTGACTCAACGCTTCGGTTTCCTTCGAGTGCCCTGTGGCTTCCTGAACTGACCTCGAGGGTCAGTTTTCCCAGTCCCGATTCTTCTCTTTCAGGGATGTCCTCACCTCTGAGAACCCGCAGTGAGAGACGCCCCGGTGTGTGGAAAGGATGCGCAGTCTACCCTGGGGGGCAGCGGGGAGGCAGACCCTCCTCAGGGCTCGATGTCCCCCCCCCCCGACAGTCTGGCATCGCTCGGAAGGGCCCCTGCAGGCAGCCATTGTGTGGGGGACACATCGTTACCCCATTTTCAGCCCCTCCCTCCCCCTGCCTAAATCTCCCACGGGCCTTGGAGTTCCCACATTCTGAAAAGATCTTCCCTACAGAGCAAAGCCCACCCATCCTCCTGGTTCCCGGTGACCGTGCTCAGACCCTGGGTGCGGGCTCCCTCCCTTGTACGCCAAGCTCCCGGGCTCACCCCAATCCCAGCACACGAATCAGGCTGGCCTGCTTTCTCCGTTTCCTGCTCCTTATTCTCCCTGCCCGGCCACCCTCATGATCTCCGCCCCCCCACCCCCCCCCCCACCCCGGGTGCCTAGCTGCCCGATGCCAGGACTCGGCCCCAGGTGGTCCGTGCTGTGCCCCATCTACGCTTGCCAGCCCTCAGGGGGCAGCCACGGAGACAGCCCCGGCTCCCGACTAAGTTGGATACCAGCTCACCCCAGACCCAGGCACCACATCCAGGAACCCGGAGGGGGTCTGCCTGCGCCTTTGCGGTGGCTGTCCTGTCCCAGGAGAGAGCTCCGGGTCAGCACGAGTAGGAGAACCTGTGGACAGAGCTCCTCAGCCCTCTAGAAAAGGCTCCCCAACATCTGAGCAGGGGGCAGGCGCAGGACCTGGGCCCACCCAGGGCAGCCCAGTAAGACCAGCAGGGCACGAGCGCTTAGACACAGGGACCAGGGAAGGAGAGCTAGGACGGCGATGCAGGGGGCCCAACGAAGCAGAGGAGACCAGGGCACAGGGACAGCAGGGCACGGCGCTCTCCTCTCCAGCCCACCCCGGGGAGCAGTGCCACTTGCCCACGAGATGATGGGCAGAGGGAGGCCCGGGTCCAGGTCCGACATGGAAAGGAAGGAATCAGGGGCCAGGACAGACAGCGTTTAATGAAAGCAGTGCCCCTGTGCTCCCGTGGGCGGTGCGCAGCTCCAGTCCCCCCTGGGTGGCCCTGCCCCGCGGGGTGCCGGGGCTCAGTGAACGGGGCAGCGGGGGCCATCACCTTCAGGGTCTTCACTCCTTCCGAGTTCAGGGCTGCCCCCTGGACTCACCTCCTCACTTCTGGGGCACAGACACGAGACTCAGCCAGAGAGGGAGGGGCGGGTGCCCTCCCCTCACCACCCACCAGCACTGCCCACTCACCATCCAGGACGTGGAACTGGTCTGCGGCCTCGCAGAAACCTGAGGGCCCAGGCAGGGGTCAGGAGTGGCTGGGGCAGGGCACAAGGCGGGAGGGCGAGGCAGGCCACTGGGGGCCTGGAGGGAGGCTTACCATACTTGGGGAAGAACAAGATCTGGTCCTCGGTCAGGTTGACCCTCTGGATCCGTTGCTCGAATGCACTCAGGGCCGCGTCACTCGGGGGGAGTGAGCGGGCTGTGGGGCACATGGGGCTCCTGGGCACGTGGTGAGGGAGCAGGCAGGGCACGCCGGGCCTAGGGTCTGTGTGCTTGGGGCGCACCCACCCAGGGCGCACCCACCCACCCCTCCTCCCCATCCCCTCTGTCCCCACACGCGGGCCTATGTGCGGGGGCTCCTCCCTCGACCCCTGCTCAGCTGGAGAGAATCAGAATACAGGGAGGCAGGGAGGGTCTGTGTGTCCATCTGGGCCGCCCCACACGGATGGCCCCGAGCGTGCGCAAAGCTCGGGCTCCCGCGTGGACGCACCGTACAGCTTCACCGACAGCTGCCGCGCCCGCTCCAGGTACAGGATGGCGAAGCCTCGGTAGTCTGTCTCCCCGACAACCACGTCTACCGGCCCACGGGCACCTCGGGCTGGGCAATGCTGAGTCAGCTGAGGCAGTTTCTGACCCCCAGCCCTGCACCCCCTCCCATGCCCTCCCCTCACCTTGGAGCAGGAAATGCCCCGTGACTCCTGTGTCTCTGTAGAGCTGCCGTACCTGCCAGCAGATCCCATCCCTGGGGGGGGGGGGGTAGGGGGGCAGTTAGCAGGGCAGGATTAAGGACCCCAACCCGGGCAACGCCTCACAGGACTCTGGTCCAGGCCAGAGAAAAGCTGGGATCAGGGTCAGGGGTCTGTCCCGGGGACTCACAGCTTCCGGAAGGTGCTGACGGCCATGGCTGCACCCTGGGGAGTCACACGCAGTGTGGTGGCCTCAGCCCGGTGGCCCTGCTCCTGCAGGAAGCGGCACGAGGAGGCCACTGCCACAAGGAGCCACGTCCCTGCAAACTAGGGACAGGTCACGTGAGAACACAAGGCGATGACCCCTGAAAAGCGAGATGAGTTCCTGCCCACCCACCTGTCCCTCTACCTGCTGAACGTCAAAGTTGGCCTTCGGCTGGATAGTGCTGATGGGAGACGCGGGTCGAGGGGGTCTCCGAGCCCTCCTGCTCAGGGAGCCCCCAGCCAGGAGCAGAGTCAAGAGGAGAGCAGTCCTGGGGGTCAGCATGGCAGTGGCAGTGACCAGAGTGGGGGAGGCCCAGGGCAGGACGGCCAAGCCCTGGGTCAGAGTCCACTGACCAGTGTCGCCCGGAAGCCTGTCACAGGAAGTCCGCGTCGGCCCACCTCCAGCCTTACCAAGCACCCTGCCCTCCCCCTCGCCCCCAGCAAGAGTCCACCCCTAGCCTCCTCGACTCTGCACTTCCTGGGAGGGCCCTGGCTCCATATCCTGCTTACAGAGTCCTAGTTGACCTCTGGTTCTTTGTCCATGACCCCCTAACCCAGGGCCCCAGCCGCTGCCAGCGGCAGCGCCAGGTCTCGAACCCGCGTTCTACAGCGGGCATAGGTCTCGGCCCCGCCCACTGGCTGCCGTGCAAGGCCGCCGCCCCTCCCGGCCGCCTGGGGCGCTGTTTCGAGCGAGCTCGGTGCGCGCAGGCGCAGCAACTGCCGATGCAGGCTGCCGGGTGCTCGGCGTTCGGCGGCTATCGATGCCTCAGGGCTCGAGGCGTCAGCCTGGCGGGCTCCATCATAGAGACGCGGCGGCAGGAGCGGCGGGGCGGAAGCGGGTCCGCCGGCCGAGGCCGGGCGCCGGGCCGGGGGCTGCACAGCCAGGCAGAGGCGGCCGCGGTGAGTGCGCCCGGCCCCGGGGAGCGTCGTCATCCGGCCCCGGCCCCCGAACCCCGTCTCCCCGGCCCCGAGGAGCGTCGCAAACCGGCCGCGTCCGGTCTCCGGCTCCTTGCCCTCCCCCGCCCCCCCCCCCATCCCCCAGTCTCCGGCCCCTCGGCCTCGGCCGCGCCCTCTGCCGATGAATGTGTCGCAGAAGCCGCCGCGCCGGGACCGGGGGCCGAGCCGAGGCCCCGCCCCCGGCAGCCCCTCGGAAGGAGGGTGGGAGGGGACGTTGGCAGCCCCCGCCCCGCCCACAGCTCGCCGGGCAGTGGCCGCGCTGGCCCGCTGACCGCCTGGCAGGGCTCCCTTAGGCCACAAGGCACAGGCCAAGGGCCGGCTGGTGCCCCTGGCGGCGTCTGGGGCGGGCTGTCTGGTCCTCGTCCCACCGGCCCCAGCTTCTTCTCGGAAGGATCTCTGTCCCAAACTGACAGCTCTGAAGCCTTGGGTCTACAAGGTCAGAGTGACTGGAGTGCGTGCGGGTCACCGGTTCTTCGTTTCTTGGCCTCTGAACAGTCACCGGCCTAGGCGTCCACATGTCTTTCTGGGCCCATGAGCGGGAGGTCGTCAGAGGGCCCCACCCAGAAGGCCAGTGCCCCAGACCAGGACCCTTCTGGGGTTGAGATCAGATCTGGGACCCAGAGGGGCCGCCCCATACTCCCACTTCAGGCTGGACCAGGCCAGGAGGTGCTGGGAGGGGTCTGCTGCCCTCCCAGAAGCTGCCTGTTCCAGAGGATCACTAGGACTTGCCGGGGGGGGGGGGGGGGGGCCCCAGGGGGGGGGGGGGGGGGTGGGGGAAGCTGTCGGATCCTTAGCCAGGTGGGCAGTGTCAGCTGGCCCCCTGCACACTGTCAGTGCCGTGGGATTCCCAGCAGGGCAGTCACCCCAGCCCGGGTCCCTTCCCACAGTGCGACTGGCAACTAAGGGGAACGCGTGTGGGTTTCAGGGCTGCCCGGGCAGAATGTCACAATGGACGAGGGGGGTGCGCCCCTGCTCCCTGACAGCCTCGTCTACCAGATCTTCCTGAGCTTGGGCCCGGCCGACGTGCTTGCTGCTGGGCTGGTGTGCCGCCAGTGGCATGCCGTGTCCCGGGATGAGTTCCTGTGGAGGGAGCAGTTCTACCGCTACTACCAGGTGGCCCGCGACGTGCCCCGGCACCCAGGTCAGGGCCTGCACGTGGCCCCATGGTCCACCAGGCTGGCTGGGCGGGAGACAGGGCCATTCACATGCTGCCATCTGGACCACATGCTGCCATGTGGACCATCTGAAGCTACCACGCTGGCCCCCCACCTCCCAGATCTGCACAGCGGTCACCAAGGCACCGTGTGGCCCGCACACGGACGGGGGACAGCCAGTCCATGCCTGAGCACAGGGCCTGGTGGGGGGCGGTGGGGGGGGGGGGGGACAGCCCTGCAGCTGAGGTGACTAGCGTCCTCCAGGAGCAGGGCTGGCCCCCATGCTGTCTGGGTGGCTGGCCTCTGTGGGAAAGGAGGCTCAGGGCCCCAGCAGTGACTGCCCCCCACCCCCCGCCCCCAGCGGCCACATCCTGGTATGAAGAGTTTCGGCGGCTCTACGACACGGTGCCCTGCGTGGAAGTGCAGACGCTCAAGGAGCACACGGACCAGGTCCTGCACCTCAGCTTCTCACACTCCGGCTACCAGTTTGCTTCCTGCTCCAAGGACTGCACGGTGAAGGTGAGCCCAGCCCGCCAGGGAGCAGCATCTCCGCTAGGACCTGGGGCTCATAGGAAGGAGGCCGGGTGGGGGGCCCTCACTGCTAATGGCAAGTGAGGAGCCCGACCCTGTGGACCCACACACCTCGGGTCTGCTGGCAGCCTGGGGCAAGGAGCAACATCCCAGTGGTGGTTTCTGGGCACGAGCTCAGCTGGGAGAGGGGCCTGCAGCATGGGCCCCCGTGTCACGTGCAGGGTGGGCACAAGAGGCCCCTAGATGACTGAGCCCCCACGCAGATCTGGAACAACGACCTGACGGTCTCGCTGCTGCACAGCGCGGACATGCGGCCCTATAACTGGAGCTACACCCAGTTCTCCCAGTTCAACCAGGACGACTCGCTGCTGCTGGCGTCCGGGGTGTTCCTGGGGCCCCACAACTCCTCGTCTGGTGAGATCGCAGTCATCAGCCTAGGTGAGAGCCGGCTTGGGGTGGGCGGGCTGTCTCGGCCAACCCCGCCCCGCCCCCACGAGGCCCCGCCCCCACGAGGCCCCGCGCCTCCCAGCCCCGTCCCCGCTTCCGCCCCTCCCAGACAACTTCGCCCTGCTGTCCCGAGTGCGCAACAAGCCATACGACGTGTTTGGCTGCTGGCTCACGGAGACCAGCCTGATCTCGGGGAACCTGCACCGCATCGGAGACATTACTTCCTGCTCAGTGCTCTGGCTCAACAACGCCTTCCAGGTGCGGGCGCGTGTGCCCTCTGCGGCTGTCGCCTCCTCTGCCTGCTGCCCACCTGCTGTCTCCCACCCCCAGGACGTGGAGTCCGAGAACGTCAACGTGGTAAAGCGGCTCTTCAAGATCCAGAACCTTAACGCCAGCACCATCCGCACAGTGATGGTGGCCGACTGCAGCCGCTTCGACAGCCCGGACCTCCTGCTGGATGACGGTGCCACCCCCGGCCGCGTCTTCGACCTGGGCGGCGACAGTGAGGACGAGGCGGTGGGCCCGGGGCCGGCTCCGGCCCGCACCAAGGAGGGCTTGCGGCGCTTCCTGGACGGGCTCCTGGACGGGCGGGCGCAGCCCCAGCTGTCAGAACACGCGCTGGAGACACAGGTGGCCGAGCTGCTGGCCCAGGGCCGCACCAAGCCCCCCGAGCACAGCACAGCCGCTGCCCGCAAGCTCCTCGTCTTCACCACGGGCTGCCTCACCTACTCGCCGCACCAGATCGGTAGTGGGGGCAGGCCCTCCCCAGTCGCTGGAGCCGGGGCGGGGGGAGGGACGGCGAGGCTTCCCTGCAGACTGGGGGGGAGGGGGGAGGCCAGGGTCCCGTGGCCACGCAGGGAGCGAGACTCGGGGGCCCAGCCGCGCTTCAGCCTCCCGGACGGTGTGTTCCGTGGGGGCCTCTGATTCAGATGTGCTCCCGGTGCCGAGGTGACGCTGCTCCCCTCACCCGGCGCCCCCGCAGGCATTAAGCAGATCCTGCCACACCAGATGACCACAGCCGGGCCTGTGCTGGGTGAGGGGCGGGGCTCAGATGCCTTCTTTGATGCCCTGGACCACGTCATCGACGTGCACGGACACATCATCGGCATGGGCTTGTCCCCGGACAACAGGTGGGCCCCCGAGAGTGTCCTGGGGCGAGGGGTGCTCTGCAGGCCCCTGGTACCAAGCAGGGTGCCCCTTGCCCAGGTATCTGTACGTGAACAGCCGAGCTTGGCCGAGCGGTTCTGTGGTGGCTGACCCCATGCAGCCACCGCCCATCGCAGAGGAGATCGACCTGCTGGTGTTTGACCTCAAGACCATGCGGGAGGTGAAGCGGGCTCTGCGGGCCCACCGCGCCTACACACCCAACGACCAGTGCTTCTTCATCTTCCTGGATGTCAGCAGGGACTTCGTGGCCAGGTAGTGGCGCGGGCCGGGGCCGGGGCAGGGCCGGGCCGGGTGTGGCGGGCAGGGGGCTCACGCCGGGCTCTCCCGCAGCGGGGCCGAAGACCGGCACGGCTACATCTGGGACCGGCACTACAACATCTGCCTGGCGAAGCTGCGGCACCAGGACGTGGTCAACTCTGTGGTCTTCAGCCCCCAGGAGCAGGAGCTGCTGCTGACGGCCAGCGACGACGCCACCATCAAAGCCTGGCGTTCGCCGCGCACCGTGCGCATCCACCAGGCCCCGCGTCCTCGTCCCCACCCGTTTTTCTCCTGGTTTGCCAGCCAGAGGCGCTGAGGGGGGCGCTGGCCGACCGGAGCGTCCCGGGTGTCCTTGGGCCGCCGGGACCCGCCGAAGACGCCAGAGGCCTTCCCAAGGGTCCGGACGCCGCCCAGACCGTGTGGTGGGCAGAGAAGCCGGGAACAGAACTGCCTCAGGGAGGGGGTTCGGCGGGGCTGCAGACCGGGCAGCCTGACCCCCGCCCGCCACGCTCACGCCTCACGCCACCTCCCACGGCCGTGACGTCCAGCGCCGGGGCAGCCTCCTGGCTGGCGTGGGATGCACCGGACGCTGGGGGCCCCACCCTTCACCCACTCTTTTTCCCCAGGGCCTGGGTCCTGGGGCCGTCAGCACCACACGTGACCCGTGGCTCGCCCCATGTGCCCGGAGCGGTGTTTCCTCAGGGAATCGGTCTGTGCGGCAGCGGGGCCGACAGCACGGGTCAGTCTGCCGTGGGCCCAGGCAAACTGCATGTCACCGATCACCCGTTTGGGGGCCAAATAAACAGCTGGCAACAGCACACCGCCGTCCGATCTCTGTGTGCGGGGAGGGGCCCGGTGGTGTCTACGGGACTCTCGTGCCTGCCTGACGGGTAGCAGGACACTCGAGGCTTTGGTGGAGGCAGTGTGGCTCAAGGCTGCCTCCTCGGCGGCCGTGCCCCACAGCCTCTGAGCAGACGAGGTCACCGGCGTGCAGAAAACGCCAGAGCGCGCCCACCAGGTGTGCGTGCCCCCGGCAGGGAGACGTACAGGGGGCGCCCGACCTGTACGCTGGGAGAAGCGCTGGGGAAGCCCAGGCAGGGCAGGGACGGGGGCGAGTTCTGCGGGCACGGCACGTGGGATGGGGACATGGGGCAGAGCTGGCCCGACCTGGGGGTTCACCAGCGGATGTCCTGGGTGACGGGTGGCAGACGGGTGGGGGCGCCGATGCGGCAGGGGCCTGATTTCTGCGCCTGGCTGCACCTGGAGCTCGTGTTGAGCTGTCGGCCGCTCGGTGCACGGCCACCTCTGCCACCGTTGAGAAGACAAAGCCGGCAGATGCGGACAGGCCCTCGGGAACTGATGTCCCTCCGGGCCAGAGGTGGTGCCGGCCAGCGGCTGCCAGGGCTGGAGCCACACCGGCCACAGGGAGAGAGCCGGGCAGCGCCCGTGAGGGGCTCGGCTAGGGAGGCGGAGGGCCCAGCGTCCGCCGGCGCGGGCCGCACAGCCAAAGTGGGCGCTCCGCCCGTGGAAACAACAGGGACCCATCTCAGAACCACCGGACACAGTACAGGGAGGGATACCCGGAGGCAAGGGCAGAAGAACAGAACCCGGAACTGCCCACGCGCGCGTGCTCGAGACCGAGCAGCCAGAGCCACGAGGCTTCTGCCACGAAGAGTCGCCAGTGAGCCCCACAAGTGCACGTGTGCTCCTGATAAGCCATAAACGTGGGCGGTTTTCTGAAGAGGACTTAAAATACATCGAAGTTAAACTCCTCACAGAAACAGTAAAATCTGTAGAACAAAAACACAGGGGTAAGAAAAGCACACGGACGGTAAAGGAGCCAGACGGAGAAAAGTGGGCGTGAGCTTGAAATGAGGCTCAGTCCGCGGGCGGGTGCAGAAGGCTGGGCAGGCAGCAGGGTCGTGGGGCGGGCGCGCAGGAAGAGAGAAGATGGCCTGAGAGCGTCCTCGCGCACGTCCTCGGGACACGCGTGCCGAAGTCTGGCCGGAGGCAGCAGCGGACACACGGGATGCGGGCCGGCGAGGATCCTGAGACCCTACAGCTCTGTGGGGGAGGTCGTGGGTCCCAGTGAGAGGGTACAGGCACGCAGACCCCGGCCCTCCTGCGGCACGGCGACAGCAGCGGCGGGCAAGGCGAAGTGAGAGCAGGACACGCGCTCAGTGTCCGTGCCGGCCCGGACTCCTAGTGGCCTCAGCCCCTGGTGCTCATGGAGCGGAAATGCCCGGGCCACTTCTCTTCATGCCCCGGGTGACCCCCGGTGGCGCCAAGCAGTGGCGCCAAGCGTGGCAGCTGCGGGAACCCCCAGTGTTGAGCGCGGAGCACAGCCGTGGCTCTGAGAGAACCCCCGTTGCTGTGCCCTTTCCGGCTGCCGCTGGGGGGACCCCGACGTGGACTGACCCAGGAGGGGCACGACAGAGTGGGGTAGCAAGAGCCCCGAGTCTCTGGCTGGAGCAGCGGGCGGCGCTGGCACCCAGGCGAGAGGGAGGTCACGGCCTCTGAGTGGAGGCGGAGGTGGCCGTGACCGCCAAGGCTGACCGCCCAGCCGCACACCCAGACACAAGAGCTTGCGGGCCCGCCCAATCCCGGCCGAAGGGCAGGTCCAGAGAGCTGGGGCCTGGAAGCTGGGCCGACACCGGCCGGGCCACAGACTGCTGTGGGTGAGGGCCCAAACCTGACGAGAGCTAGTGCCCGTGGAGCAGACGCCCCAGCCGCCCAGGATCCGGACGACACCCAGACCCGCTCAAGTGACGTTCGAAATGTCCATGATGTAACCCACAATTACTTGGTCTGCAAGGAGCCATCGAGATGCCAACTCAGAGGAAAAGACCTTCAGCGGATGCCAAGGGTGAAAAAACATAGGTGTTGAAATTCTCTGAGACTCTAAAGTAAAGGTCAGAAAAACACTCGAAGAAGCAATCACAGACATTTTGCAATAAATGTAAAGATATTAACAGTCTCAGCAAAGAAACAAGACACAAGAGGAGTCGTCTGGAAATGTTAGGCCCGAAAGTCAAAATCACCAAACCGTTAAAACTCACTAGACAGACTAGCAGAATGAAGACGACAGAAGAGTCTGCGAACTTGACTGACGACAGGTCAACAGAAGTTAGGCAACCTGAACAAAGAAAGAAAATCCGTCAGGAGGAGATTCAGGCCCCAGGGACCTGGGGGACAGAACTAAAGGTCTTGCATTCGTACCGCTGGGGGCCCAAAAGAAAAAGAGCACGGGGGTCCGAAGAAGTAAGGGCTGCAAACTTGTCCCATGTGGCGGAAGGCCCACGCCCACGGATCTGAGAAGCCGAGCGAGCCCAAAACAGGATAAAGCCAAAGACGTCCCCGCCAGGCACATCTCACCGAGCTTCTGAAAACCGAGGACAGACCAACCCTGACCGGTGGGGAAGGACCGTGCTTGCCCTACAGGCCCCTCACCGGCAGCCCCGGAGGCCTCGAGGAGCAGCGACACAGTTAAAGACGGAAAGGCTGGCAGCCCAGAGTGCCGTGTCCGGTGAAACATCCTTCACGAATACAGGCGAAGTAAGTTCTCAAATGAGAGAAGATGGAGAGACTCCACAGCCAGCGGCGGAAGCTTCTCCGACAGGAGGTAAGTGCCATCAGAACGAGGCTGGGCCGCCAGCAAGCAGGGCCCAGACACAGACTGACCCCTGTCCTCCTGGGTTCTTCAAGACACGTCTGACAGCTGAAAGGAAGGCGGTAGTGTTGCCTGACGGGGGTTTTCAGTCTAGACAGGTGCCCCGTGGGGGGTGCTAAAGGACCTCTGGGGGTAAGGTGCCTACACCCCAGTCACAGTGCAAACTACCGAGCCCGTGAGTAAACCGTTAGGAGTTGAGCGTGTTGCGGGGCGCCTGGGGGGCTCAGCTGGTTGAGCGTCTGACTCTTGGGTCTCGGCTCAGGTCACGGTCTCACGGTTTGTGGGACGGAGCCCCACGTCGGGCCGTGCGCCGACAGCACGGCACGGAGCCTGCTTGGGGTTCTCTCTGCTCCTCCCGAGCTCGCTCGCTGCCTCTCTCAAAAATAAACATGGAAAAAAAAAGAGTGGTGTGCTCCTTAGAACCACCACTAAAACAGCACTAAAAAATGTTCAAATCCTGTCCTTCCAGGCAGGGGAGAGGAAACGGAGGGACAGACGGAGGACTGACGTAAAGGATCCCCCCCCCCCCACCTCGCTCAGCACCGGGGAAACCCACACATACGAGCCCCTGGCCCCACCCGCCGCTCACCAAGCACGTCAAACACGCTGTCAGGGGGCGGGACGCAAGAGGACGGGGGAGACAAGCCATAAAAACCCTCCGCGAAAGAAACCCGACCGGCTGCACTGGCCTCCACGGAGAGGGAGCCTCCTGGGGAAGCCGGACGCCGCCCATGGATGAAAGACATTCCCCCAATGTGTGCGTGGCTCACAAAAGAGCCTCAGCACAGCCGGAGCAACGCGGCGGGACAGAGAGCAGAGGCCGCCGGCAGCGGGAGCCGGCGTCCTGCCTCGGGGCCGAACCGAACGGCCACCGTACGCACCTGCGGGGCTGCTGTGACCGGGAACCCCGCGCCGGGGGGGGGGGGGGGGGGGGGAACAGCCTGTTGGTTCTGGAGGCCACGAGTCCACGTGCTCGCTGCAGGGAGACCCCCCTCACCTCTTCCAGCTGCCGGGGGGCCGGCCGTCCTCGGGTGTCCTCGTCTGTTGACTCTGCGGTCCGACCTTCCGTCCTCACTTGGCCTCCCCCTGGGTCCCTTCCCACCACCGTCCCTCTGTGTGTGTCTGTGTCCAAATCTCCCCACCCCTTTTTTTATTAAAGAACTTTTTTTTTTAACGCGTGAGAGACAGAGAGAGAGTGGGGGAGGGCAGAGAGGGGGAGAGAGAATCCCAAGCAGGTTCCGCGCTGACAGCAGAGAGCCCAACGTGGGGCCGGGACGCACAAACCGTGAGATCACGATCTGAGCCAAAGCTGGGTACCTGCCTGACTGAGCCACCCAGGTGCCCCTGGGCCTCCCCTTTTTAAATTTTTTTTTTTTTCAACGTTTATTTATTTTTGGGACAGAGAGAGACAGAGCATGAATGGGGGAGGGGCAGAGAGAGAGGGAGACACAGAATCGGAAACAGGCTCCAGGCTCCGAGCCATCAGCCCAGAGCCTGACGCGGGGCTCGAACTCACGGACCGCGAGATCGTGACCTGGCTGAAGTCGGACGCTTAACCGACTGCGCCACCCAGGCGCCCCGGGCCTCCCCTTTTTATATGGCTACCCAATGACACTGCACTGGGCCCACCCTATGCCTCCTTTTAAGCTGTTTATTGCTATAAGGACCATGTTTCCAATTAAGATCACATTCTGTTACTGGGGATTCAACGTGTCTTTTTGGGGGAGACAAAAGTGGGCCTGTAAGAACCACCAACTAACTCGATTTACCTGAGCTGCGGAGAACCTTCCACTCCGCAAGAGCAGGACACACATTCTTGGTGGACACGGACGAGCCACCAAGACAGACCACAGCCCGAGTCACGAAACAAACCTCAACGTCAATGCTTCCAGACGCCTTCTCCCTAAGACCACCGTCACCCCGACATGGAAACCACAGACTACAAGCAAGACAATTATAGCTTAACATCCTTGGCGAGTAGAGTTGCAAAATCAAGAGATTATGAAACCAAATCCAGAAACATAAAATGAAGAGTATGCCACAACCAAGTGGGATTTAATCCAGAAATGCAAGGCTGCTTCCACACTCAGAGACCAGTCAACGTCGGCTCCTACAGCAGCAAAACAGAGGAAAACACTTGGGCGGAACACCTGCCGTAGAGAGAGCGTTTCACAAAGCACCCAAGTCATGACAAAGTTCTCTGCGAAGCAGGAATGGCGGACAGGAGCTGCGGCAGCCTGACGGAGGCATCGCTCCAGGCTGCAGGTCACATCGTACCTGGTGGTGAAAGAGGGAACCTTCCCAAGAGCGGGAACGAGGCCCAGGCAGCCCCTTCTGGTACCCAGGCTCCGTCTCCCAGCGGGGGACTCTGCAGGTGGGCCACGGTGGGCAAGAGGCGTGAAGGACATACCGACTGTGTGTGAGGACAACACAACTGTCCTTGTTCACAGATGCCACGACCGTTTATGTGAAAAATCCCCCCAAAGCTACAAAAACACACACTTGAACAACCTCCTGGACCAGTAGGTGCGTTTATCGAGCTTATGGGACATAAAGACAACACCCAAAAATCAACTGTGTCTAAACACCGGGGACATGGGATCGGGAACTTCCAAAGTATCTTTTACGAACAGCCAGGCCGGCCCTCTGGGAAAACGGAAGCGGGCTCCCCGGCAGCCTGTGTCCGAACGTGCGCAGCTCTACGCAGGACCACAGAAATCGGGAAACCGCTCGCACTCCCCTCGACACGTGTATGCTCAGACAGACAGGTCGTCTGAGCACTGGAACGCTCCTCAGCAAACAGACAAGACAAATCTCTGATCCACACGACATCTGAAGCTCCGAGGCGTTCATCCTGCCGAGCGGCACCAGCTTCAGAAGGTTCTACACTGTCGGGCCGCACTGACGGCACCCTCGGACAAGCCACGGTGACGAGAGCAGGGCACTGGCTGGGGAGTCACAGGTGCGGGGGCCGCAGCGCAGCGGCGTCTACAGGGACGATGGCGCTATCCCGTATTCTGGCCGTCAATCCGTACGTGTGGCAAGATGGATGCAACTGCACCCAAAACACACGGTAAATCAACCTTACGTGACAGGTGTAAAAAGCCGTGAGAGAGAGAGTGTGCTTTACCTGAACCGACCCGCAGCAGACTTCACCCGTGCAGGCCCGGGCCGCGCGCAGGGCTGGCTTCCAGGTGACGGGAACAAGAACCGTCAACCCGATGCTAAACCCAGACAGTCAGCATCAAAATACACCCAGACACGGGAAGCCACAGGCCCTCAGGACGGGACACGGGCAGACACAAGGCACTGGTGAGCCAAAACCACACATGCGGCACAGTGGCTGTTACTGTTTTTAAATAAATACTTTTTGTATTAAAAACCAGTAAAGGTTCGAAATTCTAGAGACCGTGGGAGGAGCAGGAGGCGAAACGAAGGCGTTACGTGGAAAGTGTGCCACGAGGAGCATCGGGCCACCGGGCAGTTCAACACGCAGCCCTCCGTTTCCGCTGGTAGGCCGCGTCCACACACAAACCGCACACGACGCCCACGGCAGCGTGGCTCAAGACGGCCGACGTGGGGACAGCCTGAGGTCCATCAACGGACACGTCAATGAAACGTGGTCTGTCCGTGCGCGGAGTCTCTTTCGGCCTCAGAAGAAAAGAAGTCCCGATGCCCGCCGCGGAACCTGGCCAACTTCACACGCAAGCAAGCCCAACGCGAGGGCCGAAGGCCGTGTGCACAGCCGCGGGCGGGTGCGCGTCCAGAACGGGCGGCCGCAGAGACAGAAAACCGCCTGCCTGCCAGTGGCAGGGCAGGGGAGGGGGCTGCCCCAACAGCAGGCGTGGAAGGCTGCTGCGGGACAAGGGGTGGGGCCAGGCCTCTCACGGTGTCTCTCTAGAGCACGTGCTGCCTCCGGGGACCCCGGTCTCCCCGCAGGAGCGTGTCCCCACAGCAGCAGCACCCTGCGAGGGAGAGGGGATGGCGCCCTCGGTCCGGCAAAGACTTGTACCCGCTCCTCCCGGAGCCCCACCCTGCGCCCCGCTCCTGGTCCGGAGCTGGTCCAGCAAGCTCTCCAGACCCCCAGCCCGGGGCCCCCGGTGGGTGGGTGAGGTCTGGGCGAGGTCGCAGGGACCGAGCTGCCCTGGAGGGAAGGGAGGACCAGCAGGCGGCCGCGGGCCGGCACCCTGGCAGGGCCCTCGTCTGCTCGCTGGCCACCCCCCAACCCGCCCTCCCCCTTCCAAAACAAGGTCACACCTTCCTTCTGCTGTTCACTTCTCCCTCACCCTGTTCCCGTGGGCAAAAACCTTTCCAATCCTCTCGCCTTACAGTTCTGGTTTGACGAAAAGGAAGGAAACTCACTAATGCACTTGATCGAACCCAGCCGGCCTAACAGAAAATGAAACGCATGTACACACCCCATAAACAAATTCCCGAGTAAAGCCCAACGTGTTGAAGACGAAGCTTTAAAAACCATCAGAAAAAATACCCGAACGTTTCCTTGGGAAGACAGGACTTCTTGAATAAGCTGGTCAGAAGCACGGTTCACCAAGGAAATTCTACACCTTAGGTTCCCGTCGCAAACACGCTCCTGACACGGTTAACAACCGGCCTCCGGGAGCATCGGGCACTCTCGCCAACCGGCAGGAAAACGAGACCGACAGCCCAGCGGACAAGTGGACAAGGGCAGGCGATGCTCTGCGTTCTGCAGGAGCAGAGTAGGCGCGGCCCGCGGCCCACAGGCCTCTCGCCCACGACAGCCTGCGCACCTCAGGGAGCCCGGCACCGGGGGGGGGGGGGTCGGGCCGTGGACGCGGGCGGCCTGCCGGGGAGCTTGGGGGCGGCGGGGGCAAGCGGGGTGCTCACATGGCGAAGACGGCGCTGAGGTCTCGGTTGTGAGAAAACAAAAGACACAAACTCGTGAGGACGCCGCTCCGGAGAGCTCAGCGGGAAGGGCCTCGGAGGACGTCAGCTTCTCCGCCACGTTTCGACACCACCGCGCTCGACGCGGGACGTGTGCACTTCTGTGTCCTCGGAGGTGGCCGCAGGGGCCGGTTTCTTTCCTCTTGGCGCTCGTGTCTCGTCACTTCTCAGGGACGTCGGGGGGAGTCCGACACGTCACATGTTCTCTACAGAGGCCCCCGGGGCAGCCCCCAGCCTGGCCCTCTGGAACGACCCGGGTGCACACAGCCAGCGGCCAGGACCCCGAGTCTGCCCTAGCGCTGCACCCCGTGGGGCCGAGGCCCCCGCTCGAGCTGAGATTTGGGTCTGCGGTTGGGGGCTGGCACCACTGGCTGCCGACTGGAGGAAACACCTGGCTCTGGAGGAGACCCGGTTCCGGGGAGGCAACACAGCTTGTCGGATCCCCAAATGCAAAAGCTACTGGCCGTTCTTCCACGGCCAGAGGTCCCTGCGGGGGGGGGGGGGGGGGGGGGGGGGGGGCCGGGGCCACATGTGGACCTGCTCTCAAGGCAGCCCCTGGGGAGGCCTGAGGGAGGAGGAGCCGGCCAGCAAAGAAGATTCCAGAAAGGAGAACGGCTGGCTTCCGCAAGGCCTGCAGGAACAAGCATGGAGTGTCAGGAAACCCACGTAACTGCTCAGGGACTTGGTGACGCAGGAAGGGACAGGGCACTTGTAGGGAAGGGACCGAGGGACGGCAGAGAGCCAGGAGGCCCCTGTGAGGGTCAATGCCACCGAGGCCAGAGGCAAACGGATACCACTCACCACAGAGATTTAACAGTTTAATAACGACTCCTCCACAGCCCGACGGGGCAGCTACCGCACCACGTCTCACAGCAGGGCCCAACGGGCACCCCACGCTTGCCCCGGGGGCGGCTGACTGGAGGCCCTGAGGACACAGAGCGCCCTCCCTGCCCGCTGGCCTGCACAGCAGGACCTCTCCTCAGAGCAGCGGCCAGGCCTGAGCGCGTCCCTTCTCTCCGGGGGCCAAAGGGCAGGACAAGGTGCCGGCCCACCTTGCCCGCTCCGCTCACTCCGCCCCGAGCACCTACACGGACAGCCCTCGGAGGGACCGACGGGCCTGCAGCCCACCCCACGCAGCCCGGGCTGAGCGGCCTCTCCCAGGAGGCGGCCCCGTCCCGGTGGGCCACGAAGGCGGCAGGCGCCCACCCGCAGCGAGGCTCAGGCCCAGCGTGGTGGCTCCTCACCGAGCCGCCGGGCCCAGCTGCTCCTGACCCCTGACCCTGGGGAGAGGCGGCTAGAGCCCCGTCAGGTCCACAATGGCCTTGATGAAGATGGCGTCATCGCGCACGTAGGAATTCTTGGCCTCCATCTTGGAAACGGGGCAGAAGAGGGGGCAGCCGCTCGCGATGTTCATATCACTGACTGGCCTCTGGAAGGAGGACGAGGTCACGTCGGGTCTAAAGGCGTCGATCACATGCTCCCGGTTGTTCTGGTCAAGCAGCATTAAGGTCACCTGGGGGAGAGCGCCCCGCGGAGGGACAACGCTGAGTCCCGGGCCCCCCCCCCCCCCCCCGCTCCACGGCTACCGGGTGTCAACCCCACCTGGGTGATCTGCGCTCCGGCACTTTCTGTGACCAACCCTTGGGACCCAAGGCTACAGTTCGGGCTACGTGGAGCTGCATCGTGGTGCCTTTTCTTATGTTCACGTGGCAAACGTTTCCTTACCAGAGGGCTCACAGAATACCTGCCGCCCTCCCCGAGGAACAGCACTTTTCAGATGCGCTGCCTCCACCAGGAAGACCACGGGGCTGGCCCGGCACTGGCACCTCCAATCCCTCAGCCCGACTATGACACAAGAGCCTCAGGTGCGGCCTCCAGCCGTGGCCCTTCCTCTGAAACCAGCCCCGAGGCGGCATCTGCAACCGCTGGCCCTAAGTGGCCGGAAGCCCCGGGGCCGACTGGGTGGCGCCCCAGCTCCACTGCAGCGACAGAGCCACGTGGAGGCCCTGGGCCCAGGAGCCTGAGGGCCCATCCTGACAGCCTGCCGCCCACTGGGGTCCCCAGAGCAGCTGCTGGGACAGCCTCGCATACCTTTTGGTTGAAGGGCCACCGCAGGAGGGCGTCGTTGGGGCCCTTCATCACCACAAAGAAGAGAGACAGGTGCGTCCCGCGCCCGGTGCCATCTCCGTTCAGGTAGATGCGCAGACACATCTTGTAGCCGTACCTGCTCGTGTAGAAGGCTGCAGGGGGGACGGGAGGGAGCGTCAGTGAAGCCAGGCCGAGGGCTCGTGCTCCCCGCAAGGAACAGAAACGCAGGGACAACACCCAGGTTGGGGGCACGTACTTCTCCTCTAAGGACGCAGTTAGTTCCTAGCGAGAACAAACGCCCAAAAGAAAAATAGGTGATTAGAAGAAGTGCTTTTAGGGGCGCCTGGGTGGCTCAGCTGGTCGAGCGTCCAAGTCTTAATTTCAGCTCAGGTCATGATCTCACAGTTCGCGCACAGATCTGAGCCCCGCGTCAGACTCGCTGCTCTCAGCACAGAGCCCGCTTCAGAGCCTCTGTCCGCCCTCCCGACTCTGTCTCTCCCCCACTCACACCTGCTCTCAAAAGTAAACATTAAAAAACAGCATTTCTAAAAACTCTAAATGTAACCCCAAAACAGAACCAGCCGTGAAGTTCGGGGCGGGGGGGGGGGGGGGCTGGGCTCGGGTCAAAAGGCCGGGGTCAGACCTGAGCCGGGGCCGGGAAAGGGCACAGTGGGGGAGACCCTGGGACAAGCCAGAGGCGACATTCCCAATATCCAGCATGGCGCCCAGAGACACGCAGGAGCCCAGACACGGCACGAGGCCGGGCACCCCCAGGAGCGGCCCTCACGGCCTTCCTGCCCGTGGCCCCAGAAACCACCCTCCCTCAGCTCCCCGGACACCAGCCCGCTCCGGCTGTGCAGCTCTGCCTGAGCACAGATGAGCGTCTCCCGGGGGCGTGTCACAGGGCCACCCCAGCTGGAGCTCACGCTCCGTTCTCTATCAGGTTCCGCCAGAGCTGGACCCGGAGGAAAGCTGATCGGCAGGCACGCTCCCACTCCCGAGGAAACGCGCTAGCAAAAGGAGCTGCCTGCTCGCATCCAGTGCAGAGGGGCCGGCCTCCTGAACACGCCGCTCCCCACGCGGCAGTCGCCTGTCCCAGCCAGGAAGACAGAGCGTGAGCGTCCGGTTCCACACGGGGGATGGCGCGGTCGCGGGCGGGCCTGCCTGCGGCCCTGTACCCGCCAGCAGGAGAGGCGCCCCGCCCCTGCCCCCGCTCTCCCGGGCTCCGAACACATAACCACGGTAGCAACTTCACCGAAGTAAACGGTAAAGGGCGCCCGTGGGGTGGGGGGCCGGGCTCGGCAGGAAGGGCCCTGGGCCGCACGTGGCCCTGGCAGAGCAAGGGAGCCCGCCGCGTGGACGAGCGCCCCCTTCTCCCCAGCGGTGCCTTCCAGGGAACACCCCTGCGAGTACCCGCCCGAAGTTCCGTGCGTGAGGGGACTCCCCGGCCCAGGCGGCCACCCGCCCACCCCGCGTCCTCCCGCGGAGGCGCTGCCGGCACAGCGGGGGCCTCCAGCTCGAGGGTGCGCGGGTAGCTCGGACACCAGCAGCTCTGAGGACAAGTTCCAGAAGGGCACCTGGAGAGAAGATGGCGGGCGTGCGGCCAGCCACAGCTTCCTGGCGCTTCCTGGCGAAATCCGAGATCTTCCAGATAAACACGCCGTCGAAGGTGGACGCCTCCATCTCGTGGACCTTCTGCTCCAGCTCGGCCATGGCCAGGTCCTTCAGGCCGATGCTCCTCTCCAGCTGCTGCACCTGGGGGCGCAGGGGGCCCCGTGAGGGTGCCGGCGGGAGGGGCTGCGGGCCTCAGAGGCCACCTTGCATTTCGCGGGACGGCGCTTAGGGAAGTGCCCCCGTGCCCACCTTTCCACCGACTTCGAGCAGGACGGCTTCTCCCAGTGCCCGGGGCTTGACTGGGCTCAGCTCGTAGGGGAGCTCCGTCCCCTCAACACCCCCAACCCCACCTGCGCCCGAGACTCGAGAGCTCAGTGTCAGGAAACGCACTCGTGGAACCCACAGGCCCGAGAGAAGGGGCCACCTCCCAGAGGCCTCCAGCACCCCCACGTCAGGCCCATCGGTGCACACGGCTCCGAGAGGGACTCCGGCTCAGACCCAGAAGCGGAGAAGCGGGAGGAGCGTCACGCTAGAACTCAAGGTGCCATCCCTGAAATCCCAGCTCCGAGGCCCCGTGATGCCCTGAGGCCCGCCCAGACTAGCCCTGGGGGCCCCGGGCCCAGACCTTGTTACTCAGGGCCTCGATCCTGTCCTGGTCCAGTCGGTGCTGCCGGCCACAGGCCTCGGCGGTCATGGCGACCCTCTCCACCTCCCGGTTCAGGACGCAGACGATGTTCTCGAAGGTGGCCGTCTTCCTCTCCAGGGCCTCACACCGCTGCCGGAGCTCCGCGGCCTTGGGGAGCTCGGCCTCGGGGTGCAGTGTGTCGGCTTCCCAGCCCCCGACCTCGCCTTGGCCCAGGAAGCGGCCATCGGCCCCCGACGGGTGCCTGGCCTCCAGGAGGCCGCCCAGCAGCATGGCCAGGTGTTCCCGGAGCCACTGGGCCTCGTGCTGCTGCTGCTTCTCACTCTCCACCTGCAGAGGGAAGACGGGGAGGCTCACGGCGCCGCACCGGCACTCGGCTCGGAGCCAGAGCCCCACGGACGTGCCGCAAGGTGCGGCGACGCCACCGCGTCATTCACTTGCCGGCACGTCACCTGTCGCTGGTATCACTGTCTTTCCAAAATCCAAACCTTCCTGGTGACTCGTCTGCTTTTATGTGAAGTAACAGGAAAGAAGACACGGTTTAAAACTGCCCGAGGTGGAGGGTGGGGGGGACTAGTAAAGCGAAGCTTCTTCAAATCCTCTTTATCGTACGGTTCTGACCCGGTAGCCAATTTCTCCTGAGACTTCACGACAAATTTAAAAAAGTTAAACGCTCCCGAAACACCAAACGAAGGAAAGAACAGAGGCCCCGTGAGGCACAGCGCCCAGGGCGCAGCTCCCCAGCGGGGCTCTGACGGGACGCCCCTGCCAATCCGGAGGGGCGTGTGTGAGGCCTCAGGTCAGGATGAGGTCAACAGGCTCGAGACGACACGCGCCCTCAGCGGCAATCGCACTCAGGCCGCGGTGGGCTCTGGCCGCTGGAAGGACGGTGGCTGCGGCACCCGGGGCCAGGCCTGGCCTCGGGCGGCGCCCAGGGCGGGGGGGGCCCAGGGCCTGCGTGGGAATGGACCGCCACCACGTCACCAAACAATGAGCAATGGTGGGAGGGGACACCAGACACCGGGTGTCAAGGCACCAGGTGACAGCACAGCCGGGGCTACCACCCCTGGAAGTTTCTGAGGAACAGAGCACCGGCCGTTCCCCAGGCCCTCAGAGAGCCCCTTGGGGGACAGACGGTCAGGGAAAACGGTAGAGGCCAAGTGGACGGAGAACCGCCCAGGCCTGAGGGAGCTGCGCGGAAGCTGACGACAGGTCAAGGTCCTGAGGCGGGAACGGGTCAGTGTGCCCAAGGACGGCCAAGCCAGTGACTGGTGCAGAGACGTCAGAGGCAGCCAGGGCCACAAAGGCCACGGAAGTAGGGGAGGCAGGTGGGTCCAGGACCTGTGTGCAGGCCGCACGGATCTCTGGCTGCCCTGGATGTGAGGCCGGTGACACGAGGTGCTCTTTTTGGGAAGGGCAGGGGGGTGGGCACATGTCACAGTGTGCGGCCGAGGCCAGAAACGCCCACCGGACACCAGGGAGGTACAAGGCCCTGGGCATTTTCAGCAGAGGGACGCGAGCCCTGACTGAGGCTGGGACACCTGACGGCCGAGCAGGTGGACGAGGCAGCAGAAACGGGAGGGAAACCAGGAGGCCAGTCTGAAGGCTCGGCAGACCCGGCATTCGGGGAGAGGGCACGCGGCACGCTTCTGCAGGCTCCGCCCACTCACGAGGATCGACGGGCACCCGCCCAGCCCCCAGCGGACGGACCCAGGGCCCACGGGACTCACCATCTCGGGGCAGCCGACAGCACGGAACCTGCACGGGACTCGGCATCTGCCACATGCCCGGACGTGGTCCTGGAACTGGGAGGACGGACGCCATCGGTGCCCTTACTCTCTCCTCCCTGCCACCGCCCCCTCCCCAGACCCCACCCCCACCGGCCCGGCCCCTGCGGTCTCAGGCTGAACACGGCCCACAACCCACCACAGGTGTGCAAGTACACGCGCACGCACACGTGGCCACGTGGCCCGTGCGTGTCAACGAAGGGAGGTGGGTGCAGGCCAAGGGCTTCAGAACACACGCAGACGCCCAGTCTCGTGCTCGGGCCTCTGCACCCCAGTCTCTCCACCACAGCTCGTAGGACACGTTGCGTCGAGGGCCCCCGGGCCCTTGGGAGCGAGGAGGGGCCGGCCTGACCGGGGGTCAGACGCCCACGACGGACCAGCGCGGTGCTGGCACATGACAACGCCGACGCCGACAGGCGCGGAACCCAGAGAGCCCGGCCGTGCACACGCCGGGCACTGACACGGGCGGCACGTTCCGCCAGCAAAGACCAGGGAGGAGGGGGGCACTCGTAAGTGGGCAAGGGCGAGCGGTCCCTCTGCCTCCATCTGCCAGGACCGTGGAAGAGAGAGACCGTCAGAGGTACGAATGCCACATAAAAATAAATGAAACGTTAAACTAAGAAAAAGGACAGGGGACCGTGGCCCAAACCACTGCTGACACTTAGGGCGTCAAACACAGAGAAAAGGAGCACGGAGTCTCCCCCCGTTGCAAGAGGCGGGCGGGAGTCCCGATGTTCCCGGTCAGGGATGAGGGCCAGCCCGGAGCGAACAGCTCCCAGCCTGGCCCACGCCGGGAGAGGGGAAATGGGAGTCCCGAGACCCCCATCTGCCGCCACCGCGGGGGTCTGTCACGGTGCCTGTGGGCGGGGCCTGCGCTCGGCCAGTCAGCACACTCTCCCCGGTTTCCACCAGGCACCCGCACGACCGGTTTACAAAACTCGAAGCCCAGTCCGTCTGTAAAGGGCGATGTCAGACTAGAAAGCCGAGGCGGACGGCAGCTCAGCACCGAGACGGCCTCCCGGGGCCACCAGAGCAGAGGCGTGCGCGTGAGTCCCAGAAACGAGGCCGCCAGCGTGGTCCACGACCGACACTGTGAAAGCAGCCGTAGGCCGGGGCGGCACACGTAAGCCACCAGGCCGAGGGGATCCGGCACCGAGACGCTCCGCGGCAAGAGGGCTGAGATCACACGGAATCAGGCAAAAATCCGAACTGGAAGCGTCAGTATGAACCCGCAGTACGTTCTCTCCTTACAGGGAGCTCGGAGCCTGCCCCCAGCCCTGCAGGGTTCTGGATGCAGGTGAGCGTGTGCGCAGGGGTGAGACTGAGCGGCGGCCAGGATCTCAGGCGTGTGCGACTTCTCCCGGGCCGGGTCACTTCCATCGTGGGAAGCGTAACAGAACAGCGGCCCACGGGCCACCACTGAGCACGGGGCACAACGCGCACGCCCCCGCCCCGTCGTCACAGACGCCAGGAGACCACTTACTTTCTCGCGGGAGATCTTCTTCTTGCCACAGCCGTCACAGGTCAGGGGGAACTTGGGGCAGACTTCGTGGTGCGCCTGAAAGACAGCGGTCAGGAGCCGGGGCGTGTGTGAGGTCACCCTTGCCACCTCGTGGCCTCGTTCCGGGGTCGTGGCTCCCGAGACCCCTGACGGGGCAGCTCCCACGGGCACTCGCAAGTGTCACTTGGGAGGGTCAGAGCAGAACCCCCTCTTCTCCATCTGGCAGCTCGGGGCCACATGAGGACAAGCCGTCCACGGCGACCAGGGCAGAGCACCGCTGCTGGTCACCCGAACTGAAACCAGGCCACTGAGGAGCAAGGCCGTGGGACGTTGAGACCCTGGCCCTGTGAGCGGCCAGATGCCCCGCGAGTGGACGCACTCGGGCCTCTGGACCGGATGGTCTATAGAACGGGGGTCTGAGGGGCACAGCAAGGACAGACGTGCAGCCCAGCTTCTTCAAGGAACAGCGGCAAAAAAAAAAAAAAAAAAAAAAAAAAAAAAAAACAAGCAGCCCCGCAGAGCACAATTAAAGAGACCTTGCAGACACATCATCAAGATGCAGCGTGGGGACCGTCTGGACCCCGATCCCGACAAATCAGATGTCGGGAGACACGGGCACCAAGTGAGCCGGGGATGGCGGGGAGTCGCCGCTGAGACCCGGAAGGGACGGTGGCATGTGCAGCGGTCTAAGAGCAAACGTGCTCAGAAACACATTCTCAAAGTTTCCAGAAGACACGACACAAAGCCTGGGACCCCCCTAGCAAGCAGGGGGAGCCACGTGGTGCCAGGCGCGTGGGGACACGGGCACGCTCCAGGGAGGGTGGCCCAGGCCTGGCGCTGCGGCTCCCTCCGTGTGAGTTTTTCTAAAATAAAACGGGTTTTTAAAACCACTCGGCTCTGCCTTCAGATCCGCCCGAGTTCCTACCAGGCACCTTCCACCCAGCTGGCTGCGAGCGACGGACTGGTGGGACGCGGCGAAAACGCCACAGCGGCCGCGACGGCGGGCCGGCAGGCTCAGCGTTGGGGCTCGAGGAGCTAGGGGAGCCCTGCCGGACGCCCTCACCTTCAGGTCGGCCCAGCAGCAGGGCGCCCGGCAGTGCCTGCAGCTGAGGCTCCTCTCCGGGCACTCTTGTTCCGAGTGCCGCTCCTTCTCCCCGAGGCGAACCAGGCCTCTGCACGCCGGGCACTCGGTCAGCATGAACGGGCAGTGTCCTTCGTGGCAGCTCTGGCAACAAAGGGAGCACGGCGTCAACAGGGCACGCGGCGGACACGGGGCGCACACAGCCGGCCGTCCCGGCTGAGGCTCCGCTCGGGCTCCGACGCCGGGCGCCGGGCCCCGTCCCGAAGCCACGAGCACCGGGCACTCATCCGCTCCGACGCCCGTGCTCCAGGTGAGACCGGAAAGGGGAGGGCGGGGGGACTCCACGCTAGCTGGCTGCACCCCACCCACGTGACACCCCAGGGACATCCCACCCCGTCGAGGCTCCAGACTGACATTCGGGGACGACGGGATCACTGGCCAGAGAGCGAGAAGGGCCACGGAGCCCGGGCCGAGGCGGAGGGCCGGGAGGGCGGAGGGCCGAAGCCGGCCTGCTGGGTGCAGGGCGGCCAGGCCCGGAGCGGGGCAGGCTCTCGGTGGACAGGAGGCACAGGAGTGATGAGGGCTGATGTGCTGGGAGGACGGACCACAGCGGCCGGACCGAGCGGAAGAGGACGGGGAGCCCACCCGCTCATCCCACGCCCGCGCTGACAGCCCACAGGCGGTGGGCCTGGGGAGGGCACGTGCCGACCCGGGAGGCAGGGCCCGGCCAGGGGTTCCCCCCCGGCGCGGAGGAGGAAGGTGCAGTGAGGAGGGCGGGATGTGCTGTCTCCCGACTGGAGCCACAGAGCCACGAGCAGGGGAGAGCAGGGGAGAGTCGAAACCGGTTGGAACCCGGCTGAACCTCAGCTGGAGGACGATGCTGTGGGAGGGGCTTGGGGCAGAGAAGCCGGTGGGTGGGGGGAAGGTGGGAGAGGCAGGAGTGCCCCCAGGGCGCCGGTCCCTGACCAGCCTGGCACTCCCTGCGGGCGTGGCGCGAAGTTCCCAGCAAGGGGAACAGCAGAGGGGAGCCGGGTGGAGAGACCTCTAGGTTTGTCTGCCCTCCTTTTTATTGTGTCAAAACACACACGACACAAATTTATCATCTTAACTGCTTTTGAGGGCATCGAGCACATTCACATTGTCGTGCGTCCGTCCCCAGAACGTATTCATCTTCCCAGACTGGACTCTGTCCTGTGACACACGGCCCCTCCCCTCCCCCGCCCCCGCGGATCCGCCGCCTCCAGGGCCTCCGGTAAGCGTCCACTCCTACAGAACGTGTCCCCTGGGCTACTCTCAGCACGGTGCTAAGTTGTAGGTAGGACACACGAGGCCCCATCAGGGACAACGTGGGGCCTGCCGGGCGGGGAGGCAGAGGTGGCTGAGAGAGGAAAGTTCTGGACCAGCTAGAGCAGAAGCAGGCTCAGCCACTCCAGCGAGGTTCAGGCTGGGCAGCTCGGGGCTGCGATGCCCGAGGGGCGTGGTCTTTGGGGTTTCCCTGCAGAATCCCGGTTGTGGGGTCCCTGAGGGGAGCAGGGGAGCCTCCGACCTGCTCTTCCCGACTGGGGAACGGGGTGGTCGTGTCTCCGTCCCGCGCCAGGGGCCTGGCTGTTGGCGCCAAAGCCCAGCGCGTACAGGGCAGAGGCCACGGGTGAGCCCCGGGGAGGCGGAACACGTGCGGTGTCCTTCCCGCACGGCGTGGAAACTTTGGATGTCACGTCCGGTGGCGCCCACGCCTCCTCGCGGACCCCACGTCACCAGTCTCCCGGGGCAGGCACCCCTGCCCTCTGACTTCTCACGGGGACACATACAGACCAGATGCTACATTCCCGGCCAGCCTCCCTGGTGACCCCGCGGCAGCCCGACGGAGCACCCCATATGCTGCCAGGTGAGGTCCCAGCCTGTCTAAAGAACACGTCGTGGACTGCCCGGCTGCACAAAGCCCGGGTCCTCACAGCCTGCGCCCGGCCTCCCTGAAGCGCCCCCACAGCCCCTGGGCTCCTCCGCTGCCTGCCCACAGCTGCTCGAAGGCTCCCGGCTGGGCACACGGCCCGGTCCCCCACCATCCATCCGCACTTGCCGCAGGGTCCCTGGGGCGCTGGCAGGTGGATGTCACATACCCCACCACGATCCAGCAACCACACCAGGTACACCATAAACACTCGAAATGAACCAAGGACAAGTCTCAGAAATGATCACGGCTCAGAGTGGAAAAGATACAGCGGCCACAGCTGAGGTGCTTGGATTTCATTAAAGGAGTGTTAACACATAACATGGGAGCCCGAAGGGAAGCACAGAGCAAGTGGGCACCCCCGGGAGGGCTGAGGGCATGCAGCCCCCTGCTGACGGCCGCCCCTGGGCCCGGCTGACGGTGGAGGCCTGAGTTCATCATCCCAGGGCCTCTGTGGAGCAGGCACTCAGCACCACCACCCTCGAGGGATCAGAGGGACCACCTTCACGTCCACTCAGGGAGAAGCACACGCCTTGGAGAAATCAGCCTTTATTCAACCAGAATTCAAACTAAGCGTCTCGGTGAAAAGAGCTGTGCTGACTCTGAATTCACAGGGATGTGCGGGACATCAAGCAGGCTTGACTCGGTCTCACCTTTCAACTGTGACCACTAGTCACCCCTGTCCCCCATCCCGCCTTCAGCGGAGAGCTTCCCCCCTGCCAGCCGGCCCCTCCTCTGCCTCCAGCCGCAGGCTCCTGCACCCGCCCCCAGAGAAACGGCCCTGGGGCTGTGCACACGGGCACCTCTGGCACCTGGCAGGCGCCCCACTAACATCTTTGAACTGGAGTTTTAAATTATTGAGCTCTTAGAAAATACCAGGCGTTATTGCAAAGGAAAAACATATTCAGAGGCTAACCGGGACTCTCCGAACAGCTCAGCCACAGCGCCAGCATTTCACAACACCACTGGTCCCAGCCCCGCAAAGGGCAGCGAGCTGGCTCAGAGAGGAGGACGGTGTGCACAGAGGCCTTGATCTCACCCAGGCCCGTGACGTTCACAGCCAGGGACAGGGTTTACCAAAGGCCAGGCCCAGTGTCCCAGAGCAGCGCCCGCCCTCCCACATGACCGAACCCACCCTCTCAGGGACTTTCCGGGGCTCTCCGGGCCAGCCAGGGACTTTCCAGCCTGCATGCCTGCAGGGCCGTGGCCGAGCCCACAGGCTGGCTGCGGTCCCTGGCCCTCAGCCGGAGGCCCACGAAGCCACCGCCCACCCACACCGCGGGCCTGGAGGCAGCAGAAACCGGCCTTCCAGACCGGGAGGTGGGGGGGAGGGGGGGGGGAGGTACTCCACCTGTCCCCAGGGGGTCTCTGGGTCCCTGCAGAAGGCAGCACAGCCCACTGTGCCTACTTCCTGGGCCCACCAGCCCCCAGAGCCTGCTCGGGCTTCCCACCCTCCCGGGAGAGACCCCAAACCCCAGGGCCTGCTGTCGGGACAGCCCCGGGCAGTAACGGCTGCAGGCCTGTGGTGCTGAGCAGGGCCGCCCCGCTGTGCGGGTACGGCCGGGAGCCTCTGGGTCTCACTCCCAGGAAGGCAGCGGTGAGGGTGCAGGGAGCCGAGAGCTGCTCCACTCGAGGCCCCAGGCGCCTGCTAGATGGACAGCACGTCTCACCTTCCCCACCAGAGGCTCCTCCCTGGGCACGGCCAGGCCGCTCCCCTGGAAACACGCGGCTGAGAGCCCGAAGACCAAAAAGGCTAGTGGGTCAAGAGAACGAGGGAAGGACGGCACACAGGCCGGGAGCCCGGGTCCCAGTTTCAGACCCGATGGGCCCTCCCTCGCCGTCACGACTCAGTGCCCAGGGCCCACCCCACGCTGGGGCTGGCCCGGGGCCCGGGGCAGGCCTAGCTCCTGAGCCTGAGCCTAGGAGAGCCAGGCTTCCGTACCCACAGCCTCTCCAGCCTCGCCTATGGGGCTGCCCATCTGAGAGCCCCACCTGCCGCTCCATGCCAGTCCCAACCTCTTGTCCTGGCGGCGGCCTGGCCGCCTCTTGCCTCCCTGGGTTGCGCTGTTTCAGGGCTGTCACGGGAGTGGATGGCCACAGGACCGGTCCCCTAAGTCGGGCTCCTCTCACTGAACGGAGTACCCTCAAGGTCTGTTCATACGTGTCACCGTTTTGTTCCCTCCCTTTTACGGCTGAATCCTATTCCGTGGTGTGGACTGACCGTGTCTCGTCTGTCCCACCGTCAGCTGGCGGACGCTCGGCTGCCATGACATTTGTGCACGAGTAAGCGGGCTGCGCCAGTTAAGAGGACGGCCGAGCGAGCGAGCGAGCTGTGGACGCTGCACGAGGACGGGCAGGTCCGGTCACACAGAGGCCCCGCTGTACCAACGCAGGGACGCACACTAGCCTTGCCTGGCTGGGACAGGCCACGGCAGGATGGGAACAGCAGCCACCGCCCTGTCACTGGCCAGATGCCTTTCTGTGATCGCAGTTCGAACGTGGCTACTCCTGCAATGTCCAACGTCTAGACAGTTCGAGAAAAGAAAGCCCTAGTCCGAAGACTCACGGAAAAATCCCACCGAGCAAGAAAACTACTTTCCTGCACGTTCAGCCCCACAGAGCCAGCACAAGGTCCTAGCGCACCCGGCCGCCTCGCTGCCACCCGCCACAGCCCTGCACAGCTGAGGACCCCGGGCCCGGTCAGGTGCAAGCCCCACCCGAGGCCACAGTCCCCGGGCCCCTGGGTCCACACGCGGGTGGGTCGTCAGCAGCCGCCGCCTCCTCTGCAGACGTCAGCCAGGCTTGCAGCCGGCAGGCTCACCGAGGGCTCTGCGGGCTGCTTTGGGGATGGGGTCCAGGCTCGAGGCCGAGCCGGTGCGGGGGCCCCTACCTCATACTCTTTAAGGGTCCCCTTCCAGGTGCAGCCGTCGCTGGGACACACAGCCGGCAGGCTCTCCACCTCCCTGCGCGCAGCGTTGTCCGGGAACGCCTGAGGACAGCATTCCTAGGTTAGGCCTCCACCCGCTGCCCCCTGCCTGCCCCGCCACCAGCCTTCCAGAACAAGGCCCAGCGGCAGACGCAGCAGCCCCAAGCTCTAGCGGCCACCGGGGCAGCGAGGGCGGGTCCTAGCTGCCGGAACGCCACGAGGCCATTGGTGTCACTAAAGGAAACCTCGAAACGTTTTCTGTGTTTTGACGTTTTTTGCTTAAAGACTTTCACTTACCGAACCGCTTTCCAAAATAGAAATGCCCTCTTCGTATATGCCTTCGTGAACACAGGCGGCACAGTTCTGAGGCCCGGAGCTGGGGGGAGAAGCGAGGGGCCGGCCATCAAACCCGCTGCAAAGAGCAGAGAGCACTAGGCCGCCCGCCCAGCGCCACTCCTCGCCCCCATTCTGCACTTTCTAGACTGAGATGGAATCAAGGAGGAGCACGCGTCGACGTCCAATGTTTCAGACGTTTAGGGGTGCCTGGGTGGCTCAGTGGGTTGTGTCCGACTTTGGCTCAGGTCACAATCTCACAGTTTGTGGGTTCGAGCCCCGCATCGGGCTCTGCGCTGACAGCTCGGAGCCCGGAGCCCGCTTCGGATTCTGGGTCTCCCCCTCTCTCTCCGCCCCTCCCCTGCTCATGCTGTCTCTCAAAAACAAACCTTAAGAAGGAAACAAATAAATAAAAACAAAATACTTAAAACAGGGGAGAGGATTCCAATCCTCTAACGGTGACCCTCCCGCTGTGAACAAAGGTGCTCTCTGGTGGCTCAGCCGGGCGCCCAGGCGTGAGGTGCTGGCTCCCTGGGCCCACCCACCGGCCCTCGACATGCCAGTGGCCCTCAGACCAGACTTCACAAGCTCCTGGGGACATGTGCCTCCAAGGCACACGCAACATGAGCCCCAAGTGTGATTTTCAGCTGTCTCGTGCCCACATGACGCGCACGGACACCCAGGGAGCAGTGGCAGCAGACGGGCTCTCGTGGTGTTCGTTTCACTCCCTGTGTCCACGCTGCCCCGGCAACCCGCGACTCCTCCTCTTCGGTCGCTAACTTCACTTTCCTATCTGCAGTGCGCCTCTGCCTTCGGGGGGTGTCGCCGGGAGCACGGCCCAACCCGAGGCCCAACCTGCCACCCGCCACCGGCCCCCAGTACCTCAGGATGCTGGTCAGGCAGTAGGAGCAGTAGCGGTGGCCGCACTGTGCCTGGAAGGGCCTGCGCAGGACGTTCCTGCAGGCCGAGCACAGGTACTTGTCCTCTGGCTTGGTCCCCAGCAGGGTCTTTGAGAAGCCAGGCTGCAACACGTCTAGGGAGCCGGGAGGGGTCACGCTGGCCGCAGCCATGGGAGCCGCGAACCGCCACGTCCTAAGGAAGAGCACAGGGCAGGAGAGGGTCACGCAGGGGCCTAAGAGCCGCCTCGACTGCAGAAGAACCCCCCGCGGAAAATGGCCCTCGCCCGGCGGTGAGGGGTCGGGGTCGCCAAGCCGAACAGCGGTCTGGAATCGGAGAACCAGGATTTCAGCACCACGGGGAGCTCTGCAGACGATCTAGTCCCGTCTCCCACCACAAACACGGAAATCGAGGCTCGGCCAGGGTGGCGCTCTGCCCACGCCGCACAGCTGCGCCAGCATGCCCACTCCAGAGCCCCCAGGCCAACAGGCCGTCCTCAAGGTCGCCTGGCCCGGCTCGCTGACCCGCGGACAGAGCGAGTGCCGGCATCCGGGGAGGCCACCTTCTGGCTGCACAGCCATCGGCAGCCCTTATCCTCGTGCCTTCCTGTCTCCCCCAGACCTCCTACAGATCAGCCTGGCGGGCAGCAAATTCTGACCTGCCTGTGCTCGGGCCCTAGGCAGCCCCCAGGACGCGGCCACCCCACGCGTCGGCCTCTCCAACGTCACCCCTGACAGCAGGCACGCAGCCTGCCGGGCACCACCGCTCTGCTCCCTGGCCACCATCACCAGGGTGCCCCCTCTAGAGAGCTGCCCGCCGCTGTGCACCAGGCCTTGCCAAGGCTCCCAGGACACACGAGCTCCCAGGACAGGGGAGAGGCTCCCACAGTGTTCTGACCCCTTGCGTGGGACACACAGATCAACAACCAGCATCTCAAAAAGCCAGAGAGAACCGTACCTGCTAACCCTCCAAGCTGGACAAGTACCCAGGTGCCACCCGAACACGCAGCACTTTGACCTCAGAGCCACCCTGGCCCGTTTGCAGTTGCTCCAAAGAGCTTTCTTCCCCAAACGCCCCTGGAAACACACCCCCGTGTCTTCTCATGGATGTGCGTGGGGAACACGCCAACTTTCGAACCAGGATGTTCTGAAATGACACCTCTTTCCAACGTTCGTGGGGCCGTCTTCCCTGTCCTAAGCTGGTGTGACACCACAGGAGGCAGCAACAGACGGTGTGCCCCTGCCTCCCATCTGCCGGGCACAGCCACTTTCAACCAAGGCTTCTGGACTCGTAGTCGGCGAGGCCTCGCTTGGGCCGCGTGCCAGAGCACACAGGCATTTACTCCTCCAACCACAGGACATATGAGGTGTCGTGCCCGAGGCCACTTGGCAGGAGGCCACGGCGCCCTCTCACTGGTCCACACACTCTCAGCACGTGTGGGCGTGTCTGGGCCCCTGCCCCATCCATCTGTCCCTCTGACAAGCGGGGGAGTTCACTCTCTCGAGCCCGACGGCACACAGAAGCGCTACGAGGCGCCACTTACTAAAGCCTTTCGGTAGACACCGACAGTGCAGGCCAGGGCAGCCGAGGAGGGAGGACCCCTCAGCCCACGCCTCTCAAGGCCACGTCCGGATGTGCTACACAGAAGCACTACCAAGAGCGAAGGGCTCGTGAAAGTCCACTTACTCTCACGAGGTGATTTCACGAGCCATCAACGACGTACAAATCAACGCTCTAAACTATGTTAGCGGGGGCGTGCCTGGGTGGCTCAGTCGGTTAAGCGTCTGACTTCCGCTCAGGTCATGATCTCGCGGTTCGTGGGTTCGGGCCCCGCGTCGGGCTCTGTGCCGAAGGCTGGGAGCCTGGAGCCTGCTTCGGATTCTAGGTCTCCCTCTCTCTCTGCCCCTCCCCCGCTCGCGCGCGCGCTCTCTCTCTCTCTCTCTCTCTCTCTCACACACACACACACACACACACGCACACACACACTCACTCTTTCTCTCTCAAAGATAAACACTAAAAAATTTTTAAAAATCACTGGTAAAAAAAAAAAGCCACGCTTTAGGTCTCTACTCTGTATTTATTACCTTAAATGAAATCCAACATCAAAAGCAAAGGAGCGTAAGCACACGACTGTGTTACACGGGGGCAGAGGAGACTCAAGTAAGAAACCAACAGCTCCGTGACAGTATGAGGATTACGGTGATGCTTTCTTTTGAAAACCTCACTGAGCAGCCTCCCCTACAGTCTGTGAGACACAGCTTTATTCTGGCACCGACATTCTGTCTTCTCGAAACCAGACCCGGCTTCTTGGCCGACTGATCACACCTTCTTTGGCAGGTCCCACTGCCCTAGCCCATCAGCTTATGCTCCCATTAGACGTACAAGACCCACACGGGTGGTCTCTTTCTGGCCTTGACCTCTGTCAGCTCTGGCCAGGCCTCAATGACCACGCGAACACAGCCTGGTCAGCGGTCACTACTACCCGACACAGCTGGACGGCGGGGATCGGTATTTCTGTCCTAAATGCGGAGACAGGCCCTGGAGGACCCACGGATTCCACCCAGCGCCACAGCACCAGCCCCCGGGTCCCGCCGCGGCCCATGCCACGCCTGGGGAGTTCTCAGTGCTCACGACCTTAAACGTTGTGTTCAAATCTCGTTTATAATGCATTTTAACTTTTACAAACCACAACGAAAGACATCACAGAGACTCAAAAGCACTGCCCCAAAATGTAACGCTTTGAAGGCCATCAAGACATCAAGTCCCGCCGCCGTGGCGGGCTGCCTGCCCCGACCACAGAAGAAAACTTCCCCATCCCCGCGCCTGGACTTCTGACTCCCTGGCGGCCTGCACATGTCCACCCATCTGGGCCTCCCCAGATGACCAGCGCAGTCAGCAGCCCCGACACAGGCACGAAGGACGGTGGGCAGGGTGGCCACGGGAGAACAGGACTCGGGGCTCGTGGGCACCCCAACCCGGAACCTCAACATCCTGCTGGCCCTTTCAAGCTTCCCGCCTATTTCCCAAATACTGACTCTCTCGGGTAAGTTGCTCATAACCAGAGCAACTCCACTGGCAATGAACGTGTGAACGAGGACTCCCATGCAGTCTGCCCCGGATCTCACACTAACTGATTCCCCCAAAACAAGCTCCAGTTAACTTCCGTACAACAGATTCACATTTTGTTAAAAGGGCATCTCTGTCAGAGACGAGACAGTATTTACAGAATAGTTCCAGTTATGTGACGTTTGAGAACAGGCAAACCAGCCCACGACAACACAAGCTGGGAAGTGATGACGTCTGGCTGCACGAGCCTGGGGCACACGAGACGTCTGCTCTCCTTCCTGGTTCCTGGCACAGAGCTCCTAAAACCCCTGGGATTTCCAGAGCAACGGGGCCAAGGGAGCATCTTCTGTGACTCATAAGCCCCTTTCACGCCCGCCCCCTGTGAGGGAGGAGAGGGGCCGGAGACTGACCTAACCACCCATGACCAATAAGGCAATCGATCGTACTTTCACGAAGGAGCCCCTGTAACACCCGGACCAGGGAGGTTCAGAGCGCTCCCGGACTGGTGACCCGTCACCGTGCCGAGAGGCTGGCGCGCCGGAGGGCGTGGGGGCCTGGCAGCCCTGCCCCACACCTGCCCTGTGCATCTTCCCACCTGGCTCTGCACGGAATCAGTGTCTCCCTGAGTTCTGTGAGCCACTCTAGACTCAGTGAACCCAAGGAGAGGTCACAGGAATGCCACGTTTGGCGTCAGAAGCGCCGAGTATAGAAACGCAGACGTGCCGGAGAGGCCCGGGTACGCAGACGACCGCGCGCCGAGCTGTACCCCCAGGATCTGTATATTTTGCTGTACGTGCGCCTCAACTTCCAAAGAAAAAGATGGAGTTTCGGGAAGCCTGGCTGGCTCAGTCGAGGAGGTGCAACTCAATCTCGAGGTCGTGAGTTCGAGCCCCACACCGGGTGTAGAGACTGCTTAAATAAATTCTAAAGATTAAGAAAAAGATGTAAATCTCTAATTACATATACCCGTACGCGTTTATCCAAAATAACTCTGTCTCGCGATACTAAAAATGGTAGAGCAGGGCGCCTGGGTGGCTCAGTCCGCGAAGCACCCGACTTTGGCTCGGCTCATGATCTCACGGTCCGTGAGTTCGAGCCCCACACTGGGCTCTACGTCGTCAGCATGGATCCCGCTTCGGACCCTCTGGCCCCTCTCTGCCCCTCCCGGGCTCGCGCGCACTCACGCGCTATTTCAAAAATAAATAAATAGTAAAAAAAAATAGTTTTTAATTGCAGAGAACCCGCAAGTCAGGTTCTGACAGGAAGAAGCCCCGAAAGAGAGGTGCATCTGGCACCGTGTGCTGCCCTGCCGTTTCCTCTGCTGCAGGTGGAGCTGGCGGCAGCCCCTTCACAAGCCCGGGGCCCGGCCTGGGTGCAGAGCACGGGGACACCTTCACATGCGCCGACGCTCTAAACTAAGGCATTATGAGCAGACACTGCGGGTGGGTGAGTGTGTGTTTAATATTTACTTTTGAGAGAGAGAGAGAGAGAGACAGAGTGCGAGCAGGGGAGGGGCAGAGGGAGAGGGAGACACAGAATCCGAAGCAGGCTCCAGGCTCCCGGGAGTCAGGACAGAGCCCGACACGGGGCTCGAACTCATGAACAGTGAGTTTGTGACCTGAGCCACCCAGGCGCTCCTACGTGTTTCTGGTCCTAGGTGCTGGCGCGCGCGATACGTGTTTCTGGTCCTAGGTGCTGGCGCGCGCGAGCCTTCGTACCACCTAAATGTTGATCTTGAGTCTCTCTGACTAAAAACCAGGGCCCTCGGCAGGGACAAGGTGATCAGTCATGATGCAGCGACTGTCCCTTCGTTCCACCTGACCCAGCTGACCACCCCGCTCCCCTCCCCTCTCCCCGACCTCTGAGCGTGAGTGCCTGCACATCCGCATTCCCCTGGAGAGCTGGGCCCCCCTTCGGTCGCTCCAGTGGAATCCTCAGAGACCACGGTCTCTCTCTCTCATCCACCGTCTCCAATGCATCAGTAGATCCATTGGCTCTACCCTCCACAGACCCCTGGAATCTGACCACATTGCTGCAGGCAGGCCTGGGCCTCCACCCTTCCTCCACCCTGCCCGTCCCAGCATCTCTTTCTCAGCAAGGCCTTCCCTGTCACCTGTCACCGACACCGCACCGTGCTGGCCTCCTTGTGTGGGCCTGTCCCTCTGGAATGAAAGCTAAGCGCCAGGAGGCAGGGACTGGGAGGGCAGGAGGAGGGACCCAGGCCTGGGCACGGGGTGCAGGGCTCCGGTACCCGTGAAGCCAGCCCTTCCTCCACACCATTCCAAAGTGGGGCACGCCGAGCCCGGAACCGGGATGAAGTGTCCCTTCAGAGTCATGCCCCATCCTCCTCCTACCCCCCACCCGCTGAGTCCTCACCTCCCTAAACCACAGCCAGGTCACCTGCTCCGCTGCCCACTGGGCCCCGCAGGGGACGCGGCCCCGATGCTGCTCCCACTCAGAGCTCGCACGTCGCAGCTCAGACCCCGGACGGCTTCCGCTGAGCCTGCCTCCTGCACCCTCCTCCCAGGCTCAGCACCCTCTGTGCAGGGGTGAGGCCCTGTGGCGGGACAGGGACATGTCCTCCCTGTGGACGCAAGAACCAGGCTTGAGAGTGGTTCACGCATGCCCATGAAGGAGCGGGCCCAGTGCAAGGAGAATGGCGCACCGCCCACGGGCCTGGACTCCAGAACACGACGAAGATGTGCTCCCCGTTCTGGGCATCGTCTGCGGGGTGTGTGGGTAATTTCTTCCGGGTCTTCTTCTCTGGACCTTCCTGCCCTGGCCTCTGGGCATGTTCGTGATGTCCCGCCGTGGAAACCCACCTGGCAACTGCCCACCGCCAGAGAGGGACCCAGATGCGGCCCTCAAAACACAAAGTGAAAAGGCCTTTATCCTCCCAGAGAAAATGCGTTCTCCGGCGACCAGCGAGTATGGCACATCCTGTGCTCTAGCACCCAGAGCATGACCAATACTGCAGGACGAACATGGTCCCCGAGTGACATTCGCATTTATTTCCCTGGGAAGTTTAGAAACCGCTCGAGAGAGAGAACCCCTGGCTGAAAGCCCCCTCCCCTTGGAGCCCCCTCCGAGGGAGCCAGCAAGGCTCTCTCCATCACATGGCACGGGCGTTTACAGCCTGCCGTCCCCCCTCCCAGGACACTGAGGCAGGTAACAGGACAGGACCACAGGATGCAGAGATCTGTGACACAACACAGCAGGGCACCGGAGGCACCGGACCAGCACAGAGGCCCGAGGTCACAGTGCATGCGTTTGGGGACTGCGGCCACGGGGATTGGGCTCTATTCTGAGAACCAGGTGTCCGGGGAGAGGGGAGAGATCTGCGTCTGCTCAGATGCGTGGAGACACCACTTCTAGAAGCACTGGGGGGCTCTGTGGCTTCCAAAGGCTTTAAACAAATCAACTCTTAGCATTTTTGTTTTTTTAAGATTTTTGAGAGAGAGACACAGTGTGTGAGCAGGGGAGAGACAGAGACAGAGGAGACACAGAATCCGAAGCAGGCTCCAGGCTCTGAGCCGTCAGCACAGAGCCCGACGCGGGGCTCGAACCCACGAACCGCGAGATCATGACCTGGACTGAAGTCCGACGCTCAACCGACTGAGCCACCCAGGCGCCCCTTGTTTCTTGATTCAAGCATTAGCGAATACCGTGGTGCGTAAATCACACTGCAATTAAGCTGTTCAAGAAAAATAAAACTCGAGCAACAATTTCGGGTTGACTGAGACCTGCACCTAAAACCAGCAACCGAGTCGACAGACGCCACTGCCCTCCAGATGCCCCCTCTGCTGAGAGCTGCTGCGCTGGCCCAGCACGCCCCCCCGTGCTCTGCCCCACACTCGCTGGCTTGCTCGCTCGCTGGCGTGCACTCTCTCTCTCTCACACACACTCTCTCTGTCCCAGGCTCCTCCACGGACAGTTCCGAGCGGCCCCACTCCAGGATCTGGGCCTCACCTTCATCATGGGGACGCTCACCGGGCTCCTGCCCACACACGGGACACCCCACCTCTACTCACAGGCTGCAGGACGCGACAGTGCTGTCTGTGACTGGCACCCTAGTGTGACAGCTGATCTTTGAACGTAGGTCTGAACCGCTCGGATCCGCTTCTGCACAGACTGTTTACAGCCCGTTGCAGTAAACGTGCTTTCTCCTCCCTACGATTTTACCATCTTCCTCTAACGCACGCACGGTCAGAATCCGGCACACCACACACAAGGAGGTCTGGGGCAGCCGGCTCTTCGCACGATGGCCAGGGCTTCTGCCCAACCGCAGGCTGCTAGCTAAGTGAAGGCGGGAGTCACAGGCGTGCTCACTCCGCAGCACACGTCCGAAAACTGGAACGAGACAGCACTTAGTGTGGCCTCTGCACGATGACCCGAAAATTTGGGAAGCGTTCCCATTTCAAAAAAAAAGAAAGGAAGAAAAAAACGTTACACGCAGATTTTCAACTGCGCAGGGAGGGGGGGGGGGGGTTGGCGCCCCAACCCCCTTGTATGTTCAAGGGTCAAGTGTGAAGGCTCCGGAGCCACAGGAGGTGGGGGGGGGGAGGGGGGCTGAGGACAGGGAACCGAGAGAGCAGGTGAGGAAGACAGGCGGCTGGAGACACTGATACCTCCGGGACAAGTCGCAGGGGCGAGGGCGCAACAGGGTGAGAAAAGGTGGACCCGCCTCTCGGAGGAAGAAGGGAGCACCAGGTAGGCGCAGGGGAGCCCACAGCTGGGGTCAAGGCAAGGGGTACGCGGCGCACAGGCCAGCAACCAAAGTTCAAGGCAGCCAGGCTGGTGGGTGGAACGCTGTGACCCCGGGTCGTGGCCCCCCGGCCGTGACCTCGCACAGTGGGCCGGGGCGTTGCGGACCGCATGTCACCGCGTGGGGACCCCGCGCCACGGCCCGCGACCGGAGCCGCCGTGGACGCCCGCGGGCGTTCGCGAACTTTCCTGCGCCGGCCCCGCTCCGACTTTCAGTTTCCGGCTGCCCGGCTCCGAAAAATCCCCTCAGGCCCGCGGGGCGGCGACCCTGCCGCCGGGGCCCTGACTCCCCGGAGCCGCCCGCCGCCGCCCTGGCCACCGCCACCGCCCCC
>NW_024412466.1:49604-77497 GCF_014898765.1 Herpailurus yagouaroundi | reverse complement strand
GACGCGGGGCCCTACCAGGAGCGCTCAGCCAGCCGCAGCTGGCTCCGATTGGCCAGTTATCTCCCCCCGCCCTCCGCGTTGGCCCGCCCCCCTGACAGACTGACACGGGACCCAACCAGGAGCGCGCCGGAGCCGCAGCGGGCGCCGATTGGTCAGAGCCGCCGCTGCGTGGGTACTTAAGTAGAGCCCAGCCCAGGCTCTGTCCGAGCAGAGCAGGTGGGTGCCGGGCGTCGTGTCGTCGTCGTGCGGTGCGGGGCCGGCCTGCGCGAAGGTCTTCCGTGCTTCTAACGTCCTGAGAGCCTGGCCGATGCCCGCGAAGGGTCAGCCCGGGCCGCGGGCACGGCGGCGGCACCTCCCCCCTCCCCGGAGTCCTGCTCACAGCTGGGCCCCGGTTTGGGTCACAACTCTGAAAAAAAAAAAAAAAAATACAAAAACACCCTGCTCACTTAAAGAGTATGAAGGACATAAGGTCGGCTGTCGGGGTTGTGAAATGTTCTACAACCACATGGCGGCGATGGTTGCCCAACATTATGAATGGACAAATGCCACTGAATCGTACCCTTTAAAATGATTTCAATGGTGAATTTTATGTTGTGGGAATTTCACCAGCAAACAAAGCCAAAAACGGAGGGCCTCCTGACACATGGAAATGTGGAACACGCAGCATCTAGAAACAAGGCGGTGGCCTTAGCAGAAAAGGGGGGCAGCGCCGGGGGGAGGGGGGATACGGATGTTGACCCCATCACTTCCTCCACGTGTGTGACCTGAGGCCAGTCTGTTTCTTGATCTGCCAAAGGACAGCTGGGATAAAGCGGATTGTCTCTCACCAAACACAGCTTTTGCCAAATATGTGACGAACATCTCGTTTTGTCTCATGCCAGTGTTCAGAGGTGGCAACTGCTCACTCCATTTTGCAGAAAAAGAAATAGAGACTCAGAGAGGTGAGATTCCTTCCCCCAAGTCACACAGCACATTCAGCACCCCCACTCTGAGGGGGTCATCTGAGCAATGGGAACAGTCCAAACCGAAAAACAGGCTGGCTTTGAAGTTACTCGATTTAAGTGCTCTACGCTCTGTGCGGTCTGGAGTCCCCTTTCTAAAATGCCACATCCTCGGATACGGCAGCAAGGCTGTCCTGCCTCTGATAGAGCTCGGATAGCGGCCGGGTTCCGTGAACCTCCGGGCTGAGTTTGCCACAGGCAACTCCCCGTCCAAACTACAGGTTCAGTGGAGGTTTCATTCGAGTCCCATCACCGTCACCTAGTGAGCTCCTCCTGGCGTCCGGGAGGCCAAGGCCCAGCTGTGTACCCACCAGCTGCCTGGCAGGAAATGGCTCTGGTTGTAAAGAGGAGGTTCACCTGCAGCGGCATACCCCCACCCCCTTCCTTAAGGGTAAGATCAGGAAGCTGTCCTAATCGGCTACTTTCTGTAGCAGGTTCCGGAGACTGTCAGACCTCACTCTTGCAGGATCGGGGACAGCACAGAAGCCTGAGAGAGGCCCCAGAGTCCAGGAGAGACTTCCCCGGCCAAGCTCTTGCCTCCTGGGCAGGCAACCCCCTGCAGACCTTGGTGCCCAAAGGGCTGAGCAATCTTAAAGTACCTGCCACTGGTTTTAGCCTGAAGGTGCTTTTAGACTTGGCTGTTTCCAAGGATTTTCACACACGCGTTTTTAAAACCTTGGATTCTGATGAAAGCAGGCCTTTGGGGCTTGCAGCGCTAAGAACAGGGGGAGGAAGCCCCGGCCCAGCCCCGACTGGGAAGTGGCCGACCCGCCCCCACCGGCCTGCTCGGTCTGGGGACACCTCAGTCCCGGCTTGCTGGAAAGGGGTGAGTCACTCTGGTCGTCGGGCGGCTCAGGGGATTCCCACTCAGGTTCCTTCCTGCCAAAAAGAAAGCAAAACTCCACCCGAGGCAGCCACAGTGGGAGGGCCCAGGGAGGGCCCGGGACAGCCCCAAGCAGCCCCAGGAAGGCCCGCACCGTGCTCGCCCTGCTCCCTGAAGGCTGGGGTCTGGGAGGCCGCAGAAGGCCACCGTCATGGACCTCAGCGCCCCCCAGAGAGAGGCATGGGCCGGCTGCAGATTGGGGTTCGTGCTGCGGTGTGAACACTGGCTGCTCCGGGGCAGGAGGGCCCATCGGCTGCCAGTGAGTCTCTGGACTCCCGCACTCGCTCCACTCGATGGCCCGAGCTCCAGAGGGCAGGCAGCCCCTCTGTTCTCCTTTCCCACGGGGTCATCTGTGCCCAGGGACACCTCTGAATGCGGCACCTCCTCTCCCAACAGGCTGCTCCTCTCAGAGGCCTCATGTCCTTTACTCGGGCTTGTGCGCGTGGAGCCTGAGGCAGGAGGGCTGACCCAGGCCCCCGCTCGGGATCCGGACACGGGAGGTCCCTCCTGTGCCCAGCACTGTCCCCAGAGGAAAGGCCCCCCCCACTAAGAACAGGCTACCTTACCAAACACAACCCAGTTTCTGTCCTGTCTCGTTTCTCAGACATGAGAAGGCTCCCCCTGGGCAGCAGCTTCCGAAAGACACCCGGTTTGCTCTCACTGTACCGTCATCTGACAGAACCTTTCTAGAAAGGCCGGCCGGGAGGGGCGCCCCCCCGCCCCCACCCCCCCCAACAAAGTGCACACCTGCCGCAGTCCCTCTCCCAGGGCAACCCCCTCAGAAAGGAGAAACGCACGGGTGGTGAGGCTCGTGCTAACTTAACAGCAGCAGGGCGGGGGCGTCCCAGAGCTGCAGAGAGGAGGCGGAGAAGCCGGCATCCTGAAGGGTCAGCCCAGGGCTGGCCCCCAGCAGTGACCCCGTGCCGAAGTCGCTCGTGGTGACCCACATGTGCAGAACACAGCGTCCTCTGGGAGCAGAGGCGGGCGACAGCTTCCACGCCCACCTCAATTCCCTGTAGACTTGGAAAGAGACGCAGAAAGTCGTAAGAGTGGTGAGGGGGGAAGAGGAGGGGACACGTTCACTCTACACCACCCCACGTTTTAAAACCCACCCGATGATATTACCAGTTGAAAACCGTGTGTGTTTTAAGCAACAGAAGGTCACTTCAGAAGCTCTGGGAAACACAGAAAAGTACCACGGAGAAACCAAAGATCACCCCCAATTCTCCCACCCGGAAGCACACTCCCTCCGCAGAGGTTCCCTACTCCGTTTAGCACCCACCTCCCTCCAGCCAACCTCAGAACAGAAATGCCACACCATACCCCAGAGCCAAAGGCCCAGGCCACAACCTCACGGGCAGAATTTAAAATGCCCAGTCTGGGCGCACCTGGCTGGTTCATCCAGGAGAGCATGCAACTCTTGATCTCAGGGTTGTGAGTTTGAGCATAGAGATTACCTTAAAACCAAAACCAAAAACCAAAAAACAGCCCAGGCTGCCCGGGGCATCTCTAGCCTCTGCTCACTGGGCAGGTCTAGCCCCAGGGCATTTGCACCAGCCAGGCCCTTACCGGGACCAGCTCCCTTCCTCTCCCAGGCACTTGGCAACCCCCTGAGCCCTCTGCAGGCCTTAGAAGGTCTCCAGGTAGAGGAGTCTCTCTCCTGGTGGCCTTGAGTTAAGAGGGATCTTCCTCCCCACATGCCATGTAACTCAAATCAGGTTGTAGGTCTCTTCCCCAGATATGGGTCCCTGTTTGGCAGTGGTCCCTTTGGCCACATTCGGGGCTCAGTTCCTGGCTCGTTTTTGTTGGATAGATGAAGGCACGATCCGGTAACTAATGGCTGGACAGAGTTCCAGAGTTCGGGTCCCCAGGGCCGTCTTTGGAGCCTGATGCCACTGCCCTCCTCCTGGCCCACCTCGCCCCTCCCCAACGGGCACAGCAGCAGGTCCGCAGCCGCCCTCTGCCGGGCCCAGCTGGAACTGCAGCCCGGGCCCTGAGGGCGCCGAGGGCGCCGCGAGCACCTGCTCTCTCCAGGGACCTTGCTCGGATTGCCTCATTTCAAACGTGCAGACCGTGAGGTGGCTTTGCTCACACTCGCACCCACCAAGTTGGTCACCCGGCCAAGGTCCGCAGCCCCGTCTCTGGGAGGCTCCAAGTGGCCCTCCCAGGGTCTCTCCACCCCGCCACTGCGGGCTCTCCTGGGCCCACCGCCGCTGCCCTCTGCAGTGGGGCTCCCCCTGTTCAGCTGTAACCCTGAACCCCAGCATTCTTCAGCCCAAATGGGACCTCCAACCCTGGTCCTCCCACCTGTCCACCGTCTTTCCTTGCCTCCCTAGACCCCAGGCCACACCTGTCAGCCCCGCCCCCCTCCAGCCAGCTGGCATCTCTCTCTCCCAGTGACCATCTGCCGATGCCCTGTCCCCGCTTGGTCTAGGTGGTCCTACCCCCTGACGCTGACCGGGGCTGAAGGGAGTCGCTCCCCGGTGCCCGTGCTCCCTCACAGGGTGACCTCCCTGCCTTGTCCTCCTGCACACGGGGCCTTTCCAGTCCTCCCGGCCTGCTGGGGAACCGGACACTGGTTGGATCCTTTTTAATCTCCCTCCTGCACAGAACCGAAGAATATTCAGTGATGGCAAGCAGTACAAATATTCCTTGGCTGAACCTCACGTAAACAATCATGCTGGTAAGAAAGGGAAATGCGTTCGACAGAAAATACGAACGAGGATAGGGGCGCCTGGGTGGCTCAGTCGGCTAAGCGTCCGACTTTGGCTCAGGTCATGATCTCATGGTTCGTCCTCCGCCGGGCTCTGTGCTGACAGCTTGGAGCCTGGAGCCTGCTTTGGATTCTGCGTCTCCCTCGCTCTTTGCCCCTCCCCCACTCACGCTCTGTCTCACAAATAAACATTTAAAAAATACAAACAAGGAAAAAATGATGGATTAGAAGTTTCTTTACATTGTTGTATTTTTTCTTTTTTTTTTTAATTTTTTTTTTCCCAACGTTTTTATTTATTTTGGGGACAGAGAGAGACAGAGCATGAACGGGGGAGGGGCAGAGAGAGGGAGACACAGAATCGGAAACAGGCTCCGAGCCATCAGCCCAGAGCCGGACGCGGGGCTCGAACTCCCGGACCGCGAGATCGTGACCCGGCTGAAGTCGGACGCTCAACCGACTGCGCCACCCAGGCGCCCCTGTTGTATTTTTTCACGAGCAAGGGAATACTTACACCAACGTACAAGTTTTTTGCTGTAGTGATTGATGTTATAATCCAGTCCGATTTTCCGCCTCAATATCTGCAAATTTGATGCTAAACTGGTCACGACTGATCTGCTTTTTCTTCTCACGTTCAAGAGACAGCCCAGCCGTATTTGTCTATTTTTGCTCACAGTTGGTCCAACTTTTTACTAACCTTAATTTGGGTAATTTTCTTTCGCTCGAAGCCACAGATTAGGGGGAACTTGAAACAGGATACATTTGGGGCGCCCGGGTGGCGCAGTCGGTTAAGCGTCCGACTTCAGCCAGGTCACGATCTCGCGGTCCGTGGGTTCGAGCCCCGCGTCGGGCTCTGGGCTGACGGCTCAGAGCCTGGAGCCTGTTTCCGATTCTGTGTCTCCCTCTCTCTCTGCCCCTCCCCCGTTCATGCTCTGTCTCTCTCTGTCCCACAAATAAATAAACGTTGAAAAAAATTAAAAAAAAAAAAAGAAACAGGATACATTTGGCAAAGAGTCATAAAAATCCCACTTTAGGTCATCTTCTGGAAATTGTGACTCGACCGCAAGCAATCCTAGTGGCTTTTGGACATCTCTGCTGCTGAAAAACTGTGAATTAAATGAAAACTCCAAGTGGCCACCCGGAATGACAGGACTCAAATAACTCAAGCGCATTAGTGGCTGTACCGATGTGCTCTGGTTTTCTATTTAACGTTTATTTATTTTTGGGACAGAGAGAGACAGAGCATGAACAGGGGAAGGGCAGAGAGAGAGAGGGAGACACAGAATCGGAAACAGGCTCCAGGCTCTGAGCCATCAGCCCAGAGCCCGACGCGGGGCTCGAACTCACGGACCGCGAGATCGTGACCTGGCTGAAGTCGGACGCTTAACCGACTGCGCCACCCAGGCACCCCTGGTTTTCTATTTAAACACGGGACAACAAAATCCCATCGGGGCTGGAAACACGGTGCACCCAACGTTTAGGAGCTCCCCCTAGAAACAGAGTTGTAGCTGATTTGCACGCATGCAGCGCGTGTCCAAAGATAGGTCTCCATCAGTGTGCTGATGCGAAGTCTACCCACTGGTGCTGAAGTCAAGAGGTATCTGGAGCGGTATTTTATCACTGACGTTATCCGGAATTGGTAGCACGCAGCAGAACTTTTAGCTAGGGTTGTTACGATCTAGCCTCTGGGCCGCAGGACGAGGTGGTGTCAGCGGAGGCGGGCCTGCGGGCAGGGGCTGCACGCTGCAGGACTGGCCGGAAATCCGTGCAAGGACAGCTGGACCCCCGATCTCCTCCCCAGCCAGCGCATCCGGGTGACTTTCCCTTCCTCCCTGGCGGGCAGTGGGCGGTGAATCCCGTGGTTCTCCGGCCTCAGGGCCGCCGGGCTCCCTTGAAGCTGGCAGTAAGGCTAAGCGGGAGACGGTGGGTCAGCGAGATACTGCTCTTTGGGACCCTCGGAAGAATGTGCTGCATCCCAGCCCGATCACCCTGAACAAGAGCCCACCCTGGAAGACCCCGGCACGCCACAAGGCTCCCAGCTGCTCCTCTGCAGTGTGACAGACAGCTGGGGGTTGTCGCACACCTGAGTGAGACACAGACACCAGACCTGATGGGAGGAGAGTAGGGGCGCTGCGGGTGCTACAGGATAACGTGAACAGAGCCGAAATCAGCACCCGCACAGGAGAAGAGCGAAAGCCCTGTGAGACAGGGGGCCCCACCGGGGCACACGGAACATAACCGGGAGCACTTAGAAATGCAAGATGTGCCATCGGGTTAGAGAAAAATGTCTGTAGAACAATTATAAATTGGGGCGCCTGGGTGGCGCAGTCGGTTAAGCGTCCGACTTCAGCCAGGTCACGATCTCACGGTCTGTGAGTTCGAGCCCCGCGTCGGGCTCTGGGCTGATGGCTCAGAGCCTGGAGCCTGTTTCCGATTCTGTGTCTCCCTCTCTGCCCCTCGCCCGTTCATGCTCTGTCTCTCTCTGTCCCAAAAATAAAATAAAACGTTGAAAAAAGAAAAAAAAAAAAAAAGAACAATTATAAATTTCGAAACTCTCCCAAAAGCAGAACAGAAAGAAAAGGAATTAAAATTTTTTTAACATCGATTTTAACATCGATGTTAAAATTAACATCGATTTTAACATCGAGTTTTGAGAGACAGAGTGAGACAGAGAGTGAGGGGAGGAGGGGCAGACACAGAATCTGGAGCAGGGTCCAGGCTCTGAGCTGTCAGCACAGGGCCCGATGCAGGGCTCCAACCCATGAACCGTGAGATCATGACCTGAGCCCAAGTCAGATGCTCAACCGACTGAGCCACCCAGGCACCCCGAGCGTTAGACTCTTAATGCCACAGACTCTACCATCTTAGTAATGGTGGTTTCAGAGAGTGGAAACAGACAATAGAGAGGAAGAAGTTACGAAAGAAATAGCACAAGAGGGCACCTGGGGGGCTCAGCCGGTTAAGCCTCCGACTTCGGCTCAGGTCATGATCTTGTGATTCCTGAGTTCAAGCCCCACGTCGGGCTCTGCATTGACAACTCAGAGCCTGGAGCCTGCTTCAGATTCTGTGTTTCCCTCTCTCTCTACCTCTTCCCTGCTTGTGCTCTGTGTGTGTGTGTGTGTGTGTGTGTGTGTGTGTGTGTGTCTCTCAAAAATAAACATTGGAAAAAATGGAAAAAAAAAAAAAAAAGAAAGAAAGAAAGCCACGTCATGAAATTGCAGGAAAAGGAGGGAGGATAGAAGATTCTGAAAACTTTCAGAGAGTGAGAGCAAGAGCGAGAGAATGCACCCACACAAAGCAGATCATTCAGAAAGGACTGACAGCCAGGAGACCATGGGACATCTCAACAGAAAGGTGGACGCTAGAAGACAAGGGAACACGCTTTTGAAATCCAAGACAAAACATATTCCAATCTGTAATTCAGGCAATAAAGACACTTTCAAACGTGCTGTGTCTCAAAACATGTGCCTCCCACGTACTCCTGGTCTGAAAGCTCCTGGGACTTTCCTGGGAAAGGAAATGCAATCATAGTGTATTACGGGGATCTGCTATTAACAATATCCATCGAAATGCTGACAAAGGAAATAACCAGTAACTTTTAAGTCAACAATCAGCAAGAGGCACGTTGGTGTGTGGATCCAACCTGACATCATCGGCTTCCATAGGGTATTCCGCCCCTTCCAGGCACCTGTCCACTCCTTAGGCCCTGGCCAGTCCAAAGCACTGCCCACACTCCCCTGGACACCGCCCCAGCCCCACGTACAGGCCCCCGCTCTCCACACTGTGGGCACAGTGCTCTTTGCCAAAGGCAAACTCAGTGGGTCATCCGTGTTCAGATCTCGAAGAGGCCTCTTCTTTGCAGGCGTCTGTCTGGAACCGTCAGACCCACGACACCTTGTGCACTGGAGGTGAAGCCCGGATGTCACCTCCTGTGACGCCTATGGTGGAGACAGCCTGGATATAGCAGCTGGAGGGAAAATTTGAGGGCCCCCTGAAAATAGCCGGAGATGTTATCCAATCTGAAGAGCAGAGCAAATAAAGGTTGAAAAAGGAACGGTGGGACAGACAGAACTACCAGGATCACATCCCAGAGAAAGACAAGACAAAGAGCGGGACAGAAAAATTAAAATATCTAAACACTAGTAAAAATCGTCCCTCTTTTTTTTTTTTTTTAATACTTATTCATTTTTGAGAGACAGAGACGGAGTGCAAGTGGGGGAGGGGCAGAGAGAGAGGGAGACGCAGGATCCGAAGCAGCTCCAGGCTCCCAGAGCCCGACGTGGGGCTCGAACCCACAAACCGTGAGATCATGACTTGAGCTGAAGTCTGGCGCTTAACCGACTGAGCCACCCAGGTGCCCCCAAATCATCCGAATGTGATGAACAACATTAACGTATGTATCCAAGAAGCTCAGGAAACCCGAGTAGGATAAATAAAAACAAAAGTGAGCACCTGGGGGGCTAAGCCTCCGACTTTGGCTCAGGTCATGATCTCTTAGTTCACAAGTTCGAGCCCCGTGTCAAGCTTGAAGCTGTCAGCGCAGAGCCTGCTTAGGAGCCTGTCTCCCTCCTCTCCTTCTGCCCCTCCTCCACTGCCTCCACCCTCTTGTCTCTCCCCCAAATAAAAAACCAAATGTGTACCTGGGCACTTGAAAGGAAAATCCAAAAATCAAGAGAAAATCTTGAAAGTGAAGAACATGTCACATGACTTGCAGAGGACGAGGTTACCGACGACGGTACCCACCCCTGACTTCTCGTTTGGAAGCAAGGGAAGTCCGAAGATGGTGGGACTCGAAAACAGGAATACCATACGACCCAACAATCCCACTTCCTTATGTCTAAAGGATTGAAAGCGGGGTGGCAAAAAGCTACGTGTACGTCTGTGTTCATAGCAGGATTACCCATGCCATCATTCATAACGGCGAATGGCGGAAGCTACCCATGCCCGCGGCTGACCAGCTGGATGGCCAATTTTGGTGGGGGGCACACGACAGAATGGTATTCAACCTTAAAAAGGAAGGAACTTCGGACACACGCTGTGCGATGAGTGAGCCTTGAGGGCACTGCTGAGAGCCAGTCACTGCTTACGCACTGCTTACCAGGCCTCCTAAAGCTGGTTGTGTGACACCCGCTCCGGCTCTGTCCCCAACGCTACTCTTCCCTGGACCCTGAGTCAATTGGAAGCACCCAGAGCCCGGAGGGGCTGTGCGCCGGTGAGTGGGAGGAGGCACAGACACCTGCACCACCCGTGTCCTTGTAGGAGGGCACGCCACAAGGACAGGGGCACCGGAAGTCTTTGTGGCTTCAGGCCTGGACTCCTGACCAAAGGCTGGATGGGGCCGTGCGGATACCGGCAGATGCCCGCGCGGACAGAGGACACCTAGGTCTGGAGAGCCGCCCTCTGGGCCTGAGCCGCCCAGGGCAGTTGCAACGCCGCGGAGCTGATGCAGCTTCTCTTGCCGGGATCCCAGCCACGACTCTCGAGGGCCCTGTAGTGGGTTCACGTGGTCAAACGTCGGCGAAATCCACGGACCTCATGTTAACGATCGGTTAAGGCCGCTGCCTCTTTCCAGGTAGGCTGTTCCTTCATCGCACTCTTGCCGGGGCCCACTGGGGAGACCACGGCATTTTTGGGCCCCCACTATGGCGATCTCGAGTTGGGATGCATTTAGTTGGGGTTTATGGGAGATTCTGAACCAGAAGTGAGTCTGCAAATTGGGAGCAGAGGACCTGGTTCTCCCCAACATCTGGATAAAGGGCGTGAGTGGGGAAGGCGCCGGGGCGCGCACCCGATACGTTTATCTTCTCCGATAAATGTATTCCATAACACAATTTTACGTACCGTATATCTTTTTTCTTTTAGACAGGGACTGCATTTGTCAGAATTCCCGTCTGTGGAGCAGGGAGCCCTAGCAATGCCACCAAGGGTGAGCGCATCTATGCAAAGCCCCAGGTGTCACCCAAACCAATGTCAATACCAAAGATGAGATACAAATTCTGTCAAACGGCCTAGGGAAATGTCTGAGGAGTCTTTCTGCTGTTTTCATAAAACCATTCTGCAAAGTCATGAGGTGGCCAAGAGAATACAGCCAAAAATGTAAGCAAAAGCATTAAAGACATGCATTTGACACTTCGTACAAATGTTATTTTCCCAAACTTTGTGATGCTTGAGGAGTCTGTCGGCTTTTGAAAACGTACTGACTCCTCATTACGTAAGTTATCTGTAAGCTAGTACTTACTGTAAAATAAAGCATCCGTTTTTAACATTATACAAAATAGACACGTTATACAAGAATATTAACTTTTGTAACTAAGCTTATTTTATCATTTTACTTTTTTTTTTTTTTTTGAGAGACCCTCCCCAAATTGCATATGCTTTAGGCCCCACCAAACCCGGATCCTCCCTCGTCCCCAACATCTTCGCAACACGTGACCGCAACTCCAGGGAAACTGAACTTCAAACTGCGTGCAGGGTGACGAAATAAAAAGCACGAAACAGAAACTGAGCTCAAATACAGAAAAGCTGAGGAGGCAACGTGTCCCTTGGCATCCAGTTTTCCGCATCCCCACCGCGCACGTGACCGGGAAGGGGGTGGTCCCTCCCCGTGCCCAAAGGTGGACCAGAGAGCTAGGTGTGGGCCCACCGAGCGCCTGCGGGGCCGCCAGTCCCCGACTGGGGTCGGGGCTCCGCGGTCCTGCCCTCTCGGCGCGCCCCGGCACCCTCCCCACTCACGCCATCCCTCCTATTGGCGCCCTCGCCCCCACCGCACCCCTGCTCTTCCTGCGCATCGCTCCACCGCACCCCTCCGCCTCCTAGGGGCCCTGGTCTCCCCTGCACACCGGTGCCCCCTCTCCTCCCCGAGTCGCCCCTCCCCACTTTCCCCCCAGCGGGGATCCGCTGTCCCCACCGCGCGCCCCCTCGCCCTGCCGCCAGCGTCCCCGGGCCTAGCCCAGGGCGCCGTCAGAGTACCCTCCGCGCCCGGGCCGCGCACGGCCCCGACACCTCCCTCCCCACGTCGCGCGCAGCCCGCCGATCCCTCGGACGAGCCGGGCGCGGATTGGCCTTGAGAAGAGGGAAGTGCCCGCCCCCCGAGCCGCCGGCCAATGGGGAGGCGGGGGCGGGCCGGCGGCGGGCGCCGGAAGCGGCCGAGCGACGAGGGGACGTCGCGTCGCCGGGTCTCGAGCAGCTGCCGCGGAGCCGCCGGACGGACCGCCGGACCTGCCTGCCCGCCATGGCCGAGAGCGACTGGGACACGGTGACGGTGCTGCGCAAGAAGGGCCCCACGGCCGCCCAGGCCAAGTCCAAGCAGGTGCGGCGCCGTGTGGGCCTCGGGACTCAGGGGCGGCCGCGCGGGCGGGGCGGCCGCGGGGCGGGGAGCCCGGGGATGGGGGACCCGGTAGGGACGGGGACTAGGGGCAGGGTGGGGACCGGGGACCGCCAGGGGGCGGCGGATCAGCAAGGGGCTTGCGTGAGGGGATTGGCGCCGGGGCTAGGAGACAGGAGACCGGCGTGAGGAAAATGGCCGGGCTCGGACAGTTACGACAGAGGCGGGGTACGGGCAAGGGCCAGGGCCCGGCCGCAGGGTATGGGACGACAGGTCGGCGTGGTGGGAGGACCGAGGGGTGAGGGAGATGGTGGGGGCGTGGACCGGCTGCGCTGGGGTGGGTGCGGAAGGGCCCAGCAGTCTTTGGAGCCAGGGACACAGGTCCGGGGGTGAGGCTGTAAATAGGGACAGGGACAGGGTGGACTTGCGGCCTCTGACAGCCGGGATGGGGGGGATGGGGGACCAGGTGAGGTTGAAGAGGTGGACCTGGGGGCGGGGACTGGGGACCGCGGTGCAGATAGGGGGCGGAGGCGGTCCGGAGGCTGCCTGTGGAGCATCGCGGAGGCGCGTTTCAGGCCATCGGGGGTCCCTGTGACTGGGCTGAGGTGGCCTAGAGACCCAGTGCTTCTGGGTCTTTCAAGTGTAGATGACACGCCCTGGGAGGTACTTGGTAACCGGTCTCTAGCTTGGTTAATCTATGCGGAATTTACCTGTGAAGCTTCAGTGACCACCTCTGCCGGGCCTGGGGCCTGCGCCCTGGTGCCCGGTCTGGGCCGGGACTGGGTGCAGCCCTAGCACCTGGCAGTCGCTGACCTGCCCTGACCTTATCATTTGCATGGTCAAAACCAAATTTGCTGTTCCTTTTTTTTTTTCCCCCAGAGGAAATTTCATAGCCATAAGCTAGGAATCACCCGAACATGTCTAGAAAGCATCTCTGAACGTATCACACTCAGAAGGGCCCCGGTCACTTCTCCGAAGCGTCAGAATTGTCAAGAAATGCGTTGCGTTAACTTTTGGCAAACGTAGACAGAAGGGTATTGCTTTCGTTGGTGATGTCTGGGGGCTGGGCTCTCCTCTCAGGAGTCAGGTCCACGGAGGAAGGTTGCACCAGGCCAGCGCTTGACCTTCCTTCCTGGTTTTGCAGGAGAGCCTAGTGGAGGAGTAGGTCCGCCGTGAGCACGGATTTCTCAGAGGAACCCGTCAGCCTGTGCTTGTCCGCAGTGAGGAAGCGAGGGGTGGGGGTGGCGGGCGCGGGGGTACCTCGTACCTGATAGCAGAGGGAGGGTTTTGCGAGGTGAGCTTGGGTTTCGCACCAGCCGAGCTTGTCAGTCTGGAAGCGCAGCAGTGCCTGGGGCCGTGGCTCCGAGCTGGGCTTCCCCGGGCTCCAGAGGCACCTGCCGTGGGCACCCGTGCTGTCCGGCTAACAGCGGCCTCAGCTGGTGTTTGCCAGACCCTGCCAAAGCCGATTTTGACCAGAACCCTTTTCTGAACGTTCTAGGCTATCCTAGCAGCTCAGAGACGGGGAGAAGATGTGGAGACTTCCAAGAAGTGTGAGTACTTGTGCTTCCTCACAAAACAAGGGTGCGCTGTCGGGGCATCTCTGTGACAGGCGCCCGCCTCGCCTGTGCTGCCCCCAGGGGTGTCGGGGCGGCTGCCGGCAGCTGGGGCCGCTGCGGGGCTGGGGGACGCCTGGGGTCTCAGCTGAGCAGCTGTGCTCACTTCCTGTAGTGAGGACAGAATTCTGGACTCCGTGCTCTTAAGCCTGTGACTTCCCCGTGTTTGGATACCTGGCTTCCCGTGTCTCCCTGGCACAGGTCGCTTGTCATGCCTGGTTCCCGTCTTGAAACGGCTTTGTTTTGGGTTTGTTGCAAACCCTGTCCTTTGTTTTTGTCGCATGCTGGTCCAGGGGCCGCCGGCCAGAACAAACAGCATTCGATCACCAAGAACACGGCCAAGCTGGACCGGGAGACTGAGGAGCTGCACCACGACCGAGTGACCCTGGAGGTGGGCAAGGTGATCCAGCAAGGCCGGCAGAGCAAGGGGCTGACTCAGAAGGACTTGGCCACGGTGAGCGCGGCAGGGTCGTCCTCCCAGGCTTGGCGGGGGGAGGGGGTGGGGGGAGGGGGTCGGGACTCAAGGCCTTGTTTGCCCTTGGCCCTGGGATTCTCTCTGGAAGCCAGGTCAGGGCGGATGTAAGTTCCTTTCCAGCATGAGGTGGCTTCCAGCGCGTGTAGCCCCAGCTGCTCAGTAAGGCCCTCGGCCGCGTGCTGCCTGGAAGGTGGTGCTTGTGGCGACTCCCTTGGCCGTGTGCTAGCTTCGTGGCCTCTTCTTACCGAACCGCTACGCGTGTGATACGTTTCTTTAGAAAATCAACGAAAAGCCACAAGTCATCGCGGACTATGAGAGCGGACGGGCCATTCCTAATAATCAGGTTCTGGGCAAGATCGAGAGAGCTATCGGTGAGTGTCTTTAGGTCCCTTATTGGGTCTCCGCTGCTGCCCTCTGACCAGGTGCCCTCACTGAGCACAGGATGGCCCCTGAGGCCGTGGAATTCTCCAGACCCCTAAGAAGCTCATGAGGGCACCGTCTTGGGCGCCTTCCCCTGCTTTCACCTTTCACGTCCTGTCTACCCCTCCCTCTGCTGCTGGCCAGCGCCCTCTGGGCCTGTGGACAGAGGGCTCAGTGGCCCTCCTGTTCAGGCACTTGTGTCCCCCCCCTCCCCTGCCGCCATGGGCATTGACTTCCTCTCTGGTGTCAGCATGGCCCTCGGCACGGGGAGCTCCCAGAGCGCTGGAGTCCCAGTTCTGGTTCTGGGAGGGGCGTCGGCCCTGTCCGCTGGGGGGCTGGCAGGTACACGTGGGGAGCTAAGCCCAGCCAGCACTGCTGGTGACCCTCCGCCTCCCTGCTCTCTCCCGCCTCCTTCCCTCCTTCCCTCCTTCCCTCCTTCCCTCCTTCCTTCCTTGCCATGGAGAAGGTCGTGCGGGCAATGCTGCCGTGTCAGGGCGGATGGGTGGGACGCTGTGGCGCCGCCCCGCCTCTTGGGTCCCAGACGGGGCGCCGTGGCGGTGAGCGGGCCAATGGCTCTTTCAGGCCTGAAGCTCCGGGGGAAGGATATCGGGAAGCCGATTGAGAAGGGGCCCAGGGCGAAATGAACACAAAGCCTCGAAATCAGTGCGTTCCGGCTGATCTCGCCTGGCTGGTTCCCCTTGACCACCGGTGCCAGCGTGGTCTCTTCACGTGGCCGAGCGGAACGCGGGGCGTCAGCCCTGCCCGGGAACCCCCTCTACCCTGCTGTCAAACAAAACCTTGCAAAGTATTGCTTCTCCTGATTTTTTTTTTCCTTCCCATCCCTGGTGTCTGCCCAGCCTCGGGGCGGCTCCCCGGGGAGCTCTGAGCGGGACCACCTCACGCTGGCGGGGCTGTGGGGTGGGGTGGCCTGACCCAGAAGAGAAGATGTCTTCTCCAGTCGGCTTTTAGAGAAGCTAATAAACGTGTTGCCCTTCCTGCTGGTGTCCGGTCTGATCTGCCGGGTCCCCGCGTGTGTCTCTCTCTGGCCCACGATGTAGGGAAGAAAGGGTTCTCCTGACATGCCCTGGGGAGTACTTGAGGGACCCTGAAGGTCACCCTGTGCGGTGCCGCTTCCTCGTCACCGTCTGCTGGGACAGGCCACAGGCTTTAGTCAGCCCCTTGATCCCGGACCCGTGCCCTCCCCTGGCGTGGAGTCTCCAGTGGGCTGGACGGCAACGTGGTCTCACCCCAGGCAGGAGGGGGCAGTTGGCTGTGCAGGTGTGGCTGTCTCCCCTTCCCCAGGACGGCCGTGCCCAGTGGGACCTTCCAGGCCCAGGCAGGGCCGTGTCAAAACTTCCTGTGGGGGTGCCTGGCTGGCTCGGTCAGTGGAGCATGTGATTTTTTTTTAAAGTTTATTTATTAATTTTGAGAGAGAATGAAGCGGGGAGGGAGGATCCCAAGGAGGCTCCACGCTGTCGGCACAGAGCCTGACCCAGAGCTCGAACTCATGAGGCCATGGCAGATCGTGACCCGAGCAGAAACCAAGAGTTGGATGCTTAACCGACTGAGCCACCCAGGTGCCCCAGAGCGTGAGGCTCTTGGTCTCAGGGGTCGTGGGTTCAGGCCCCACGTTGGGTTTGGTTGGAGCTTACTTAATGGATAAGTAATTTTTAAAAAAAATTTCCCTGGTGGAAGAGCAGAGCCGGGGACCCTCCCTGGGTTAGGAAGATTCGACTCCGTTGTACTAGGCAAGGAGGGAATGCAGGCACACCAGGGGCCTTGACCCCTCCGAGAGAGGGGGGTTGCCTTCATCCTTGGACCCCGGGAGGGCGGGAGCCTTGGGTTTGCCTTCCAGTGACCTCAGCAGCATCCCCAGGGCACCGAGTGACCTCTGGGACACATCATTCCGGGGACCACTCGGATTTGCCCACGGGGTGGTGAGCTCGGGGACACTTAACGGCACGGACCCTTTACCATGGGACAGTGGACGTGGGACCTTTATGTGGAGTCACGGACAAAGCAGGGCGTTTCCTCACCAGACCAGCTTTATGTCCCTGACAGCCGCTTCAGCGTTTGCTAGTCAGTCCGTGTCCGGGGTTTCTCTCTGTCCTGAATTAGAATCACCCAGCGAGGCAGGGGCTGGACAGGGCCTGGGTCAGATTCCCACAGGCTGGGCTGGACGGCCTGAGTGCTGGGGTGCCCGCCCGGCCAGGGGCTTCTCAGGGTCCCGCTGTATCTGCCTCTGGTGCCTCTAGCCCTCGGCCCCGTCCCGTGTGGCCTGCCTGTTACCTGTCAGCTGAGTCACTGAGACCTGTGGGAGGTGCCCCCAAGCACATCCTCTCAGGCAGGTTGGGTCAGTTCTGGGGATCCCCAAGAGCCCACCTTCCCGCTGACAGAGCAGGGTGCACAGACCTCAGCCAATAAGCGGGGGCTGCCCTCGGGGGCCAGGGCGTTTATTGTTGGGGTGAGGACCGTACCCAGGCACGCGGGTGGCAGTCTCGGTGCTGGGTGACCGCGTGGGGGCTCAGTGCGTCCTGGGGGAGGGGCAGGGGTTGTTCCTTGGGCTCTGTCTGCCAGGGATTGGGGGAAGGGGGCGGGGGGCGACCCTCTTGTGAGGAGCCAGAGTCTTCTCTGCGTCATCTACTGGCTGTCGGTGAGCGAGGCCGGCAGGGTGACACCGTCCTAGGAGGAAGGAGAGGGGCCTCTGACTGCCGGGTGGCCGCTGCGCGTGTGGACGGCCCTGGCCAGGGAGAGCGGACCAGGGGGCTTCTCCCCAGTCAGCCCTGCCCACCTGTCCCTACCCAGGGGCTCCTACCGCATTGAAGACGATGTTGTCAAAGCCGGGGGCCACGGCCGCTGTCTCGCCCCGCGACGGGCAGCCCCCCTTCTGCAGCCAGCGTCGTCCTGCCAGTCCTAGCAGGACGAGGAGGACAAGGACGACGAGGGCACCGCCGACCGCGGCTGGCACCGATGTGGCCACTACCGTGTCCCCTGTGGTCCGAGGACCGCGTGAGCCCGTGGACTCAAGCCCTGCCTGTCGGCCCTGTCCCCTGAGGCGGCACTTGGGACGTCCCATCCTTGAAACCCCGGCAGGTCGTGCCAGCACGAGGCTCCAGACCTGGCGGGGGTCACGGCCTCAAGCTAGAGCCGCCCCTCCATCACAAAGAGACAGGGGGCCGCGTGGGCTCCACGGGCAGGCTGGCCACGGCCGCCGGCCCACCGGGCACCTCCTCCAGGGTCTGGGAGTGGGCGCGGAGTGCAGAGGCCGGCTGAGAGCCGACTCAGCTCCTGAGGGACCAAGGGCAGGGGTGGCCCAGCCCAGAAAGGGAGGGGACAGTGGGCAGGGGGAGGGGCGGGGCAGGTCCCGCCTCGGTGGCTCCTGGCTCCTTGGGCAGCCGTGCAAGCCACAGGCTGCCAAGCCTGACGGAGTCCCGGATCTGGGGCGGGGCTGGCTGACCCGGGGAGCGCTCACCCCGGCCGGGTGCAGGCAGCTGGCAGTGCCGTCCGTCCAGATACTCGACGTCGTCCAGGGCGATGGGCCCCGCGGCTGGCTGGCCGCTTAGAGTGGCTTCAAACACGATCTGACCAGAGGGAGAGGGGGCTGGCTGCGCGGGCTGGAGGAGGAGGGCGGGGCCTGGGGCCTCCGCAACCGCCAGGCTCCGGGCAGCCCGGCCTCACCTGGAACTCCTCTGCGCTGGCCACCTCCACCTGGCCCAGCAGCCACTGGTGCCGCAGGCGCCCGCCCATGCTCCACACGGCCAGCTGGCCCCGGGCGCTGTTCAGGAGCACCCGCAGCTGGCCCTTGTCTGCAAGAAGGGGGCCGGGGCGGCTCAGGTCCCCAGCCCGGTGGGGCAGGGCTGCCCCCATCCGCCCTCGCCGCTTCCAGCACCCGTCGCTACCGGCCCGGCCCCACTCACAGAAGTGCTCCGGGAAGCCCATGTGGTACCAGAAGCGGAGGCAGGAGGCCTCGGTGGCGGGCAGAGGCTGGCTGTGCAGCCAGGCTGCCTGGCCCCCCGGGCCCAGCATGTGGGTTTCAAAGAGCACGAAGTGTCCTGGAGGTGAGAGGGACAGGGTGCCTGGCTCACTGGCCATGGCCCTTGATTCTGATGGGAGCCCCCACGGGCTGGGCCGGTTGGCCTGGGGCGGGGGGAGGGGGGTGCGTGCCCCCCCCCGGGGTGTGGGTGTGTGTGTGGCCCCGGAGCCCCTTGCCCACCTCGGACCCACCTGTCTCTGTGCCCAGAGTGTGATCCACCAGGGGCTGGGGGTAGCGGGAAGGTGCGGCCCCACTGCTCCAGTCCCAGCTGTATCCTCCCAGGCCAGGCCAGGCCAGATGACTCCAGCCACACAGGCCAGCCTCAAAGTCACAGGAAGCTGCGGGAGACCTGGGCAGTGAGCAGGGGTGCCCCCACGCCCCCGGGGAGCCCGGCCAGTGAGCGCTGCTGCCTCCCCTCTGTGTCCTGCTGGGGCCAGGGGGCCAGGCCAGGCATCTGCCGGTCCGCACTGGAGCTGGTACCAGCCGCGGGTCAGTCACAAGGGGGCCCGGGGCCCGGCCGTGGGGCTCCCACCTGGCTGAGGGCAGGGCCCGTCCTGGAGGAGCAGGTCGTCCAGCGCGATATAGGAGTGCTCCACGCCGGTGGCTACCGCCTGGAACACCACCTGGGCAGAGACAGGGCAGCCTCGTGCGTGGTCCAGGCGGGCCCCGGAAGCGAAAGGTCACCTGCCCCCAGCACTCACCCTCCAGGCCCTCTCGGCCTGCACGTCCACACTCCCCAGGCGCCAGGCGGACCCTCCGTGGGCACTGATGCTGAGCACCTGCTGCCTCTCGGCCTCCCCCACGTGGACCTGCAGGGCGCCTGCCACGCCGAGTGACCAGCCCAGGTCAGCAGCAGTGGGGGGGGGGGGTGTTGGCCGCTCGGGGGCCCCGGGCTGCAGACCCCTCACCTGGGTTTCTGAGGCTCAGGTGGTACCAGAAGGTCAGGCAGGCAGGCCGGGCCAGAGGCTGGTGCTCCTCTGAGGTCAGGGAGGCCACGTGGCCGGGGGGCAGGGCCTGGGGGCTCGTGTCCACCACCATGTAGTGCCCTGGGAGGCGCCAGCGTCAGCCCCCATGTGGCCCCCTCTGCCCACCCCTCCGTCACCCCCGATGCGAACCTTGAGCCGTCCCCGTGGTGTGGTCAGCGCGGGGGCCCCGGACGGCATGGCCCGTGGCATTGGGCTGGCGCGTCCAGAGGCCTTGGCCCCCGCTGGAGAAGCCACAGGCTGAGTCCTCAAAGGAGCACCGCCTGGGGGCCCAGCAGGGCCCGGGCCGCAGGGCCACGTCGTCCAGGCCCATCGTGCCGTGGTAGCCGTCCCGGGAGCCCTCGAACAGCAGCTGGGGGCAGAGGGGGTGAGCGGCTGTGGGCTGGCCCTGCCCCCCACCGCCCTGGCGTGGGGCCTCACTTGGTACTTGGTGCCAGAGCCCGGCTGGTGGTGGAGGGTGGCCCAGGCCTCATGCCAGTGGTTGCCGTGGGTGCCGGTCCGTGACCACAGGAGCGTGTCTGCCTCTCCTTCCCGCCTCAGCACCAGGCGCAGTGTCCCTAGACGGGGGGGCGGGGGTAGGAGGGGACCAGAGCCCGACTCTTGAAGGCTTCCGCCCCTGCAGAGCCCCGGACCCGGGAGGCCCTGCCCAGCACCAGGGTCGCTCACCGATCTGGGGCCCGTGGAGGTGATACCAGAAGGAGAGGCACTCCTGAGGAGCTGTGGGCACCTGGGGCTGGGTGAGCAGGTGGGCACCAGGGCCCCGGGCTGGGGGGTCCGTGGGGTTCAGGAGCAAGAAGTAGCCTGCGGCAGGGACACCGGGCTGAGCTGCAGAGACCCCGGTTCCAGGAGGGGCTTGGCCCAGACCGAGAGCCGCCCCCAGGCTTGGGTGCCCCTGCCCTACCTCGGCCTGTGGTGTGGTCGTACCCGGGGCCGTGGCTCTGGATCCGGCGCCAGTGGGCATCTGTGAGGTGGCCGGTGTACCAGCCGCACGTGTCCCGCTCGAAGTTACAGGAGACCTCTGAGGGCGGGGCCGCGGTGGGGTCAGCACGCCCCGAGCACCCTCATACCCGCCCTGTGTCCCTAGAGGGTGTGAGAATTGCTCTCTGGGGTGGGGGCTCCCAGGGTCCCTCGAGGTGGTGACGGGGGGCGGGGGGGAGAGGCCCCCGGGTAGGGGCTGGGAGCGGGCAGAAGGACCTGAGTCCTTCTCAGTGGCTGTCACGGGGCTGCAGTCCTTCAAGGTCACATCGTCCACTCCAGCGCCCTGCCGGCCAGGGCCGTCCAAGTCCACCAGGCCGACAAACTCCAGCTTCGTGAGGAGCACAAGGGAGGGGGCTGTCGAGTCAGCGCTGGCTCTGTGACCCACCCCCCCACCCCACCCCCGCCCCCCAGGCGGCCCTCCTTACGCGGAAAGGCCGGCGGCGTGCCCCAAGAAGGACTCTGTCCATCCTCCAGCCCTGGCTGCTGCCCGGGGCCTGCCACACCAGCTCACGGTTGCTGTCCTCCACCACGACCAGGGCCAGGAAGCCTGGCCGAGGGGGTCACTGTGGGTCTGCCCAGCCCTCCTCCCCCACCCTCCCGCAGGGTGCCTCGGGGCGGGGTGGGCCAGAGGGACGGGGCGGGGGGGGGGGTACCTTGGGGGTGACTCTGGAAATAGTAAGCCATGTGGAGCTCACAGCGGGGGCCCGAGGGACCCAGGGGAGGTGTGAGGACCCGGGCCTCTGCCGCGAGCTGTCCCCAGGCCCTCTGCAGGGCCAGGAAGTGCCCTGAGGAAGAGCAAGGCCTCTCAGAGCCAATTCCTGCCAGGGCCCCCCCCCCCGCCCCCCTCACCCTGCCGCCCTGGGCAGGCACACTCCCTGGTGAGAGGAGGCACAGCGAGGTCCCCTCTGGGGGCGCAGTTCGCAGATGGGGGGACTCGGGCCTCACCAGCAGCGGTCCTGCGGGCGCCTGCGCCAGGGTCCCGGCTCTCCTGGGCCAGGAGACGCCCCCACTGCAGCCGCCCCACGCTGGCATCCTCCCAGCCCCCCGCTGTGAGGGGCTCGAAGTCCGTGGTGCCTGGAAGGGCAGTAGCAGGGAGGGTCGGGGAGGGTCTGGAGGAAGAGAGGGCCCCCCTGCCTCCCGCCAGCTCCGGCCGCCCCTCACCACAGTCCTGCTCATCCTCGCCCCCCTCGCACTGTTGCTGGAAGTCACAGAGCTGCTCTGGGGGGACGCACAGGTCCCCGCAGGAAAGATGTCCCGGCTCGCAGAAGTCCCGGGGCCGCAGGCTGGACGGCTGGCGCCAGGGGGCTGCGGCCCAGAGCCCAAGAGGTGATCCAGACACCTCTGTGGGGACAGAACAGGGGTCAGGGGGGTGGGTTGTGCTTCTCCTGGAGAGGGAGGGGCTCAGCGGGCCCACCTGGGACTGGCTGGCAGTGGTCCGACAGGATGAGGTCATCCAAACTCACGACACCGCCTGGGCCTGTGTGCCCAGTGAGCAGAATCTGAGGGCACAGGGGACTCAGGGTGTGCCCCCCCCCCCCCGCCCGGCACCCTACTGTCATCCCCAGGTCGGCTCTGCCAGCCCTCCCCCTGCCTGGCCTCGCCTCGTGTCACCGGATACCCTCCCCTGTCACCACCCCCACGCAGGCCTTGAAAGCGACCCCTCCTTCCCTGGGCCTGCTCCCAGAGCTTCCTGCTGACACAGCCTGGGGTTGGGGGGGGGGGGCTCTGATCTCCCCTGCCCAGCTTTCCAGGGGGCGGGGGGCCCTCTGGGACCTCCTGCTCGCCCACCCCTCCCTGGCCGCCGCCCTCTCGGGCCTCACCCGGAAGGGGTGCTCGCTCTGGATGTCGACCCGGTCTCGGACCCAGGCGGCCCCCAGCTCCCCGTGGCGCCTGCGCAGCAGGACGGGGCCCTGAGGGGAGCCTGGGCTCTGAATTTGCAGGAACAGCTGGAGGCAGCCACCCTCAGACCCGTGCAGGTAGTGGTAGAAGATAAGCTGAGAAGAGGCCAGGGAAGGTCAGGGAGACCTCCGGGCCTGGGCAGCCAGGTCGGGCGGCCCCGTGTCCCCCACCCACCTCACCGAGCACTTGTGGGGGCCTGAGGCTTGGAACTCGGGGCTGGAGAGGACAGCGGGGGCGCTGGGCTCGGCCACGGAGACCAGGAAGGAGCCTGGGGAGACACCAGACGTGGGCCGGGGTGGCCGGGCGGGGCCCCGGTGGGCGCTCCCCGGCGGTCCCCCGTGGGCCTCACCCTGCGCGCTATTGCGGCTGTGGTCCCGGCGCGGCCAGGCTGGCGGCCTGGGGCCGGCGCTGTGGTTCCGGGCCCAGCCCTCCGAGTGGTTCCACGGGCCCAGGCCCGTCTCGAAGTCGGTGGCCGTGTGGCGGCCTGTGGGGGAAGCAGGGTCAGGCTGCCGGCAGGGCCCGTACCCCCCCTGTCCCGCTCCGTCACGCTCCCTGGTGACCCCCAGCAGCCCCTCCAGCTCACGGCAGGTGGGCGTGTCCTCATCTGAGCCGTCCCCACAGTTGTCCTCTCCGTCGCACAGCTGGTGGGGCTCCACGCAGGCCATGTTCCCACAGTGGTGGTACCCCAGGGGGCAGCGTGCCTGGGGGGCTGACATGGCGGAGGGGCAGCCCGTCACCGTGACCCCAAGACCCCGGGGGCCGGGGCAGCTGGGGGAGAGGCTCAAGGCCATCTGGGCCCTGCTAACCCACTGCCCCCCAGGTGTGGGTCCGCGGCACGGGGGCCTTACTGGGCAGCCCACAGCCCCGGAAGACCACGTCGTCCAAGGCCACGGTGCCCCTGTGGGTGGCATTTCGGGTGGCAGAGAAGGTCACCTGAAAAGAGTGGGGTCCTCAGGACTTAAGTCAGGGCTCAGACCCTCCCTGCTCCCTCCACATCCAGACCACCCCCAGCTCACCCAGAAGTCGCCCCGGATGCGGCCAGTGGCCACCACCAGCTCCTGCCAGCCTGGGCCCCAGGGCCCAGAGCTCTGCCACAGGGTCAGCGTCTCGGCCCTGTGGGTCAGCTCCAGCCGCAGCTCAGCCACATCTGTAAGTGGGGGGGCGGGGGGTCCTGGGGCGGCTTGGGCCCCGCTGCTTCCCGCAGCCTGCTGGCTGTGCCCTGCCCTAGGACCCTTGTCCCTCCCTTGAGGTACCTTCCCGGTCTCTGCGGCGGCCCTCTGTCCTTTCCCAGTCCCTCCCCTCGGGGCGCCCCACCCTGGTGGAGGAGTCCTGGGCACCCACCTCTGGTGGCCGTGTGGTGCCAGAGCCTCAGCTCACAGGTGGGGGCGGCGTCGCGCAGGACAGGGGAGCGCAGGGCTGCCGTGGACGCCTCTTTCCCGCGGTGCGTGCCAACAGCCGTGTACCAGCCTGGCCGGCAGAGAGGTCAGGAAATGGGGCTGGAAGTGAAGGGGGGAGGGGGCATCACGGACACCCGCCAGGGCCTCACCGAGGTCTGTGCCGAGAGTGTGGTCTGAGCGCGGCCCCAGAGGCTCCAGTGTGGCTCCTGCCCGGTCTCGCAGCCACCTGTAGCCTGAGGTGCTGATGTCCCGCCAGCCGCAGGAGTCTCGCTCGAAGTCACAGGCGAAGGGGGCGCCCGGGGCGGGCGAGACCCCGTGGTAACCTGGAAAGTGGGGGGCTCAGGGCTGTCTGCAGAGGGCTGGCCTGCCCGCCCCCTGCCCGCCCCACCGGGCCCCAGCTCACCGCACTGGGCCTCGTCGGAGCAGTCTGGGCAGTCACACACGAAGTTGCACGCGGCCTCGCTGGGGGCCCTGCAGTCGTTGGGGACCCAGGCCCGGCCTGGGGGCCCTGCTGCTAGGAGAGAGACAGGCGGGTGGCCTGGGGTGGGGTGACCCCCCCCCCCCCCAATCCCAGGCGGCCCAGATACTGTTCACCTGCTCTGAGGCCTAGGAGGAGAGGTCAGGGAGGGAGGGGGCTGGGTCCTGCCAGCTGGGGGCTCCCGGTCAGGGCCAGGCAGGGCACACCTGGCCCGGGAGAGGCGGGCTGCACGTCAGGATGGGGGCGGGGGGGTCGTGAGCATGGGACCAACGGTCCCCGACACGGGACGCCCCCCGAGGAAGGGAGCAGGAACCCACCAAGGAAATGCCCCCAGCCCCCTCAGCCTCCATTTGCTCCAAGAGTGGCAGACTAGGCTCTGCTTCCAGGGCCCTCTTGCCCTGGGACCCGGGTGACACTGGGGCCAGGTAAAGCAGAATTCGTGTCCCTTCCCCGATGGGGCAACCCCCAGGCCCCCAAAGGCTTGTCCTGGGCACCCCCCGAAGGCCACCCAGGGCCTTGCCCCTCTCCTGGGGAGGAGACGTGACACTCACCCAGGAGCAAGGCCAGCAGGAGGTGGCGGGGCAGACGCATGGTTGGGCCAGGGGAGTGAGGCGGAGGGACCGCGCACTCCAGGCGGCCTCGCGGGGATTCCGCCCGGTTATCTGCCTGTGGCCCCGCGGGCTGAGTCTGCTCTGCTTGAGGGGGGGACCTGGCCCCTTCTGTACCCGTTGCCCGTCAGCAGGCCCCGCCCTGTGTTGATGAGGACGAACGTCCGACTGTAAAAGCGTCCAGGAGAGGGGCCCCTGGCCCAGGTAGGCTCGCACCCGCCCGGATCCTTCTGACCAAAGGTCAGGCCTCGGTCATCACGCCCACCGCCCCAGCCCTGCCTGGCGGAGGCCCCACCAGAGGAAGCACCCACTCGGGCTTTGTCTCCCAGAGCTGGGGGCAGGAGCCCAGCACGCACCCCCCACCTGTGCCCCCAGGCCCACGTTCCGTGCCTCCCTGCCCCAAGTGACCAGGGACTTGGTCCTTCCCCACCACAGTCTGTGGCTGCCTGTTCGCTTATTCCTTTGTAAGGGACGATCATTTATTCATCAACAACTGTTCTGATTAGCGTGGCCGGGTGCTGCCGGGCACAGGGCATTTACCACCATGTGACCTCGGTCTTACCAGATCCTGTCTCCTCATCACTAAGATGTGGTCACGACAGCCTGGAGAGGCCACCGTGAGCTCACGGAAGGCCTGCGCCAAGATGGCACCCGTGCTCACGGGGAGCCACAGAGACAGCTGTGCTCGGCTGTCCCCTCATCCACACATCCACTTGCCACAGCTCGTCCCCCCTCAGCCCTGCACTGGGAGGAGAGGAGGGGGTCCTGGAGGGGGGCTCCCGGCTCCAAGCCTGAACCCTCAGAGCCTGTGGCTGCCGGGCGGGTGCCATGGGACCCGGTCTCACAAGGGGTCTGGGAAACCTCACGTGACTTCAAACGGCAGATCACGAGGGGACACTGATGTCAGCTGGCCCTGGGGGACCTGGTGCTAACTCCTTGCGCAAGGGCTCATCAAAGAGTTTCCTCCCAGATGTCCTTGGACACAGGAGGGGTGGAGAGGAGCAATCAGGCCATAAATGGGGGCAGCAGCCCAGGGGCCCCCTTATCAGAGAACAAAGGGCTGAGTGTGCCACCCCCCCCCCCGGGGCCCCCAGATGTGGAGCCAGGTGAGGGACAGCCAGTAGGGGCCCTGCGGCTACCAGGGCCGCCTCCAGCTCTCTGTCACCCACACCCTCCGGCCAGGGGTCCCCAGGGGTGACCGGGAAGCAGACAGATCAAGACACACACACATCTGAGGAAGAGCAGGGGTGATAACGTTTTTAATTCCTGCAGGTGAGGTAAACCTGGGCGCTCGGCCCGGCTGCTGCTGGTCTCCAAGGCCTGGCCCGGGGTGCGTAGCGCCAGGGGGTATAGTGGGTCGCTCGGGCAGGCCTCAGTAACCGTCGTCGGCCCAGGTGACCTCGTAGTCCGGGTACACGGCTTTGATCTTCTCAGTGGAGACGGAGTGCTGGGCACGACCATAACCCTGAAGACAGAAGCCGACGCTCACAGCCCCGTCCTGGCTCTGGGCGTCCATCGGCAGCAGCACCCAGGAGGCGGCTACGGAGGGGGCCCGCTGGAGCCGGACGTGGCCAGCCCTCCCTGAGCGCCCAGGGTAAGCTGGCCGCCAAGGTGAGCAGTCCTTGCGCGTGGGCCCTCCGGCCCAGGGCGCGGCCTATCCTAGGTGCCGAGAGAGGCTGTGTGAATGCCCCTGGGTCTCCACTGTGGCCTGGTGACGGGACGGGGGGGATGGCCCAGCCAGGCCTCGTGGAGGACCGGGACGAGGCCCGCTGTGGCTGAGGGGCAGGCAGTGGCCTCCCTCCCACTGCTCGTGGCAGATGGGGAAGCCACTGGCGGGAGGGGTCCGCGGCCCAGACAGCCGGAGAACCCCCAGTGCCGCAGGTGTCCTCAGCGCGGGGCAGTGAGGGCTTGTGAGAGCTGGTCCCTCCCCCCCCACCCCCCTCCGCGGGCCGGGGGCTCACCATGGAGTAGCCGTACACGTGGATCTTCTTGTCCTGGCTCTGGTGGGAGATGCGCCCGCCTCCCAGGCACTCACAGCTATAGCCCTTCTTCTGCATCTCGCTCGATACCTTGTCATAGATGTCGGCTGGGACAGGGAAGGCGGCTCAGCACGTGCCACGGCCCGCGGAGGCCCGCGGGATCTGGAGCTCCGGCTCTGGGCAGCTCCTTCCCCAGGAGAGGAGCCCCTCCGGGCTGGGACGCCATGAAAGGAGGAAGGCGTGCACCCGGGCAGGAGTCCTGGGACTAGGAGACACGGGTCGCGCCATGGCGGCCCCTCGCCCTCCAGGACCCTTGCCCTCAGACCGGGTACAGGACCGCCTCTCTCGACGCCGCCTCATTCCCCGCCCAGGGCCCTCAGCCCCGCCCCCGGACGCCCTCAGCCCCGCCCCGAAAACGCCGGCCGGCCCCGCCCTCACCGTGGTACTCGGCCCACTTATAGCCCCGCACGATCTCCTTGCTCTTCCCGGCCGGGGCCTCGGAGGGCGGCGCCGTGTGAACTCGGATTAGCACGTACTTGAAGACGCCGTCGGGATCGATGTCCACATCGGCTATCTGGGCGAGGTCCGCCGCCGCCATGTTTCCCACAGCCCGCCCGCCCCGGCAGCCCGCGGCCCTTCCCGCAGCGGCCCTGGGTCGAGTCGACCGTGCGGGAGGCGGGCCCTGGGAGCCCGGGCCCAATCCCGCGGGGCCTTGCTGCCCGGGCCCGGAGCTTCAGCCAATCGTATCGCCGACCCACAACACAGACTGGCCAATGGCAACCTAGCTCCTTGCCACTCTGAGGCCACGCCGGTCCCGCTTAAAGGGGAACAGGGACCCGGGAGTGGGCGGTGATTAAATCAAGCTAACTTAGCAGTTCTTTTTTAGTGGGGACTGGGAGGCGGAGTGGGTAGCGGGAACGGTGGCAGGCTCCTTTAGAGGGGCTGGGCGGCTCATGAGGCCCAAGCGACAAGCGCCCGTCCCGACCCCTCCCCCACCGCGTCCCAAGACCTCTCCCTCCGTCTTCCCAACGCGCGTTCCAAGGCCTCCCTCTCCCTCCCAAGGCATCCCAAGGCCTCCCTCCCTGTCCCCCGCCGCGTCCCAAGGCCTCCCT
>NW_024412466.1:44588-49594 GCF_014898765.1 Herpailurus yagouaroundi | reverse complement strand
CCTCCCTCCCTGTCCCCCGCCGCGTCCCAAGGCCTCCCTCTCCCTCCTCTCACCTCGTCCCAAGGCCTCCCTCCCTGTCCCCCACCGCGTCCCAAGGCCTCCCCCTCCCTCCCAAGGCCTCCCAAGGCCTCCCAAGGCCTCAAGGCCCTCTTCCCTTCCCTCCCGCGCCTGCCCAGCTCAGCGTGGTCAAGGGCCTTTCTCCCAGTCCCACCAGTCCCACCAGTCCCACCCACGGACTGCCCCTGCCCCGCCATCAAGGAGGAAGCAAACGGCTACATTCGAGTTGTTTTACTTGGTTTGAAAGCATTCGCCCCCTGGAAATAATCCCAGTCCAGCCAGGATCATTCCTGGCCAGCCGGCCCTCAGGCGTGGGGCTGAAAGCTGAGGCCCTAGGGTAGGGGGCATGGCGGCTGGACTTGGGAGGCCACGAAGGCGGGTAGGGCAAGCGGGGCGCGTGGCCGATGCAAATGCGCTAGGCTGATAGGCCAAGGTTGGCGCGCAGACGTTGTGGGATGGGCTAGGGTGCATGGCACGGAAGGAGAGCCGGGAACAGAGGTGTGGGGGGACGTTCACAATTCAATTGATGCTCTCTCCTGGCCCCGTTAGGGAGTGCTGGGAGCCCCAGGAGGAGCTTGCCAGGCCGGCCTAGTCCCCTCTCACTTTGTCCTTCTGGAGCTAGGGCTGCGGGCCAATGAGCGTGCGCTCCCGGGAACAGAGCCCAGTCCCCTGCCTCGGGTCTCTAGGCCTCAGCACAGGGCAAGGCCAGAGCGAGCACACTCGGGATGTTCGTGTAGTCAAGCCCCCACACCTCCAGTCGTCCCCCGCCCCGGTCAACTGGCTCGCTCCGGCACCCTTTCCCTGCAGTCCAATCTTTTTGTCCTCCCTACGTTAGTGGGTACGAGCCCCTTCTGGGCATGTGTGGTTCCTCCTGTTCATCCGCCCTCTGCACTTGCTTCCCTCCTCCCTGTGAGGTTAGGGCCTGCGCTGCCGGTTTCACCCCCGCCCGCTCTGTTCTGGCACCCACCTAGGGGCCTCCTGTCCGTGTGGGCCGGCAGCCGACTCACACCCAGCCAGGACTCCTCACCTCTCAGCTCTGGGCCGGATCCTGCCAGCGCCCCCACCCACATCCTCTCGCCCACCCCACCCAGGCCCCTCTCTCTGTCTGGGTGTGTTGTGCCTTGGTTGAAGACCTCCGACTATCCCCTTCCACCGCTGCTTGTTCCAAACCCTCCTGTAGGACCCATGTTAGGGCGGCTGGAGGTGAGAGGACCGGAGGGCGGGTAGCGTCGCCAATGTGTGGACTCTGTCGCCAGTGTGCGGGCTCAGGGTCCAGCCGTGCTCTTATCTTGCTGGGGCCCCCTCCAGCCTTGTCATCTCGGCACATGAACACACTGGGACTAATCAGGGTGTCCGCCAGAGAGGAAAGGCTTCTGAGCAGGATGCACCCTAAACCACAGAAGGCGGGTGGGGGGACCGTTGAAGCGACGGGACGAGGCTTTGGGCAACCGGGGCTCCCGGATCAGGGCGAACCAGGGTTGGGGAGGTTGCAGGGAGGCTTTGCGGACGTCAGGAAATGGACTGACCGGATCTTCGCGGTGGGGTCTGCAGTAGTGACCCCTCCGCGTGAAGGCAGGGTCGGGCGGTCCTCAGGCCCACCCCGCCTCCCAGCGGGGAGCACCAAGCGGCTGAGGACCGACCTCCGGGGAGGCCCCAGGGCTGGCTGGGAGCTGGGAGCCGGAGGAGGGGGAATGAAAGGCGGGGCCTGTGGCGAACTCAATGAGGCGGGACCTGGGCAGAGCTTGTGGCGAACAGAAGAAAGACGAGAAGAGCCCGGCCTGGCCTGAGGGGTTGGGCTGGGCTCCCGGTGGGCTGGGCGGGGTCTGGGTGGGCAGGCAAAGCTTGGGGGTGGGCCCTAGGTGGACTGCGCAGGCCCAGAGAGGGCTGTGTGGGGCTCCGGGTGGGCCTTGGGTGGACCGGTCGGTGTCTGAGTAGGCGGAGCAGAGCTCGGGGGTGGGCCCTAGGCGGACTGGGCGGAGCCCGGGGAGGCCCCAATATGGAATGGGCTGGGCGGAGCCCAGGGGTGGGCCCAGTGTGGACTGGGCGGAGCCCGGGGGGGTGTGTGTGTGGGCCCAATGTGGACGGGCGGGGCCTGAGCGGGCTGGGTGGAGCCGGGGGTGGGCCCAATGTGGACTGGGCGGGGCCTGAGCGGAGCCCGGGGGTGGGCCCAATGTGGACTGGGCGGGGCCTGAGCGGGCTGGGCGGAGCCCTGGGGGTGGGCCCAATGTGCTCTGGGCGGGGGCCTGAGCGGGCTGGGCGGAGCCCGGAGGTGGACCCAACGTGGACTGGGCGGGGCCTGAGCGGGCTGGGTGGAGCCCGGGGGTGGGCCCAATGTGGACTGGGCGGGGTTTGAGCGGGCTGGGCGGTGGCCGGGGGTGACCACACCGCTCACATGATGTCGTCCAGCAGGTTGGCGCTGGCCACCCAGTCGAGTGCGCGCGGCTCGGAGGCAGCCATGATCATGCACATGAAGGGGCGGCCGGTGCGCCGGTCCGTGGGGTAGATGGTGGTGGGCGTGAAGCGCCGGTTGGCCTCGACGAACTCGCAGAGCTGTTCGTAGACGCGCGGGAACTCGTGGCGCAGGAAGACGCCGCGCAGCCGCAGCTCGCGCTGAATGTGGATGAAGGCCACCTCGCGCGCGCGCCGGCCTGCCTCGCCTTCTTGGTCCAGGCCTGCGGTGCCTGGCGGCGGAGTCAGGATCAGCGTCTCCATGTCGGCCTCGCGACCTCGAGCCGGCGGCGGTCGAGCCGGGCTGCCGGCCGCCAACGCCACCTTGGCGAACTTACGCACCGTGGGCCCAGGGCTGCGCGGTGCGGGGACGGGCCGGGCGGAGGTGCCGGGGGGCGTGGCGCCGGGGCCCACGGCCACCGACACACTGAGCAAGAAGCACTCGGCCGGCTCGTAGAGGCGCCCGGCGGCCGCCAGCTCGCGCGCGTAGCTGCCCAGGGGCGCCGCGTGCGTGGCCAGCTCGCGCAGCGACAGGTAGGTGGGCGACAGCAGCAGCCCCTCGAGGCCGAAGCGCAGGAAGTTGTCTGCAGAGCCAGGGCTCGGGAAGCCCAGGAAGAGCACGCCGCGACCGCGCGACAAGAAGCCGACACGCGCGATGCGCGAGAAGGCGCGGTGAACGGGGCCGCTGTCGCGACAGAACTGCAGCACGTGGCGGCACACGCTGCCCACGCGGCCGTACACGCAGCGTGCCTTGTGCGCGTCCCAGTCTTCGCGGCGACACAGGCGCGAGCAGTAGTAGGTGTAGCAGCTGTGGCAGGACTTGAAGTAGAGGCAGGCGTTGAACATGGTCTCGGTGCGCCGGCAGCGTGCGTTGGAGCACGTCATCAGGTCGTCCTCGTCGGCGCTGGGCTCCGGGGACGCGTCGGCAGCCTGCCCCTGGCCGGCCGGCTCCTCGGCGCTGCCGGCGGACGCGGGTGGCGAGCGCGGCGCCAGCGCGGGTGCCCCGGAGCCCGCGGGCCTGGAGTCCAGCAGGCGGCGCAGCTGGCGGCCCAGTCCATCGGCCGCGGGCTCCGGGGCTTGGCCCGCGGGGGGCCGAGAGTCGATGACCAGGTCGGTGATGAGCTCGTCCAGTTGCTCGAGGCTGCGCTGGCGGCCACCAGTGGGCCCATCTGGGGCGGCGGGCGGAGACGGCCGGGGTCGCCCTCCGGGCAGCTCCCAGGCCCTGGCTGGCGGTCGCTCCCCGGCTCGAAGGTCGTTGTCGGTGATGGTGATCTCAGGCGTGACATACCAGTTGCGGCCCTGGCCCTCGCCCGCGCGGCCCTTCTCCGACAGCGACGTCTCGGACAGAGACAGCGCCGCATAGCGTCTGGGCGAGGTGGAGAGGTTCACGACGACGGGCGGACGCCGGCCTTCGGGGGATGCGCCTCGCGGCTCCCGCGCCTCTCGCCCCAGCAGGTTTTCGTAGCTGCGGCCGCGGCCCAGGGGGTCCTCCCGGCGCGGCCCCGGCGCCAGGATGTTGTCCCAGGAGCGCGAGTAGTGGCGGCTGTCAGTGACCAAGCGGGGCGGGCTGGTGCCGGTGCCGCCGTGCCAAGAGGCGAGCAATGGGCCAGGGTCCGGGGGAGGCACCACCTGCAGGGTGCGGTAAGGCCGCAGGCCCCAGTCACTCCAGGCGGGGCTGCCTCGTGGGTGTGGGTAAGTCCGAGCTAGAACGTCGCGATCGCGGTACCGCCCGAAGTCCTCTGTGTAAAAGGGGCGGAGAGCGGGGTGGGCCCGCGGCTCCTCGGGAACATAGCGGGGGCCACAGGGCGGGCCGTAGGGCGGGCCGTAGGCTCGAGCGGCCTCCCCATAGTAGGAACGGGAGGGCGGCTCCTGGACCGGGAAGGTGCGCACTTCCCCTGCGTAGTAGCCGCCGCCGCGCCTTGGGCTCGGCACAGGGGGCTCCTCCGACGGGAAGGGCCTGGCATAGTAGCCGTCGAAGGGCAGCCCAGCGCTGGCCGTAAAGCCACCAGCGTGGCCCTCGGGCTCCTCGGTGTAGAAGAATTGGGTGGGACCCGGCGGCGTGGTGAAGGGCAGACTTCGGCGCTCCGTATAGTCCCGGGGCCCAGGCAGGGGACCGTCGCAGTACAGCGCTCGCGGATCCGCGCAGTACGTGTCACTGGGGGTGGGGGTGCGCGACAGCGTCACGTGGCGAGGTCCGGGCACCGTGAGGCCGTGGAGCTGCGGGGCAGGGCGTGCCCAGGGCATGGTCTCCGCGGGCCCGCAGGACCGCGAGCCCCGGGCGGTGTGTTGCAGCACGGCGTCGTCCGGCTTGATGTCCAGGCGGCAGCGGACGTGGGGTGCAGGCCCGGCGGGCGGCTCGGGGGGCGCGCAGCGGCCCGTGGCGGCGCAGAGGGGTGCGATGCGGCCGGGGCCGCCCCGCTGCGGCTGCAGCTTGATGGGGTGCAATTCATTGGCGAGCGCGCGCAGCGCCGGGTACGCGGGCTCCCGATGCGGCGATGCCT
>NW_024412466.1:33022-44188 GCF_014898765.1 Herpailurus yagouaroundi | reverse complement strand
GGGGTCGGGCGCGCGGCACGGCCGGCTCCGGGGGCGGCGGCTCGGGGCGGGCCTCCATGGCCTCCCCGTCCAGCGCCTCCAGGAAGTCGAAGCTGCGACAGTGGCGCTTGTTGAAAGGCGCGGGCGCAGCTGGCGGGGGCACGGGGCGCTCACATGGCGGGCGCCGCGACGCGGGCCCGGGGGCCGCCACCTTGATGTCCTGGTACACGGTCGACACCAACAGGTCCGGCGGGTCCGTGCGGGTCATTTTAAAAGAGGTCCCCAGGCTGGCGGTCGCAGCTCACTCTGCCTTTCCGGGCTTTTGCCCTGGTGGGAGATGCGGGTCAGGGTGACCCCTCTGCAACCCAGAGCTGGCTACACCCCTATGCTGGCCTGACTTACCTGGGACCCAGTGGGCGGAGCAGTCCTGGCTGCCCGCGGTGGCCGAGGCCCCAGGCACTTGCTCCATGCCGGCGTCAGAAGCACCTGCGGGAGGAACCCAGCCGTCCAGCTACTCAGGGTCTGTCCCCTGCCCCGGGCCACCCTTTCCAGGCCACTTTCTGCTGGGATGTAGCCAATCAGGCAGAAAGGCAATGGCCGTCGCTGTGGTTCCCGAGCTCCTGCGGCCAGGCCCGTGCCCCGGGGGGCCTCCCCCTCCCCCCACTACCATCGGCAGGTTTGGGTAGAAGCCGTGTCCTGGGGCAGGAAGAACGGGGGTGTGTTCCCAGCTGGGATGACGGTAGGCTCCCGCGAAACCTTATTTACAAATTTCTTTATGGGTGTTTGCCTCACAACACTCATGGGTGACTGAAGCCCCGTCCTCACACCCAGTGCAGAGCAAGCCCTCTGGTGGTGTGGTCTCAGGGGGAGTCCCTGGACCGTGACAAAGTTGCTGAGTCTCCCTGGCCACCTGCCGACCGGGTGGGACATGGAGACCCTCCCCCAGTACGGCAGTGGTGGCTGCCCTGGGAACAGTCCCCGGAACCAAGCCCCAGCCCTGAGGCCCCAGCAGACATGGAGATGGCCCCATCAGGTCCAGGCACCGCCCCTAGGCTGACGGACTGGCCTGCCCCACCCTCGCCCTTCTGTGTGGCCCAGGCCAGCACACGCCACAAAGAACATCCCTTGGCCCTAGAGCCCCCTTTCCCTTGCAGAAACCTCTTTTGATCCCTGGTGTCTTAGGGTGGTTGGAACCCATTAAGCTTGTTGGGGCCGTCGTGACAAGGCCCGGGGAGCAGCCTCCCCAGCTTTGCGGCCTGTGCTCTGCAGCTCAGAAACCGGTGCCGGCCGCAGGACCATGTGGGGGCGGGAGCCACCAGCTCAGGGCCGCCCCTCTTCCCCAGAGCAGCATGGGGCCAGGGGGGCCGCAAGCAGGGGAGGCAGGGTGGTGGGCGGGTAAAGCCCCCCCCCCCTCCGGCCCCCTCACTGCTTCTCCTCAGGAGAGAGCCCTCTCCACAGCAGCTCAGGAAGGCTCCATGGCAACCTGAGGTTCTGCTGCCCCCGCAATGGGGGCTGGGCGGGGGTCCACCCCTCTGCACTGGGCTCATGCTGAGACTTGGGCCACCGGCCCCTCTGTGGTACCCGGGGCCTGGACAGGTTGTGTAGGGTCTCAGACGGTGCTGACAGGGCCCCCACCTCACACAGGCTGGGGAAGCGTGCTCCTGGCAGAGCTGGGGGAAGCCCGGGGGGGGGGGGCCGGGGGGCGGCGGGGGGGGGGGGTGGGCCTCACCTGCCAGGGTCTCTGGTCAGGCCGACCCTGTGTCCCAGGTGTGCCAGGGGCTTTCTGCCGGCAGGGCTGCCCTTCTGGGTCAGGGCCATGAAGTCCCAGCGGCCCGTCCCATCGCAGCCTTGCGCCCACCCCAATTCTGTCCCTGCTCATAGGACTGTCCCCTTCCCACTCCCTTCCATCTTAAGCTCAAAGCCGGGCTGGAATTGGGGGTCCGATGACAGGGCATGAAGCTCCGCCCCAGGGAGGTGACAGCTCCGCTTCGCCGCTGCAGCGGTAAGGATGGAGCTGGGCTGGGTGACATCCCTCCCCGTGGGCACGGGGGCGGTCGGCCCTTGCAGGGGCCCCAGGCCTAACGCGCCCCTCCCGCGGGTCTCCCCGCGGCCCGGCCCGGCCCTGCCCTGCCCCCGCCCCGAGCGCCCGGACTGAGGACCCGCCGGTGTAGCTCTGAAGTAGGACCCCATCCTTGCGGGTGCCCCCCCTCCCCCCATGACAGGGCCCGTGGGGCAGCGGCCCCCGATCCCTTACCTGGGCGCTGCTTCCCCGCCGCGCGCGCCCGGTGGGCTGCGCAGGCCTGCGCCCGCTCCGCCTTCTCCGCTCCGCGGCGTCCCCGGCACCGGCAGAAGCTTCGAGGCAGCGGCGCGGAGGCCGCCGGCTGCTCAGTGCTGCCCCTGGCGGCGGCCGGCGGGGCCGCATTTAAAGGGGCCGTGCGGTGGGCCTGGGACCCGTGTGGCCTGCAGGCAGTTGGTTGGGCTGTGCCGAGCGCCAGCTGACAAGCGCTCCCTCGTTCTCAGGGTGCGGGCCTGGGCTCCAACCGGGGTACCCACACCCGGGGAGCAGCCTGCCGGTCCCGCCAGCCCCCACCCCGGGGGCAGCTGGTGGCTTGGCCGTGGCCTCAGAGCTGGACCCTGGAGGAGCCCCGAGCTCCGGAATTCACACCTCCGCCGAGGCCTCGCAGGAGCAGATGGGCTGCTCCCAGCCCCGCTGGGCCCTGCTCCTCTCCGCCAGGCTGGAGGTGCCAAGCTCTGAAGGTTCCTGGGGCCAGATGGGCACGGCTGAGCGGGGCCTGCAGCCCTCCTGTCCGCAGGCTGCCGGGGCTCTACAGGGCAAGGGCACGCTCCTAGGCTCCCTGGGATCAGAGTCGAGGTGCGTGGAGGACTGTCACTGCCCTGGGCAGTTTGCACGTGGGCCACTTACAAACTACATGGTGATCTCCATTCTCCGGTCCCACCGGCCCCTCCCAAACCAGATGCTGAGCTGGGGAACCGTCTAACTGCGGAGGGTTGAGTCATGGATGCCCTTGGCTCCAAAGGCCAAGACCTGCCCCGCGTAGGTCCATTAGATCCAGGGCCCTGGGCAAGTTCATTTCGTGTCGGCCTGATCCGCACATTTACTGGGCTCCACGAGGACAGGAGATCTTGTAGGCTGTGGGCTGAAGGAAGTCCCTACCACGTCAGCTTGGTGCCTGGTCCCCAGCCCCTGCCCGCAGCCTCCAGGGTGAGAAACTGACTAGTCTAGGCACAGGAACTGGGGAAGGGGAGGCTTTCCAGACCGAAAGGGGGATGGCCTGGCTGCCACCCCCGCCTCCTGCCGTGTGCCTGGTTCTCATGGCAACCGTGGGGTGGGGGGGCGGGCACTGGTCGCAACTAGAGGGGCCGGGGTATGCAGGGAGCAGCAGGGCTAGAGGCAGAACGGTGGCCGGGACAGGACAGCGCCTTCCAGAGGCCGGCAGAGCAGATGCACGCTTGCCCTCGGCAGGCCAGAGGCCCGCGGGTGTTCCTGGGTGCAGCGGCCCAGCCCTGGCCTGGGGGGGGCTGGGACCGGCGTGAAGGACAATGGCTGTATTGGCCAGCCTGCACAAGACGGGGCACACGTGGGGCCGGGCCTGCCGGGAAGTCTCCTGCAGGTCAGCTCCCTGGGTTGGGGGCGGGGGGGGGGGGGGCCAGCTGCCTCTCCGGGAGAAGGGCAGGGAACTTAGGACCCGCCCACCAACCCAGGGCCGCCCGGGACAGGCGGGGTGGCTCACAGGGAGAAGCACACACAGACGCAGTAAAACAGGAGAGCTTTATGGTCAGAGTGGAGTGGTGGAGGAACACGAGAGAAACAGTGTCTGACGACCTCCCGGCCTGGCCGGCAGCGAGCCCGAGCGCAGGTGCAAAGCTGGACCCTGGGCCCGGGAAAAGGCGCCAGTGCGGCCTGGCGTCTGCCCTCCATGCCGAAAGGGGCAGGAAGCGGAGCCCGCCCGCGCTTGGGGGGCCCAGGAGAGCGAGCGCGCGGCGGGCCAGGGGCAAGCAGGAGCCGGCCGGTGACGAGGACGCGCCCCGCCCTGTAAACAGCCTTGCGGCCTCCTCGGCCTCAGTCCCATCCCTGAGAAGCGCTGGGGGCCGGCTCCCCGCACGGCCCAGCCCGCTGCCCGCTGCCCGCTGCCCGCTGGCCGGCTCGGTGCAGGGCGGGCCCAGCCTCCCCAGCGAGTGCGGAGCAGGCCCGCGGCCCTCCCCGCGCCGGGGGGGGCCGCCCGTCGGCGGAGCCAGGCCTAGAGCTCCTCGTAGTCCCCGCCCCCGCGGAGGTGGCCGCTCGGGGCCGCACCCCCCAGGAAGGCTTCCAGCTCGTCGGCCGCGGTCCTCTCGGTGGTGCCCCTGGGCCGCCGCCGCCGCTCCTGCCTGCCCTCCTCCTTGTCCCTGGCCTTCTTATGCTTGCTTTTCTTCCTCGCGGCCTTTTCTTCCTCCTGGGAAGGGGGGCGGCTCAGGCCGTGTGGACGCCGGGACCCCACACTGCCCAGCGGGCGCCCAGAGGTGGGAGGCAGGGCTCCTACCTCTTTGCTTTTCTTCTTTTTCTTCTTCTTCTCCTTCGAGGGAGGCTTGCCCTCCTTCTCTGCACAGGGGAGACACCGCGTGGGCCCCGCAGCCTCCCCAGTGCACCCCAGGGCTGGGCCGCACCGGCTGGAGAGCACACGGGGGCACTACCAGGCTACGCGGGCGGCCGGGGCGCTCTCTCGCCGTGGGGCCGACCCAGCACAACCCCCACTCCTCCGCTTTGGGGGACAAGGAACTTCTGGGATGTGTCCCAGGTGACACTGCAGGTCGGGGCCCAGGATGGAGGGCAGGGCCAGGACCACAGGGAGCCATGGGTGCTCCAGGGGCTTACACAGCGGGCCAACTCTCCCGGCCGCCAGGTACCTCCCGGGCAAGCACTCGGCAGGTGGCGGTGGGACCCCCAGCCCCTCAACTACCTTCGTCACTGATCTCCTTGTGGCCCGTCTCCTCCAGTCCCAGGCCAAAGAGGTCCGAGTCATTCTTCAGTCTGAAGGAGGACACGGGGGGCTTGGAGGGCGGGGGCGGCTGGGCAGGGCGGGCGTCCTCGTCCGTGTCGTCAGAGAGGTCCTCTCGCACCGGGAACTCCTCCTGGAGTGGGGGGCAGGTTGGGTGGCCACCTGTCACGTGACCCTTGTGGGATGGCTCCTGTGCTTCTCGGGCAGGTGACAGCCACCTCAGGGGCCCCCACGCCCAGCCTGGACTTGGGGTGGCCAGCGGGGCCCAGGTGTGGCAGCCGGGACACCGCAGCCCTTCTGTGGTTGCTGTCATGGGGTTGGGCCCCAGCACCCCGCCCTGGGGTCACATGCTGGTCTGGGGCTCTCAACCCAGCAACCCAGGATGTCGTCACCTGGCCCTCTCTGCTCCATCCTGCCATTCCCACCGAGACCGTCCCCTCCTCACCGCTTTCCGCTGAGTGTCTGAGTCACTCTCGAAGTCAGGGTCGTCCATGACGAAGGACAGCATCTGGGCGGCGATGGGCCCCTCGGGGTCACTTGATGACGATGATGACGCCACCTGCTCACCCCTCTTCTCCTCGCGGCCTCCTGAGGGGTCCTGGCGGTGGGACTTGCGGACACCTGGCCGGCGGGACTCCACGGCCCTAGGTGGCCTCGAGGCCTGCGTGGATGGCCTTCGGGACAAGGACGAGGTCAGGGGGCTCTCGGCCGCCCCCACCCCAGGGCGCATCCCCTCCACGTACCGTTTTGTCTCTGGCTCGGCGCACTTTGGGGGGGTTGCGGCAGTGGCCTTGGTGTGCCCCGCCATCCCCGCTGCTTCCTCCTCGCTGGCAGTGGTGTCTCTCCTGGGGACAGGGCCCGCGGGCGGCCTGTCTTCAAGGCCCACGTCATCCTGGAAGCCTGCCACCAGTGGGTTCCCCCCAGGGGCCTCCCCATCGCTGCGGAGGAGGGGCAGGGTGGTCAGAGGACACAAGGCGGGTACGGAGAGTCCGACTTCCCACCCCACACCCCGGACACCTCTGGATGTCCTCTCTGCCGGGTGTGGGCACCGGGCCGGGAGCCACTCTACCGCTGGCGCTCGGCACTTGCGTGAGGATGCGGGCCGCGGAGGGGACCCACCGGTGTGGCAGGAAAGTGGCACAAGCTGGCGGAAGGGGGGGGGGGCGCCAGGTGGGGGCCCGGGGGAGGGGCCGGCCCCCCCCCCCCCCCCGCCCCGCGGGGGGGGGGGGGGGCTGCTCCGTTTACGTGCAGTGTGGGTGCCCTCCCGCACGAAGGCGGGGTGAAGGGTGTGGGTGCGGAGGGGCTCGGCTGCCGGCTCAGTTCTGTTACTCTCACTCCCGGAGGGACCGGCAGGTCTGACCTGGGGTCAGTGTGGCGCGGGGGAGCCCGCGCAGGACAGGCCCGGAACCCGTGACAAGGGTGAGCGGCAGGGGTGGGGCGGCCAAGCCTGAACTGCTCTCTCTCTCTCTCTCCCCCTGCCGGGCCCAAGCTCCCAGGGAGCCCTCACAGGCTGCCCCTCCGCCAGTGCTCTCAAATGGCATCAGCCCAAGAACGTGTGGACAGGCAGGTCACGGGGCACCGCAGGTGTGCCAGGTCGGGCCACCTGCGTTACGGGCCAGCCTCGCTGCCCCTGCTCCCTCCCTGTGGCAGGGGGACGAGCCCCAGGTCCAGCCGCCAGTCAGCAGCCCGATGGCTGGTCTGAGCGGGCTTCCTCCTGGAGCGTGGAAGCTTCCCTGAGCCCTTCCCTCGAGGTCCTGCTGGACCGGTGAGGCCTGTCCTCTTTGCTCCCCCAGGGGTGTGGAAGGCAGAGGGGAGGCTGAGGGCCCCGACCTGCCTGGCCCCTGCTCTCACCTGTCACTGTCCTGTGAGACCTTGGCTTCGACTTTCTTCTCCTCCTTCCGGGGAGCCGTGTCATCCAGGAAGCTGCGGTCAAGGCCATCTTCGGGAACAAAATCCTCCACGTTCTGGACTTTTGCCGGGGCCTCTGAGGCCGGGGCTGGCTCTGTGGACAGCACAGGCCGGTTCCTGCTTGTCCGACGCCTGCCCCCGCCGGGCCCGTCCCAGGCTGTATGTAGGTGACCGGCCACGGGGCTGCCTGGCCAGGAGGAAGGACGGGGACCCCCTCCCGGTCTCCAAGCTCACGGGGCCAGGGAGGCCGGTCGCCCCACCACATCGCCCGTCACGCCCACCCCGAAGGGCCGCTCCCGGGCTTACCTGGGGATGAAGGGGCCGCCTCGGCAGCTGGCGACGTCCCGAACAGCCTCGAGATGATGCTGCGCCGCGGGGCGGGGGCTGCGGGAGGCGGTGGGGCCTCCGCGGGGGGTGGGGGGCAGGGGCAGGCCGAGGGGGGTTGGAGGGGCAGCTGTGGGGCCGGCTGGGGCGTGCTGGGGCTGGAGCTGCCCGTGGACACGGTGCTCGGAGGCACCACCGGAGACTGGGAGCCCGAGGACGGGCTCTGCCCGTTGGCGGCCAGTGGGGACGCGTGGCCACGGCTGCGTGCCTCCATCATCTCGAGGAAGCTGGGGGGACACAGGGCAGGCAGTGAGCAACCTGCCTTCCCCTGGGGCTCTTCCTCTGAGCTGCGGGTGACAGCAGAGTCCTCACCCTTGGACTTATCAGCCCTCCTGCCCCCCAGGCCTCAAGCAGAGCACCACAGGGAAGGTGCCGGCGGGTGCTGATAGGCAGGTGTGGCAGTCCCCTGGCTCACGCCCTGAGCTCTCCACCCGTGACACAGGACCTGAGGTGGGGAGGCCCCCGACCCCCGAGACAGGCAGCAGCCAAGACCAGGGGCTCCAAGTCCCACTGGAGGTCAGTGACGAGCCCCACCGCTCGTGGGCCACCGTGGGGAGTGACACCAGCCCGTGGCATCGCCTTCCCCGTGGAGGCTTCCCCACAGGAGGTCTGCAGTGAAGAGCTGGCCCGTTTGCTGGCTGAGCTCCCTGGGCACCGGCACCTCCGACTTCGGATTTCCGGGGCAGGTGAGAAAGAAGGGCAGGGCGAGGGCGGAACCCGTCTGCCCGCCTACGTCTGCGGCGGCCTATCCCCCACGTTCCAGGAAGCGTCGCGGAGACGTCTCCGCCAGGCCCCTGGCAGTGCTGCCTGATGCCAGGGCTGGCTGTGGGGTGAGCGCAGGGGACTCTCTGGCTGCCATCACCCCAGGGGGCAGGGGGCAGGGGGCCGGGTGGTGCCGGGTGCCCGCGCTCTCAGCCAGAGGAGCTGACGGAAGCGGGTCAACCCCGGGACGGGCTCCACGGTGAGGGCAGTTGCTCGCCAGGGTGGGGCTCCCACCGGGACCGGCCAAGCAGCCCAAGTGTGTGAAAACTCACTCCCCCAGAACCGCTGGAGCCGGTTCCAGAACCAACGAATGGATCTGGCTCCAGGGAGACCCTAAGGCCCTTTGGAGTTCCCGGGGGGACAGACACCTACTGGGGTGCCGGCGCTCCCAGGACAGGAGCCCAGGCCGGGAAGCAGCGTGCCCCGCCTCAGCTCCGACGTTTACGTGCCTTCTCTGCGCACCAAACAAAACGCGAGCACCTGTTTGTTCGGGGGCAGCTCAGGTCACACCTGCCTGAGAGAGCGCGTGCCTCCCCGGGGAACTGTGGAGGGCGGACGGGACCCCGAGCACGCAGCGGACAGGGGCGCTCAGCACCACTCAGCCGTGCCGCTGGCAGGGCACACGCTCTGCTCTGAACCGCTCCCTCCGCTGCCGAGGACCGAGCTCCCACTCCTGCCCCACAAGCCTCCCCAAGGTCAGGCCTCCGAGAGCCCTACTGTACATCGCCATCGATCTGGGAAACCGAACTCAAACCCACGGCAGCCCCAGCGGAAGATATCGGGGACGGCCGGTCTCGCCAGGGGCTCAGGTGGACACTCGGCCCGGGGCAGCGGGAACCGTGGCCCAGAACGGCAACCGTGTCTGGCAAACGGACGGTCAGCTGTACCCCGGTTACCCCTGTCAGCTTGGGGCCCCCCGGGGGCCCGTCAGGTCAATTAAGGCCTGGCCCCAATCTGCAGGGTGGACGTAGGGAGGGGGCAGGGCCTCAGGGTGTCCGTCCCCAGGGAGCGTCTGCTTCCCGAGGTGAGGTGGGCTCCACCTGACACGTAAGCTGCCCGTTCTAGAAAGCAAGGGTGTCACCGCGCGTTAACGATAAAGAACCCGATACAGGGAACGGGGAGGGCTGCGGGGCTGATCTCACCGCGAGAGCCGCCCTCCTCTCCCTCCCCTCGGGGGCCCGGACTCCCCCTGCCTTGCTCCAGTCTGTGCAGGGCCACATCCGAGGAGGAAATGACTCGGGTTTTTTGAGCAACACAACCGGCCCAAGCTGCCGGGTCTGCCCGGGTGGGGGCTCTCCTCGCTGCCGTCTCCTAGGCAGAGCCCCCCCCCCCCCCCTCAGAGGCGTGCGTGGCGGGCCCGCCCTCAGTGCTCCCGCAGAGCCTGCCCGCAGGTCTAACCCGAGGCGGCCCCCGGGGCTGACGTACATGTCGTAGTTCTGGTCCTCTGTCTCCTGCTGCACTGACAGTTCCTCCAGCGTGGCGTCCACGTCCAGCTGGTTCGTCTCCAGCTGCCGGAGCAGCGTCTCTCTCTACGGGGGAAGCAGACCCCTTCAGCCTCGTGTCCCTGCTCGGCCAGCCCTCGAGGAATTAAGCAGCAGCTGAGCACGGGGCATGGCGCCCAAGGCCTCGTCCGACACCCAGGCGGTTCGCCGTGGCTCCGAGGACGAGGTCGTTGATGTTAGCACCCCCCACCGAAGACGGCGCCCCGCCCACACGCAGCCCCAGAGGTCCAGGCGGCCCCGACGTGCGAACGCGGCTGTGGGGCCGGAGCTCAGCGCCTCAGCGCCTCCGCGCATCAGCCGCACAACCTTCTGCCGCTTGCTCCAGCGACACGACACGCGGTGTGGCCCACCAGGTACAGGGGACACCTCCGCATGGGTGTGCGGGTCGTAGCTACAGGGATCTGTGACAACGATGCGGGTTCCCTGAAGGAAGGGCAGGGTGCAGTGACCGCGGACACTGCCTTGAAATGGGCCCACGCCAGCCTTCCCTCCAGCCGCAAATGGCAACCACCCTGTCTGCAGGGCCCTGGTTTCCTTCCAAAGACCGAAGGACAGGAGAGGAAAGATGACCACCTCCCCGGGCAAGCCCACGCCTTTCTGGACAAAGAATGGAAACCACTGTGGCTGCAGAGGGGCCCCGGGCCAGCATCCCAGGGACAAGGTGTCATGAGTCCTGCCGTGATGTGCCCAGAAGGGCAGTCGCCTCTGCGGGCTTCTCCCTGAAAGCCCAGAGCCTCGACCCTGAACGGGGCTCACGGCGATCGCACAGCCCAGAGCAGGCTCAGGACGACGTGGGAGGTGGGGCCGGGCCTGAGCGGGACACCTCGGGGGGCAGCGTGTGGCAGTCGGCGGACCCTCGCTGCTTGTGGTTTGGAGAGAGGTACCAAAGAAGCTGAGCGGGCGGTGTGAGAGCCCTCTGCACCGTCCCTGTCCCTTCCGTGTAAACCTAACATTGCTCCAGAGTAAAACGTTTATTAAGAAAACAGAGGGACAGGGGCGCCTGGGTGGCGCAGTCGGTTGAGCGTCCGACTTCAGCCAGGTCGCGATCTCGCGGTCCGGGAGTTCGAGCCCCGCGTCGGGCTCTGGGCTGATGGCTCGGAGCCTGGAGCCTGTTTCCGATTCTGTGTCTCCCTCTCTCTCTGCCCCTCCCCTGTTCATGCTCTGTCTCTCTCTGTCGCAAAAATAAATAAACGTTGGAAAAAAAAAAAAAAAAGAAAACAGAGGGACACCTGGGTGCCTCAGTTGGTTGAGTGTCCCTCTCTCTTTTATTTACTTATTTTTAATTTTTAAAAAATGTTGTTTTACTTTTGAAAGAGAGACAGAGAGATAACCAGAAGCAGGCCCCAGGCTCTGAACTGTCCGCACAGAGTCCAACGCGGGGCTTGAACTCATGAACCGCGAGATCATGACCTGAACTGAAGTTGGACACCTAACCGACTGAGCCCCCCCAGGGGCCCCAAGGGTCTGACTCTTGATTTCAGCTCAGGTAATGATCCCAGGGTCGTAGATCAAGCTCCATGTCAGGCTCTGTGCTCAGTGTGGAGCCTGCTTGGGATTCTCTCTCCCTCTCCCCCACTCGCTCTCAGTCTGGGAAGGAAGGAAGGAAGGAAGGAAGGAAGGAAGGAAGGAAGGAAGGA
>NW_024412466.1:0-28022 GCF_014898765.1 Herpailurus yagouaroundi | reverse complement strand
AGGGAGGAGGGAGGAAGGGAGGAAGGAAACGAGACAGGGCAGGCGTGCTACCTGGACTCAGCAGGCCGCATACCAGGCACTGTGCCTGCGCAGTGTGTGTGGGGGTGAGACATGGCGGGGCTCTCCCCGCAGCTACGCACCAGCGGGGGCCACCCCTGCCACGAGGCGGGGGTCAGAGGAGCTGGGGAGCAGAGCCCTCCTGTGGGCCCTGGGGGGCAGGCCGTGCCCACACGGGGAAGAGGCACCCGAGCAGGCCCGGTGAAGCCCATGGCCGGGGTCAGGGTGGGTCCAGGGGGAGAGGGGCTGGGGCACCCGCCGACCCACACGTCTAGCTCCTGGCTTGTCGGTCAGAGACGGCCTGACACATCTTAAGGATCCCTGCATTCTCCTGCAGGCACATCCGTGAAAATTCTAGAAAGGCCTGGGTCTCAGGCTAGCAGCAGAGCAGAGGAAGGGGACGGAGGGGGACGGAGGGGGAGGGAGCGGGCGTCACGGGGCCGCCGGCACCGGCACAGTGAGCCCCCAAGGCGGCCGCATTCCAGGCAGAGGGCTCTGGCTCTGCTCGGGAGGGTGGCCCTGCCCCTCCACTGGGACGGCACCCGCGGGCAGCAGCGCTGTCGCTCTGCCCCCGGGGATGGGCTCACCTGGAGCTGCAGGAACGGGATGTTGAAGAATTTGTGAAGGTATTTCAGGCCAAAGCTGTTTTTCATGGAGGACTCGGCGTAGCGGAAGTAGGAGGAGCCCGGGGGCCTGTGTGCAGGAGGAACAGAAGGTTCGAGAGGCTTGGGGGGGGGGGGGGTGGTTCAGCCCCTCTGGAACGCGGACCACACCCGGGCCAGCCAGCCCTCCACGCCCCCGAGGGGGGGCCTCACTGCATCACCCCGACACCCAGCCCCGACCCGGCCTGCCTGGTGCCAGGAAGCCACTCTGCCCTCTGCAGACCCTCTGCCAGTCACTCTCTGACCCTCGCTGCCCGCAGCAGGGGCCCTGCTGGAGCAGGGGGGAGGAGTCTGAGCCCCCTGGGACGCAGCTGGGCCTCGAGTCCGAGGAGCAGGAGGGAGGGCAGGAGGGCGTCCCAGGTGCCAGGTCTCCCGGCCACCCACCCACCTGTCCAGGTTGTCGATGAAGTCACGCACGTCGTCGGGCAGGACGACTCGGTGCTCGCCCATGTCGCGGTAGTTCCCCAGCACGCACACCGGCACGTGGGCCGGCACCTTGGGAAGCTCCCGGAGAATGTAGTTGAAGGTCCTGAGGGGGTACAGGTGAGGAGAGACGTCCTCAGGGTCAGCTGTGACACCCCCACCCGCCACTTCACCCGGAGCGCACGGAGCCGGGAGGGCCGCCCCTCTCGACCTCCTTTCCTGGGAGTCCCTTGGGTGAGGTGTCTCTGCACCCCCTGTGGGGCACGGCTGCCCCGTGGGGCCAACACGTGGTGCGAAGCGCGTCCCGACCCAGAGACCGCCACCGGGCACGATGCGGACACGCACGCCCGTGCTGACAGACTGGACTTTATTTTCCCGGGAGGCACAGTAACTGAAACTGTTATCAAAGGACCAAAGGGATCCGCCTCCCGCCCTGGGGCCCGTCTCCAGCATTCTGTCCGAGGCCACGGGGCCCAGCGACTCGGGCCTGGCTCCGGCCCACAAGGGCTCAGAGGAGCCATTCTCGTTCGCCGTGGGAAGGCTCCAGACAGAGTGGCACCACCGGCAGGGTGCTGCGGCTGCTCCCGTCGGGGCTGACCTGCCCCTGCTGTCCCTGCCGCGGGCCCGCGGGCGGGCTCCTGCTGCCCCTCACACACGGCACCTCCCCCCTCCCCCCTCCCCCTCCCCCCTCGCTCCCGCCAGTGGTCCTTCCTGGCCTCGGGCAAAGGCCGCGGGGAGCTTCGGGGATGCCGAGGGCCTACCCAGAGCTGCGCCCTCGCAGATTCTAGGCGGGGAAACCACCTCTAGGTGCCTTGGCGGCAGGGACCGCTGCAGCTCATCTGGGAGACACGCCGGCCTTCCCTGGCGCCGACCCCGGGAGAGCAGGGTGGCCGCCTCTCAGACAGGCACGTCTGTCCGTGGGGGCCACCGCCCTGCTCTGCACGCTTCCGAGGTGCGCCTGCTGCCACCCAGGGGCCTCCCGCACACGTGCTAGTGATGGGTCCCCGGCGGGAGGGACCGCACGGGAGGCCCCGTCAGATCCCTTGGGCCTGAACCCTCCGGGTTCCCGAGAGTGAAAGCTTGACCTGCGCAAGGCCGGCGCCTCCGACCGTGCGTGAACGTGCCCTCAGATAAACGCAGTGTCTGCGGATGTGTGTATAAGAGCCTGTGTCCCGAAGACGGAATCTGTGTGTGCGGCGCCCTGAGGAAAACCTGGCCGGCACCAAGTGACGCCTGGGCCAGCCTCTCACGGCGGCATTACGTATGCGGTGATGAGAATTTCAAGGCGGAGCTAGACCCCCACAGGCCATTTTCGCCAGCCCCCACCTTGGGCTGATGCAGAGGCGGGACCGGGGAGTCCGCTCGTGTCGCCCGTGTGGCCCGCTCCCACGCTCCTCCCCGCAGCCTGCTCTGTAGCGTTTCGCTGGGATTCTAGCTACGCGCCTCCTCGTGATCAAAGGATGTGGGGCGTGTCCTCGGGGAGCCCCAAACGAGCGGTCGCTCGAGCCCGCCAGACGCCGTGTGGTCCTTTCAGGGAAGGCCGTGGGCTGTGGGAGCGGTGCGCCTCCCCCGGGGCCGTGCCCCCCCACCCGGTCCGCCCGCCACACAGAGACGCCCAGAGACGGCTGGGCCTCCGCTTCCCGGCGGCTGAACTGCTGGAGCGCATGACGCCCACGGACAGGCTCCCGTGGTCTGGCACCAGCCGCGATGCCGGCGTAACCACCGCCCGCTGGGCTGCAGGGGGAGCCCTCCGGGTGGCGAGGCCCTAGGAGCCTCGACGGCCGCTGCCGGCCAGTGCCCCCTTACCACTGCTTGGTGATGTCGAACATCATGACCACCCCGTTACAGTTCTTGTACACGTCCAGGAACTCGGCGTCCAGGGCCATCTCGGACTCCGCCTAGGGACAGGAGAGAACTGGGCATAAGGGAGGGTGCTCCGGGCAGAGTCCCAGGGGCGAGAACCCGGTCTCCTCCTGGAAATGGCTGAACAGGACTTTCACAATCTGAAAAGACAACAGCTATTTTCGTTTTGGGAAAAAAAACACGTAGACGAGATTATCCAGGGTGGGGGTCAGAAAACTTTGCGTCAAAAGGTCTAGTAGTGAACAGTTCAGGCCCCGGGGCCACATCAGCTCTGTCCCTGATCAGGGCCTTCTCCACCGGCCAACAGCATCCCACCGCAGGCCTCACAGACTTCACGCCACACAGAGGGACGAGCGGGCTGGAGCAGCCGGCGCCCCACTGCAAGGTGTACATTCCAGAACTGAGGAAGACACTTGCAAAGAACCTTCTAGAGCACACAGACAGGGCCGCGGGCTGCAGGCACACAGGCTGCGGTGCTGGGGCCAGGGGCAAAGTGTCACGCAAAGGGCCAGACAGACCTGGACCAGGTGGTCACTTAACCCTCCTGCCCTAGAGGGGATCAAGGAGGCTGCCTGCCAATCGTGAGACCATCTACGGGCAGGAGGACACAGAGAGCAGGGCCCTTGGGAACAACGTGAAGGCCTCCCTCGAAGGGAAGGGGTGCCGGTTTGCCCGACTTCTTTGTGTCAAGAGTGGTGGCCACAGTGAGAGCCCATTCAGAGCCACACTCGTGCCCACGTGTGCGTGGGGCCACACGGTTTGACCAGTGCACCTCGACAGCCCTCAGCTCAAACTCCCTGCAGGCCAGCAGCTTAGGCAGGCCCGGCCATCCCAAAATACAGCCGTGGGCGGCGCAGGCTCGCACGAGGAGTGGGGCCGACTGGTGCCACTGGAGTCCCGGGGAGGGTCCCAACCCCCATCTGAGCAGTGGGCCCCGTGGCTGGACACGGCCTACCCACCTCCTGGGGATCGTTCTCCACCTTCAGGCCGTCACCTCGCCGCCTGCACTTCCCTGGTCAGAAGACACACAAGTCACAGAGGGAACTGTGGCTCCAGGGAGGGATGCGGCTCCCCACATCCCACCCTGTGCCCGGCCCCCACCTCCAGCAGGCGCCGTACTCTACTGAGGAGGAGGCCCGGGGAACCGCGGCCCCCACAGCGGGCACTGGAGCAAACCCACCAGCGCCAGGGAAGCGGCCGCCACCCTACCGAGACCTTCCTGGCAGCTGTAGCTGCCGACCTCACCAGGAGAGGCCCTGAGGGGCTCCAAGAGCTTGGCCTAGACTGGAGGGACGGCCGGCAGGGCTCGGGGCCGCTCAGCAAGATCGCCCTAACGCCCCCACCCGGGCTCTGGTTCGAACTCGGGCACTTCCTTCCCGGATCGACAGAGGTCCCAGCCCCGAGAGGGCGCTGCCGGCTGGCACAGGCTGGCACGACCCAGCCTGTGAGGTGCTGCACTGGAGGCCAGAGAGGCTCCCCAAGCTGGTGCTGGTGCCGGCCGAGCTGGGCCCGGCCCTGAGCGGTCCCAAGGAGCTAAAGCCAACTCCAGCGGGTCCTGAGGAATAAAGAGTTCCACACCATCACCGTTATAGACTGGGCGCGTTCACACCAGCTGCTGCCTGTCCCCACAGCTCCTCTTTGACCCTCTAACCGCCTTTGGGGCCCATGGGGCGCAGCGGGCGGTCCCTGTCTGACGGCGGCTGGCCACGTTGCGCCCTCCTGGTGGCCGCTCCCGGGCCACAGGGCCGCATCCCGGCACCACCGACACTCTCGGTGAGCTTCCGCTGCCCTGGGGTACAAGGCTGCTCCCAGGTGCCCTCCCTTCTCGGGGCACTCCAAGACTCGCCAGGCCTCGCCTCCTTGCCACTCTGCATTTCCCACCAGGCTCTCAAACCCGACGCCCTCTGCTGCTGTGCATGCTCACACCCTGTCCCACAAGCAACGGGCTGGGGTGGTGGAGGGGACCAGGCGACACGGAGCTGCAGGGATGCTGAGCACTCACCAGGGGCCCCGCGGCTTAAGCCTCCTGGCCTGCCTGGAGCTTCCGCTCACCCTCAGGCTGTCCTACAGCAGCCGAGTCGGGCCTGGGAACCTACACCCACCTAAACCCGAAGACGATGGTGAGGGGACAGGGGTTGCACTTTCGGCACCAGAACCCAGAGCTCACAGAAGACAGACCGTCCTTTCTTGCTGAGGACACCTGTGGCTACGGCAAGCCTCCCAGGCCAGGGGTGACACCGTGCTCGGGAGCACAGGGCACACATGGGGCACCGGCACCGGATCCTCTGTGTTGCCCAGAAACACAGAGGAGGGAAGGAGAGGGCTCCGAAGGGGGAGCATGCCCGCCCCCCTCACCAGGCGCACTGGGGTGTGGTCCTGACAGCTGGAGCACTTCCCTGTGAGAGCATAGAGACACCACCGCCGTCAGCGACCGCGGGGCAGCAGTCACGTGGGCGCATGCCCCTGGAGGGTGGCAGCTTCAGAAGCCCAGGAGCTGGTCCTCAGCTCCGGGCCCAGGGCACTACATGAAGGGCACTGCTGCAGGAAGGGCTTCTGGAACAGCCTCGTGCAGGCCTCTGGCTTTGGGGCCCACCCGCTGCCGGTCCGTGTCTGCCCCACGGCCACGTGCTCTGTCCCAGTGCGTGAAATGTGCATTTAAGCAGCAGAGGCCGAGGTCCCTACAGGTCACTGCTGTGTGTCAGCCCCGCCACCCTGGATGCAGGAGGGAGCGGCCTCAGATGCAGAAACTCAGGAAGCAGCACGAGCCCAGACCTCCTACAGCCCCTGGCTGTTCCTGGGGGCAGACCTTCTGGTCACACACTCCTGTGTCCGCCCTGCGGCTGCGGAGAACCCAGAGGTTCCCGTGACTCACACAAGGACACGCCCAAAGCGTGAGCATGGGGGAGGGGGGGCATCTGCTCCGCAGAATGGACGAAGCATCAGGAAAATGTACTTGTAATAAAGAGACAGGACTTACCTTTGTCAACTACGTCCCAGACCTCAACCTTCACGATGTCGTCGGTGGCTACAACGGGGGGATACAAAGATTAGTGCCCGACATGACCGTCGACCTTCTGGGCGGAGGGCCTTTTAGGGGCTGCCCAGGTGTCCAGGTTTGTTCCCACTCTTCAAGGGTGGGTCCCCCGCCAGGAGACACTGCGCTCCTCCCTCGCACCTTCTCCAAGGACAGCCCCCCCCCCGCCCCGCCCCCCACGGCCTCTGTAGGAGCCACGGCCCCTCCCCCTCCCCCTCTCCCCGGACGGCAGGGAGACTCATCACTCCTTCAGGCTGCTGCTTAAGGCGCAGTGAGCAGTCCCGGCCTGTCTTCAGCTGACATGCCACCCCTTTCCGGCGGGTGTCCCTGGGGCGGGCTTGTCCCTGGCCCGGGTCCACATGGCCAGGTGCTCTTTGCAGGTGCACCTGGGGAGCAGGCTCTGGGTGCTGGGTCAGGCCTCGGTGGGCCTGATGGTGCTCAGGCCCGACTCTCACCCAGCAACCAGCCTCAACTTCACTCCCCAGGACGTGGGCCCACTCTAGCCGGCCTCCCGGTGTCAAGTTTCCACCCAACCCGTGGGTGGAGCCGGTCCAGGACAGGCCCCTGAGGGGAGGGGGCCCTCGTGCAGGCCGTCGGGACACCTCTGCCAGGCTTGCTCAGAACTACTGGCCTTTCTGTGCTCTGCCTTTTCCTCACAGGGAAGAGACCCTCAGACCCTCCTTGGCGGTGCTCGAGCTGGGAGGGGTGCGGGGGACCCAGGGGGCCGACCCCGCGAATGGCCAGTCCGGGCCCAGGGACCAAGGGCAGGACGGTGGCTCGCCGCTCCACCCCGGGTTCCGAGGGGAAAAGGGAGGGGTGGGGAATTGCCACACACCTGCCCCAGGCTGAGGGGCACGGCCAGCTTCACCCCCGCTGGGAAGGGGTGCCGTGGGTGGCTGCCCTCAGGCCCCGCCAGCCCCAGCTGATGACTGGGGTGGCGCCGATCCACGCAGCCGTCCTGGGATGTGGCGGGAAGCAGGAACTTCCACAAAGACCCCGTGTGTTGACGACTACATTTTTTTTTTTTTTCAATAAAAACGGATGTTTAAAATGGTTCAAAGGACTTTGGTTTCATGATTTCTGAACCCGCAAAGCCACTGCCCTGCCGCCCACGGGGCCACCGTACTGTCCCGGGGGCAACAGCGCCTGCAGCTCAGCTGCAACCAGGGGCCTCGAGGTGCCCCGTGCTCTGTCTGTCGCGTGACCTCGACCTTGCAAAGGTGAAGGGGCGGGGCTCAAAGGGACAGAGGGGTCCTTCCTGTTGGTGGAGCATATGTGGGCGCAGTGCCGGCTGTAACGGGAGCAGCCCCCACCCCCCGGGCACTCCCTGATGCGTCACATGTGGTAAACCTGGAACTTGAGCCCTCTGGTGGTCTCTAGGGTCTCAGAACCGAGGGGGTCTTGGCACAGCCCCCCACAAGGCGCCCCCACCACTGCCTCGTCTATGTCTCTGGAGGAGCTTCCCGCGGGAGGGGATTTCAGGACAACCCAAGCACGGCTTTAACGGGTGCCCCCACTGTGGCCCTCTGCGTTCAAGGTCTACAGGGTTTCTGTGAGGACAGCATAGCCGGGGAGGCGTCTCCGAGGGACCGAGGCCTAGGGAGCCTCCATAGAAGCCCCGACCGCACAAAGGGTGCGGTACCTGCCCCCCAACTCAGGAGGGCGGACCCTCGACCTGCCCCCCTGCCCCCAGCCTGCCCTCACTTTTGTAGTTCCAGTGGATGCTGGTGACCCGGATCTCCTGCGTGGGGATGTACTCCTCCACGAACTGCTTGCCCTGCAGCCGGTGCCACAGCGCGGTCTTGCCCGTGTTCCTGTCTCCTCGGATCACAATCTTCACTGGGGGTGGGGGGGGTGGGGGGGGAGGACAGATCGGGTAAACAAATCAAACCAACGGCAGACTTTAACTTCACCGACAAGAGCCCACTTGCCACCCACGTTCCTTCCACACAGAGTGTGGCCCGCGTGGCTGGCGAGCAGGGAGGAGCCCAACGCCGGGGAGCGGCCTGGCTGGGAGACCCCCCGCAAGGGGTCGGGCCCCTGCTCGGCCCGTGGACGAGACCACACCGTCCGTGTCCCGGCAGCCCGGCCCCTCTGCTCTCCCTCCCTGTCCACGACCCCGAAACATTTCCCACCCCACCCCCCCCGCCCCTGCGCTGATGGAGTCAAACCGGGCTGGACTTTACACCTGCCGGAGAGCGGTCTCGCCTACAGCCAGATGTCCTGGGGACCCCTGACTCCCTGGGTCAGGGTCAGGGTCAGGCTGCCGGAGGGTTTGGGCGGCAGCTGATGTTCTTAGGAGGCTCCCTAGGTTTTGGTAGTTTGCTCTTAACCCACTTTCTCACAGCCCTGGTATTTTTAGCACACGATTTTGTAGAGTGCCAGCACTTTCCAGGCCGCACACGTGGGGTTACGGCAGCAAGCCCGTGTTCTGTGCCGTGCCGGTCCAATGTGGATTTACGTGGCGGCCCGTGTGCCAGGAGTGCGCACGCGGCAGTGAGCGAGCCCACAGGCAGCGAGTGCGGGGACACGAGGGGCAGGCGGGGCAGCCGTGGATGAGATGGGCAGCCCGCGCCAGGACCCCGCGATGCTCCTGGGCCCCGCGCGGGTGCCCGGCGCAGCAGTGTGGACGGTGGATGGTGCTTCACAGCCTGGGGCTGGGTGAAGCCAGCAGGGGCTTGTCCAGAGCCCTGGCCTGGCCCCACGGTTGCCCGGCTTTTTTCTCCTGCAACCCGTCCTCCTCCAAGACCCCTGTTCTCGGACACTCACTACTCATCCCACGAAGCGTGGTCACCACGTCAGCCCCCCCGCCCCGCCACCCTCCCCAGCTTCCGCCATCAGGACGTGGTAGTTGTTTTCAACTTGAAGCACCTCCAGTCAGACCAGGGGTGTTCCTCTTGCTCCCACTTTATCCCATCACCAGATGGGACACAACAAATCACTGCCCTCAAGGCTGCAGGCAGTCTAGACGCGATTCCAGCCAGAAGCCAAACACCCGGCAGAACCGGGGAGAGCCACCAGGACGTGTCTGTGCTGTCAGCGCAGCCCTGGGGATGCCCTGGGTCCCTGTCACGAGCCTGAACACCCTGCAGGAAGCGTGTCGCTTTAGGAGAGCACTCCCCATGTTAAGGACCCACACGAGACACGCGTTCGGTGAGGGTGGGTGGACAGAGGCCACGCGCAGCTCACCCCGAGGGCGGGAGCACAAACGCGGAGCCCCCAGCGCGTCCCGGCGGCGGGCCAGGAGCTGGCTGTCCTTCACTCTCCGGATGTTGCTTTTGATGGCGTCAGACTCTCACTTCATGGTCGCGCTTTCCCTGGTCTTAGCTTCCCCAGGCAGGCTCCTTTTCAAACCTACTTGGCCTTTTTCTATGCTCTTCGGATTCCGCTTACTTCCCGAAACCTCTTCCACTTCTTTAAACATACTCTACATACTGACTTTGTCACTGAGGGGCAGTCGGCACAAAACACGTCGTTAGTTTCAGGCGTGCAGCGGCCCCGACGCCGTATACACCACAGAACGCTCCCGCACTCCGCGTCGCGACCTCACCACTCAGAGCCGTTACGGTGCTACTGACGTGCACGACCGGATCCCCTGAAGCCCGAGCCCCGAAGCCGCCAGGGCCTGCTGTCAGCCTGCCCTGCTCCCGCCGCTGTCTGCCGGTTTCCTGATCTTCAACCAGCAGCTCCAGTTTCTTGGAACTTTATCCCTGGAGCCTCTCCAAGATCCGGGCTGGAGCCGCCGTCGGAAGGCACCTGTGGTATTTCTGCCCGTTGTTCGGAACGCTAACAACCTGGGAAGACCTTAAGTAAATCCTCCATTTCAGACTTTGGGACCACACTGATGATGCAGAGGCAAACCCTCTCGGAGGTCACCCACTGGGCTTGCACAGACCTGGCTTTGGGCGGGGCTCTCCTGGGAGAGGCCCCTTCTAGAATGGGTTCAGGGTTTTCCCTCCTGCCCCACGGGGATCACCACCCAGCCAGGGTCAGGCAGGTGCCTCAGGGAGAAGGCGGCTTCAGAGCTGGCTTCCCTCCCAACATCACCCCTTTGCTTTTAAGAAACGTGCACCAGACAGCTGCACAACCTTTATCCGAGTTCAGAACTGAGTGATATGTCGACGTTTTCCTAAATGTTTTATTCAAACTTTTAAAATGCTTTTTGGGGAGCCTGGGTGGCTCAGTCGGTTGAGCGTCCGATTTCAGCTCAGGTCATGATCTCGCATTCGTGGGTTCGAGCCCCACATCGGGCTCTGTGCTGATGGCTCAGGGCCTGGGGCCTGCTTGGGATTCTGTGTCTCCCTGTCTCTCTGCCCCTCCCCCACTCACACTCTCTCTCTCTCCTTCAAAAATAAACATTAAAAAAAAATTTTTTTTTTAAGTTTTTTAAGGGAAGGGCTGTTCAGCTCACTAACTTTATCATGCTGCCAGAAACAGAGGTTGGGCGCTGTGGTAAAGAAGGCGTGAGAAGTCCATTTCCTACACGTAACAGTGTCCCAACAAAGGGAGACTTCACACACACACACACACACACACACACACACACACACACACACCTTTTTAAAGTAGGCTCCATGCCCACCGCAGAGCCCAACGTGGGGCTTGAACTCATGACCCCGAGATCAAGACCCGAGCTGAGATCAAGAGTCAACACTTAATTGACTGAGCCATCCAGGCACCCTGGGAAAATTCATTATTTTTATGTTAATTTTTTCCCTTTAGAAGGGCACGTATCTGCCCCTGCTCCACACTTGTATTTTTTCTTGTACTGGGTGGAATTCTATGTCCTAGTGGAAAGCTCAGTGAAAGAGGGGAGTCCTTGCCTTGGTCCTGATTTGAAAAGAAACGCTTCCCATGTCTCATTAGTATATACGGACGCAGGTTTTGGTAAATACTCTTGAACAGGTAGAAGAAGTTCCTTCTGTTCCTAGTTTGCTTCTTAAGAAGTGGGTTTTCTCAGGGTACCCAGCTGGCTCACATGGTGGAGCATGTGACTCTTGATCTTGGGGTTGTGGGGTCGAGTTCTATGTTGGTGTAGAGATTACTAAAAAATAAAAATCTTTAAAAAAAAAAGTGGGTTTTCTCTTTTTATTTTCTGTAAATCACGAATGAGCGTTGAATTTTATCAGATCTGGGGCGCCTGGGTGGCGCAGTCGGTTAAGCGTCCGACTTCAGCCAGGTCACGATCTCGCGGTCCGTGAGTTCGAGCCCCGCGTCGGGCTCTGGGCTGATGGCTCGGAGCCTGGAGCCTGTTTCCGATTCTGTGTCTCCCTCTCTCTCTGCCCCTCCCCCGTTCATGCTCTGTCTCTCTCTGTCCCAAAAATAAATAAACGTTGAATTTTATCAGATCTTCTTGCACCTACTGAGATTATGATGCTTTTTCTCCTTTAACCCGCTGGTAAAGCGTAGAATGTATCTTTTCTATTAATCTGTGCACTCCTGGGCAGTCCTACTTGGTCTCGATACAATGGTCTGTTATGAATATTTTGATGACTTTCTAGATCCGATTTCCTGGCTTCTCACTGGGTTATTCCCTCTGTGCTCATGGACAGGACCGGACGGTTACCCTTTTGGTACTGTCCTCCTCTGTCTTGGCAGCAGGACTTACCAAGTGCAGGAAGCAGGCTGAGTGCCCCTGCCCTCTGTGTCTTCTCCATCAGTGTGATGCTCGGCTCTCTGATCTCAGATTTTGTATTTCTCAGGGTCGGCTTTAGGGGCCACTCTCTAGGACACTGCCCACTCTAAGTTTTCCGTTCTACTGGCGCAAAATTATTCAGAACATTATGTATTTTAAAACCTTGTAGTTATAGGTGCGTACTCCTGATCACTCGTGACACCTGTCTTTTTTCTTTATCAATCTCTCCAGAATCTGCTTTACCAGACACACACCATGTTCCATTCTGGTGAACATTTCAATTGATTCTTTTAAAAAAGAGTCACTGGTTTTTGCTTTTTTCTTGGTCATTTCCTTCCTTCTCCTTTCTTGGGGTTTATTGTGTTTTTCCTAAATTTTCAAACTGTATTCCTAAGTCAGTGACCACAAGTACGTGGGATGTTCATGATCACTGAATTGTATTGTTTTAAATTTATTTTTATTCACTCATTCATTCATTGAGAGACAGGGAGAGCGAGCGAGCAAGCACCGGGGAGAGGGGCAGAGGGAGAGAGAATATTCAGCAGGCCCCATGCCCAGTGCGGAGCCTGACACGGAGCTTGATCCCACAACCCTGGGATCGTGATCTGAGCCGAAATCAAGAGTGGAACGCTCAACGGACTGAGCCATCCAGGCGCTCCTGCCCAATAACTTAAACTTTTAACAGTCATTCACATTTGCTGTGATACATCTCAAGTTAATTAATCTCTTTATCTTCCTTGTAAACAGCGCAAGGCCTTTCCAATGCCTTAACTCGGATCGGCTCGGTCCCGGGCTCCGTGAGTCCCTCCAGGGGATCAGTCCCTCCTTCCACCTGGACCATGTTAGTCACCATCGCGGTGACGGCCACGACCAGCGCTTGCTTGGATGTCGCCCCACATATTCACCGGTCTCGGCGCTCACCTTAGCCTTCTGAACCCCACCCCCGTGTCCCGAGCGCCGTTTCCACCGGCCCGGCGCACGACCTTGGCATTATTTCAGCGGGCGCCTGTGCACAGCAAACGGTCCGGCTCGGACTGCAAACGAACTGAAGCACACACACTCGCGAGTAACTGCTTCCTCGGGTGAGGACCTCCCTCAGGCCGCAAACGGGACTGCTGCTTCGGTGGCGTGTAGGCTGCTCCTCTGAAGGCGGGCTGGGCTCTGGCTGCTTCGTGGACTTCGATGTTGAAACGCTCGCAGGATGTTTTTAAAAGCCTGGACTGGGACTTCTTGGGAGTTTCACGTGCTTCGTGGATTCTGGAAAACCCTGCCTTCGTTCCCTCAAATATTGCTTCTTCCCCGTTCTTGCTAATCTTGTGTGAAACTCGTACCCCATGGGTGCTCCATTCCTGTGCCACACAACTCCCTTCCAGGCGTGAATTCTCTCCTTAGTGTGGTTATTATGCTGATTCACCTGACTGCTGGCTTCTTGCTTTTAACGGCTGTGTTTCTCATTCCTAGCTGTTCTTTTTGGTTCTTTTTCAAACATGACTTGTCTGTTCATAGAGTCTTGATATGATTTTAAAGCCGTTTCCTTCTTACCCTGGAAAAGCTCTCACCCTGAAATCAGCCTTTCAGAAGGTTTTTCAGTGAGAAAGTGTTTAAGTCCATTTCTAAATTCTAGCACTGAGATCCAACTGGCCAGGACTCTGGCTGTCCCAGTGTCTGGACGCTGTCTTTGTGAGGAGTGCAGTCCTGACAAGTTCCATTACGACTGGCGTTTCCTGACCTGGGAAGGTGCCCCAGTTCAAGCTTCTTCACTAAACGCGGCCGGTAAATCGTGTCCAGAGTAGAAAGGATAGACCAAGTCAGGTAACATCCTTTCTTCCACTTTGAATGCAATTAACTTTCAAACTATAATTATGGTCCAACGTCTCATTCGGGTTTGATTCTAAGTTTGATGTGTGTGCTGGGGCTCTTGCATATATGACATGAATCACTTCTATTATCACAGCAATTTAAAAGAAAACTTTGCCCTAGGAGGACAAGGTTCTGTAAGAGGCAACAGATACACTTGGAAACCATCAACCCTTGCGTGTAAATATCTTGAACCTATAGTCATCAGATTGCTGGCTGGTTTCCCCTAAATAAGGTATTTTGGAAAATAAATAAATGAAGGAAATCAAAGTTTCCAAGTTGCACACTGTTCACCTACCGGGCCAATCTCCCTCTAAATGAGATTTCTCTCCATCTCTCCACCTTTGCTGCAGTTGTAGGGAGTCACAGCCTGTCCCTCAACCAGCCGAGGCTGGGTTCACCTCTCTGGAACAACTCTATGGCACCTCCCCCTTTTTCCTAACCACCCTCGCCAGGGGATGTGCCCGTCAGGGAGTGCTTTTCAGAAGGTGAAAAGTTTACAGTTTCCAGCTCTGATTTCCACACAACTAGAATTAAGCTTAAAATAATACTCTAAGTAATAAAAGTAAATAAGGGAGCCAAATGGAAATTCTAAAGCTTTGTACACATGAGTAACTCGACTTACCATTCTCTTCTCTGAATGTGACAAACACATACAAAATTGAGAGTTGTATACACCCACATCTAAAATACCTCTCTTTAAAACCTGCACAGAGGTCTTTAGGGGCCCTGGTTGGCTCAGTTGGTGAAGCATCCTACTTTGGCTCAGGTCATGATCTCGTGGTTCACAGGTTCGAGCCCCGCGTCGGGCTCTGTGCTGACAGCTCGGAGCCTGGAGCCTGTTTCAGATTCTGTGTCTCCCTCGCTCTCTCTGCCCCTCCCCCACTCTTGCACCGTCTCTCAAAAATAAATAAATGTAAAGAAATTAAACCTGCACAAAGGTCTTTCTAATTAGTTTAATATTGCATGGTACCACCTCAATATGTCATCATAGGGACCAGAAAGTTCCCCTGAAAGTGGCAAAGGGGGCGGGGGTAGGGAGGAACCCAAAATCTTGTAGCAATATATGCAAATACTTGAAAGGAAAACAATTTAAAACCAGAGAACATAAAAAGTCCTTTAAGTAATGCTAGGAAAAGGCCAGCCAGATGGAAAACCTTAAAAGAGGCCAAGAGGACCATCAGCCTCAGGAGCTATACGTTTTACATAATTTATGACAGGACTGGAAACGTCCTGGGCTCCGAGGGCGTCTGAAAATAACTCCTCCTTCCCTCGGGGGAAGAGAAGTCTCCTACAATAAGAGTCTCTGTGCCTTCTGGAGCTTTTTCCAAATATATCCCTTACAAATGCTTCTTGAAAAAAAAGAAGAGGGGGGCAGGAACGCGTGGCGTAGATGATATTCTCTTCAAACTGAATGCGAAGTCTACAAAGAAAAATCCCAAAGCTCAAACCACCACATCCAGCTGGATCTCACCGCCCCTGGGCAGGTCGTCACGTGGTTCATTGACGGGGAGCCCATCACCCCTTCAAGCGTCACAGACCACAGAGCTCTCCCCACGTTATATAAGAATCACTCTTGGACGAGGTTATCCGGGCCAATCAGGGCACCGCAGAACGCACCAGGAACCGCCTGGACGAATTTTACCGTGCAAACTAAACGCACAGATTTCTTAACGTGCCCGTATTCTTCGGGAATGACCCACCGGCCAGAGGGGAACGCCACGGGCCCAGGCGCCCCCACTCCGGCCCTGGGGTCCTCCAGGACCTCGTCTCCAGCCTGGCATCACCTCCCGACATCACCTCCTGAGCCCAAGTGAACACCCCTAGGGTACCTGCCACAGGTAAGGGCTCAGCACATCTCACACGGAGCAACAGGACTTGCCACGTCTCCCCGCAGACCGCCAGGCCCCGGGGGCGCGACAGGGCCCTGGTCTCTGCCAAGTCCCAGTCGCCAAAGCCCGGGCCTGCGGACCCTGCGGGGCAGCGCCCTCCTCCACCCGTGCCCTCGGACCCCCCTTTCCACGTCCCCTGGCAGGAACCCAGCGCGCCCGGCCTGCACTCACTGTTGTACTGCACCCCTTTGGCGAAGCGCCTCTGCAGCGCCTGGTTCATGGATTGCAGCCCGGCGGGGATATTCTTGTCGCGGCCGGGAGCCTGCTCCGACCCCACCAGCTTCTTGAGCGCGGAAAACATCTTCCCGCTCCCACGTCCGAGCCCGGCGCGGCCCGCGAGCTCAGCGGCGGCGGCGACGACGGCGACCCGGCGCGGATCGCACCATGTCCCGGGTCCCGGCGGCCGGGCGCCTGCTTCGAGGGCAGCTCAGGGGCTCAGCCGCGGCGGTTCCGCTCCAGCCCCGGGGACCCCCGGCGCGGCCGCCCTCCGTCTGTCAGAACCGCCATCTTGGCGTCGGCTCGGCTGGGCGCGCGGCTACGGGGTGCCGCGAGGGCCAAGAGGGTGCGCGCATGCGCGGCGGAACGCGAGCGGAAGCGGACTTGGCCCGGCGCGCCTCTGAGGGGCGCCGCGAGTGCCCCGGCTGTGCGGCGGGATGGGGGTGTGCGCATGCGCGGGGCAGTGGGCCGGAGGTGCACGCGGAGCCACGTCAGCCGGCCGGCCGGCCTTCGGGGCGGTCCCCGGGCTCGCAGAAGGCGCTCGACACCTGTCCGCTTCCTCGCCGGACCCGTCCCCCCACCGCCGTTCACCCCCTAACCCTGGCCCCTCACCCAGCACCACACGTTTCCGCAGACTTCCCAACGTGATCCCCCCACGTCTGCGTCCCCGCAGGGTTCATTTCCGAGACTCCTCTCCCGCGGTCCCCCCCGGCAGTCCCGGAAAAATGTTTATTTGTGTAACAAAGCGCCGGCTGGGGGGCGGGGGCTGCGGGGCGGGGCAGGGGCTCCTCCTCCAGGTTACTTCTTTTTCTTGGCCACCTTGAGCCTCCCCTCGATCAGCCGCCGGGCCTGCCTCTTGATCTCGGCCCGCGAGGGGACGTAGCTGTGGTCCACGTCTGCGAACTGGAAGGTTTCTAGAAAGGAGGTCCAGGAGGAGGGCAGCTGCACTCTGCAGCCCCTCTGCTCCAGCGAACTCGCTTACAGTGCGGGCTTTGTTGGCCTGCATCCATCACCCGGCCAGCCATTAGCAATTTCTTCTTATTTTCTATCTTCCTGATGCCCTGGCGTGTGGGGTCTTACAGACCCGGGGAGAGGCTGTCCCCTCGCAGGGCTAGCCAATCCTTAGAGACAGCAGAAGCCTCGCCCGCTGGGAGCGTCTCTCCTGCAAACCGAGCGATCCAGAGCCCACACCCCCCAGCCCCCTTTCTATGTCACCCTCTCACACCAGGTCAATAATCCTCCGCCTGAATCAACCCAGGCCCAGGCACCAGACAACTGGGGACGGCCCCTACACGGCAAGCCCACTGGAATTATTCCAAAAGCCCATCCGAAGCTGTTTACCCTGCCCTCCCCTGCCTTTCCCACAGAAACCCCCATAAAGGCTCTGGCCTCGGCCTTCCCCCTGCTCCTCTCCACCGCCTCGCGGGCAGTGATGCTCCCATGTGTCAGGAAAGTTAGTAAATTCTCCTTTTGACAGCAGCAGCCTCTCCATGTCCTCACTAAGTCCCTTCCATGAATTAAAACCCCATGGGTACAAGAGACACACCTGTCTGTCCTCATAGCCCCCCTGTGCCTCTGGGCTGTCCTGGCCAGAAAGAACCATCTGCCACACGCCCCCTCCCCAATGCCGGGAGGCCTGGCCCCCAGCCCCGAGCCTGTACCTATCACATCGTCCTCCAGGTCTTCAAAGCTGATCCTCTGGTTCTGCTTCTCCTTCAGAGTTGAGGACTCCAGGGTATCCCTCACCTTTGCGTTGACCTGCAGGGCACAGGGCACTGTCAGCTCCAAGGGTACATGGGACGAATAGGCACCCCCAGCCTCGGGCTACCTCCTCGGTCCTGGACAGCGCCTGCAGTCTGTCAGCCAGGTACAGGAGCTTTCCCTCACAGCATGCCAGCTTGCTGGGCACGTCGAGGGTGTTGGAGAGCACTTCTTTCTGTAGGCCCGGAGAAGGGTCTCATCTCTACCCTGGCTTCTCCCAGGGACCCTCCGTGCAGACGGCTCCGCCCCACTGCGGCTGGTACCTGGGCTGTGGGCAGCGCAATGCCGATCAGCCGGGCGTAGAGGTTGTCAACGCCCATCTGGATGGTCAGCAGCAGCTTCTGGCTCTTGGTCATGTTGGAGGAGGCCAGCTGGAGCCTTTCTTCCTCCTCTCTCAGCATGTCCTTCATTTTCTTCTCGACAGACTTAAAGCTGTTGAGGACGGTGGGGAGCGAGGTGGCACAGAGTCGAGGGCAGGCGGCCACAGACCTGCGTCGGGTGTCGTGCTAAACTCGGGGGCTCAAGAGCTCAGCTGCGGGCACGTGGCATCGCCCGGCCGGGCCTTCGCGGCCCACCTGCCAGGCTACCCACAGGCCCGTTGGCAGCCGACACACTGGGCTCTGGGCCGGGCCCCGCCCACATGGGCTGTTCACGAGGGCCCCACCGGGTGGCCCCGGGGGAAGGCAGGGGCCTCCTGGGGTACCTGGCCGAGCTGGGCGTCTGGCGGAACTTGAGCGCGGTCTCCTCCGCTTCCAGCTTCTTCATCAGGGCCTCCAGCTGCACCCGCCGCCGCTCGCAGCCCTCCACCTGCAGCCCGAGGTTCTCTTCCGTGGTCCTCTGAGCCAGGAAGCGGCCGGCGATGTCCTGGCCGGGCCCGTGGGGAGAGAAGCAGGTGTGGGCCAGGCAGGCATGGGCCCCCCCCAGAACTGGTTTCTTCCGGGGTCCCCCCCCCAGCGGTCAGGAACAATGCTGACCGCGGCCAGGCACTGGGTGAAGCGCTTTATGTGAGGCCCCGTGTGTCGCTCACAGCACGAGCAGAGAGGGCAGACAGCCCAAGGCAGAGGCAAGGAGATCACCCCTGAGAGACTGCCGGGGGCTCTGAGCCACTCGTCCAAAGTCAGGGCCGTGGATGGGAGCTAAGCTTACTAATAATAAAGCCAGATCGGATTAAACGGAAGGGCCAGGCAGTGTCAGCCTCTCATTGTGGTCCTGGCAGTTTAGGAAGGGACAGGATCGTAGGTGAAGGTCTCGGCATTTGGATCCTCCCTCCAGTCCCAGCGGGTCCTGTGTGGCCCTTGGAGTGTGGCTCGGATGTGCCAACCCTGTCCCGGCGTGCTCTCTACTCTCAGCCGTGAAGCCACGGCTCTGTGCCCACGTTCATTCAAGAGGTACCCGCGGCAGGCTTTGGGCTGGGGCGGGGGCCCCCTTCCTTCCACCCACACCCCAGGAGTGCCAGGGGGCAGTACCCAGAGGTGGGAGCATTGCACAGCCATCTGCACTTTCTCCACCAAAGCAGTCACGTCTGTCCGGTATTGGATATCAGCCTGGGAGGTCTCTCTTTTCCTCACTGGGCAGAGCAGAGGGGAAGGGTGGCCAGCATGCAGGAGGGTCACGGGAGCTTTGCCCGAGGCCATCAGACATCTCCTTGCGTGCCCAGCTGAGCGGGTGGCTGTCGGAGTTCCCTGCATTTTGCCCTGCTCCCCCCGCCCCCTCAGCTGGCCCTTCAGGGACGCCCCAGGGCAGCTCCATCCGGCGGGTGCCTGGCACGGGTGCTTCCTGGCACTTCTCAGAGGCAGCACGGGGACCCGGGGGGCTTGACACCACCCTTCTGAGGAATCACTGGGTGGTCGAGCCTTGGGGAGCCAGGGGACCGCACCGTTAAGTGCATTTCACAGCTGAGAAACTGGGGACTCGAGCACACTCAGCAGCAAGCCCAAGGTTGGGAGCAGTGCCTTGCAGAGTGGGCCGTGGCTGCTGGCACTCAGCCTCTGCAGGTTAGTGGGGACGGGCAGGGGCCCGTCTGTCTCCCTCGCCCCAGCAGCCCTCGCAGAGACCTGAGTCCCTGCCGGCCTTTTGGGACCCTGGCTGGGGGCGGGCAGAGAGCTGAGCGGGTTACCTTTCAGGTTACCTTTCACGGTTTCTGCACCCGTGAGACTGGAGGGGAAGTCCAAGTCCCGCCGGCCCTGGGAGGAGGGGGAGGAGGGGATGAGCGACGTCTTCTGCGGGGGCGGGGCCTCCGGCCGCCGTGCGGTCCCAGGGTCCTGCAGGGACTCACCCTGCGGAACTTCTCGGTGGTCTCCTTCGTGTGGATCTTGTCGATCAGCTTCTGCTGGTTGAGCCGGTTCTCCCGTGCCCTGCGTTCCTCGATGAAAGTCGCCTCCGCTTGCCTCATGTTCATCTGGGGACGCAGGCGGTGGGGCAGGGGTACGTCTCACCACGGCTTCCGTGGTGCTAAGTCCGGCCGGCCGGCGGTTTCAGTCCCGATCTTCTAGGTTTGGGACTAGTGTTGGAAGCTCTCGGCTGTCCCCTCCGTTCTAACGTGCCCAGGCCTGCGGCTTTCCTAGTCCTTCCGGCCCTCCGTTCTCCTCTCTGGACGCCTCTCCCACCTGGCCCCTGGGGGTGCTGCCTTCTGCAACTGCAGCCTCGGCTCAGGGACCCCGTTTCTCTCTGTAGCCTGGGCCCCCCGCTGCCTCAGCCGGCTCCACTGACAGCTCACTGGAGTGATGCCCCAGTCTAAAAAGGAAGTCAGCATCTTCCCCCAGCCCCGTCTCTTCCCGAGTGTCCTGCTTTGGCGGCTAAATCTATCATCCCTCCACACCTGCCCTTGCGTCCTGCACGCTGCCCTCCCCACCCCCGTCCGCATCTGACTTGGCCCCACACGTCATCGGGTGACCTTTAGAGGCTTTGGGTTCCCAGTGATGACCAGGCGCCCAGCTCTACCGCTGGTCTGTTCCATGCAACCAGGATCTGGACTCTGCTCACCCTTAGCCTCTGCAGCCAGAGCATGGCCGTTTTTGAAACGCAAATTTCTCCTCCCAGAGCTCCAGGTTGGGTGGGGGGCCAGCACCTAGCCCCCCCCCCCCCCCCCGCCCCACTGCCTCCACTGGTTCAAAGGCTCCCTTCCTCTGCACCTGCTCTGTTCCAGCCAGCCGTGCCTCCTTTGGCCCCGTTATGCCCCAGGACCTTGGTTGTCCTTCGTCCTCTAGGGTTGGGACCGCTCGGTTATATGCAGAGCCCTACTTGAGCACTGCCTCCCTTAGCAGCTAAGGGCCCCCCAGTGGCCCCACATCACGCACTCGTCTCTGCAGCACGGCCCAGTGGTTGTGTGACATTTCTTCATGGACCGCTGATGGTTCCATCAGGAGGAGGATGCACGCCTGACTTACAAGGGCTTCCAGGAGGCCTTGGTGCAGACCTGGTGAATGGATGGCCTCTGCCTGCACCGGGCTAACTCTCTCCCTCCTGTGTCTACCTCTTGGCTTCCATGCCCAGGGGCGACTCTTTCTGTCCAGGGGCCTAGTGTGTGAGCAGAGCAGGCCAGTGAGGTGGCTGCTGGGTCCCTCCAGTGATGGTGGGCAGCGCAGGCTGTGAGTGTCCCTGCAGACCCTGGGCCAGACGGGTCAGAGACAGGGACCTGCGGGATCCCCAGGCCTGGGACTTGAGCTCACCTTGACCTCATCTGTAATCATCATGGCATCCTGGGACATGACGGTCATGTCTGACAGTTCTGAGCAGTAGTCACCCACGAGATTCTGCAGCTTGTCCAGCTCTGTGGGGTAGCTGGCCAGTTCCTGCATCGAAAGGGGCGGGAGCAGGTGGGCACAGAAACCGATGGCCCCGGGGCTCCAGGCCAAGCAGACGCTGCCCCTCATTCCTTACCCCAGACAGTGTGGGCCCTGGGGACACTGGAGGGTCCGGCCTGGGGCCCCAGCCCCCACCAGGCACAGAGCAGGGAAAGCACCGTTTCAGGAGGGCAGACGGCATTTCCCTGGTGGGCCTTCCCACTGCCCAGGACACTCAGACACACTTCCAAGGAGGCTGTGATGGGGGTGTGGCACCGGGTGAGCGGTGACTGTGCCCCACCCCGGGGGAGCCTGCGGCTGGGGAGTGGCTGCTGTCTGAAGCATAGCAGAGGGGCTCGAAACGCGGACGTGGGGTCAGAGACTAGGGCTCAAGGCCAAGGCTGCCCTGACCAGCGGGCTAGGGGGACTTGGGAAAGCCACTTCACTTCTGAGTGTGCCCACCTATTGATAATTGGTTCTTTCACAAGGCTGCTGTCAGAATCTATATGTAATGAAGTATTAAGCTCAGAGCCAGGCTCGTATATATCTAATTTATCTTAAAAAAAAATTTTTTTTTTAATGTTTATTTATTTTTGATGGAGACAGAGACAGAATGTGAGTGGGTTGGGGCAGAGAGAGAGGGAGGCACAGAATCTGAAGCAGGCTCCAGGCTCCAGGCTCCGAGCTGTCAGCACAGAGCCTGACGCGGGGCTCAAACTCATGAGCTGTGAGATCATGACCTGAGCTGAAGTCGGACGCTCAACCGACTGAGCCACCCAGGCGCCCCAATATCTAATATATCTTGACCCTTAGTCGTTTGTTGTTAATAACTACATAATGTAGAATTTCCCTAGTTTTTTAAAAAAATACAGATGACCCCAGGAGTTATTTTTAAAAACTGCGTATGTTCTGAAAAGAACATTTCCCCCGGGGGACATAATTGGTCACATGAAGGAGGTCTGGACCCCAGGTAACAGCCGGAGTGGGGTGGTGGGCCCAGGAAGGTGAGGTGTGCAGGGCCTCGGCTGAGTCTAGCAACAGGGGGCTGAGGCAAGAGGGTCAGGCAGGAGGACCGTGACACCTGCCTGTGCAGCTTGGGCAGAGCCTGGGGGGCTGCGACCCCAGCCAGGAAGAGTGCCGGTGTCTGCCCATCCCACCACATCTCTACCTGCCACCTGGCTCGCTGCGCTGCCCTCCAGGACTCCCCCTGCCCCAGCCCTGGGGTGAGGGAGTGTGGACAACTTCCTCGTTCTCCCTGTGCCCCTCAGGGCCCCCACCGTCCAGCCCTCCCATCTTCTGGTCCTCTTCCTCCCCATGAAGAGGCCTTGCCTCCCGGTGGGACTTGTGGCCCCCTGGGGGCCTCCTCCAGGCCTCCTCTGCTGGGGGCAGGGCGGCTGGCTTAAAAGAGCTGGGCAGCAAGCTCCAGGTTACTGGCCTGCCGTCTGTGAAGTCCCTCTGGGATGAGGGACCTTCTGAAGGCTCAGGGCCCATCTTTTGCCCTCGGAGGCCAGGCAACGATAAAGGATGGGGCAAGATAAAAACCGAACCACCAAGTACGTGCAAGAAAACCCAAACAATTCTGATGTGTCCCATAATATGCCTTTTTGAAACAGCAAATTACACGTTCTCGATGGAATGTTTTCCACCTACAGGTGCAGGGTGTCCCTGCTCAGCTGGGGCCTCAAGCAGGGCTCTGTCCCAGAGGCAAACCGGCCTGGAGGAGAGTTGCAGCCCCCTCCCCACGGGAGGGGGTGGTGGTGGCAGGGGTGGCCCTGCCCCGGAGGCTGAGGTCCCCACTGAGATCCTAGCCTTGCGTGCAGGCTGGGGCCTGACACTCCCGCCCTCCGGGCCAGATGACCTCCCTGGGCTGAGGTGTGGGGCGAGGGGGCTCACTTTCTTCAGATAATCCAGCAGGTCCACGTACAGCAGGTAGATGTTCTGGCTCGCGGTGATCTTGGTCACGGTCTTTTCAATGTTGTTCTCCAGCTGGCGGAGGACCTGGGGGTCGCCCGAGGGCACACGGTGCTTTGGGACAGACCGCGTGGATGCCCACCTGGAGGCCGACCGGGGAGGCTGCGCTTTCTTCCAGGGAGGGTTTGCCCGTGTGGCTTTCTCCCAGCCCCGCCGTGCAACGGAGTCCCATCCGTCTCTCCCGGGGCCCCGCCTCCCGGAGGAGCTTCGCCCCTCCCACCGGAGGCCCCGCCCCGCCCGCCACCTGCCGCAGGCGCTGCTCCTCCTTGGTGTGGTCGGGCTGCCTCCGCAAACTAGCCAGCTCCAGCTTCATGCTCTCCAGCTTCTGCTCCCGCCGTCGCACCAGGTGGATCAGTACGTTGTGCACGTTCACGCGGTCGAAGACGTACTTTCGCAGCTTCTCCCGCGCCACCTGGGTCGGGGAGGGCACGGCCCGCGCGTGGGTGCGCAAGGGGCCGCGGGGACCGCGCACAGCGGGGCTGGCGGGGCGGGACCCCCGGGATTGGGAACTCGCTCTGCCCGCCACCGGCTCCGCAACGTGGTTTAGTGGTGGTGGTCGGGGTGGGGGGGGGGGCGGTGCGCTGGCCGGGCGAGGCCGAGGGATCCCTCCTGCCACCTTACCTCCATGGAGCAGCGGCAGTGTGCCAACCTCATGGGCACGTCCTTCCCGCAGGCCCTGGAGATGGTCTGCTGGTCATACTGCAGAGAGGTGGTGGCTGAGCTGGGACCCCGGTCTCCCTGTGTACCCCCAGCCACCAGTCCCTCCCTCCAGGCATTCTCCCCGGGCCTCTCTAGCCTGTGCTAGCCCAGCAGCGAGGGCCCATCCAGGCTATCCCAGCTCAGAAGTGATGGGAGTCAGGAGAAGAGGACCCAGGTCTCCCCTACATGGCCAGAGAGCCAGAGGGGCCCCTGCTGTAGGGGGAGCCCAGGAAAAGCTCCCCATCAGGCCCACCCTGCCATCTGGGGTGGGCGGTGGGGAACCTGCCCATCGGGCTTGCTGGAGTGACAGGTCCTGGGGAGCCCCTCCCCAAGATGCCCCCTGGCTCCTGAGAGGTAAGAGCAGGAAAAGGGGGAGGTCCTTGTTGTCCCCTTGTGTGTGGGCCTGTTTCAGCATGTGCCCGTCCCCAGCCCGTGGTCAGCAGGGAGGGGGAGCAGGGCTGCTCACCTTCTTGGCCAAAGCCCAGTCCTGGGCCCCACGGCGGATGGTGCTGTGCAGGAGAGCCAGCGTGGCTCTGTTCTTGACCGTCTTCTCCTTTACTGCCTGGATCTGCAGTGCCCGGCATTGCTCTGGTGGGGGGAGGGGAGGGGCACGGAGATGCTCCTTCCTGCCCCCACTCGAGGGCCACAGGCTTCACTGCCCAGCAGTGCTTATCTGGATGGCCCTTAGTGATGGCTGTGCTGCGCAGTGGGGGACGTGAGGTGGCAGCCAGAGGGGGGCGCGTCCTGTGATCCCTTCCAGACCCAATGGCCAGAGAACGTCCCCTCTGGCTTTGGGGCTCACTGTGCTCACAAATCTCCGTGAAGCCCCCTGCATGGCAGCCCCTTTTGCCCCCCCCCCCCAGGTCTGTTGGGGGGGGGGGTGGCCGCTAGCCCTTGTTTGCCCTGGACCGGCCCTGTGTTAGATCTGAAAGCCCTTGGGCCCTGCATGGGGCCAGGCAGGCTGGTCCATTGCGGGGGGGGGGGGGGGGGGGGGACGGGGGGGGCTCACCCTGGAGCCGAGTGATTGTCTTCAGCTCCTGGATCTGCCCCTCCACATCTGCCTCGCTGCATGCCTTCATGGTGGCCGTCAGGGTCCTCCAGGCCCCCGTGCAGCTCCCGCCCTCCCTGTCCTGGGCCTGTTCAACAGAGCCACAAGCAGTTCACGTCCCCGGAATCTCAGCCCATTGTGATGGGGGCCGAGATTCTCAACCACGGGGCCCTGGAGATCCCGGCCCACCCTGCCCCCTTTCTGTGCCCCCCGCCAGCCTTGGGGTTGCCCCCTGCATGCTCGGGTCAGCTGCTGTCTGCTCAGGAGCACTGCTGGGGTCAAGGCACTTTCCATAAGGAAGTGATTTGTGGTGATTTGACACGGCACACCATGCCAGCCCCCTGTACCCTCCCCATCCCCTCCATACCCCAAGGCTGTCCTCCGCTGAGCCTCCTAAAACCTCTAATCTCTGCCTTATGCGATCTCCATTTCTTCACCCCACCCCAAGCTCAGATTCCACACCCCGGGCAACCTGGCTCACGAGACCTCAGCTGTCAGCCCTGACGACCTCACCCCGCCCTGACCTCCACCTGCTGCCTGGAGCCCGCCCTGCTCCACCTCCATGTTCCTGGGGCAATTCCCGGGTCTAGTTTCGGATGCTGCTTACTCCAGGCGGGGTCATGTGCAACCCAAGCTTCCCGTGGGGTTAAGCGCTCCGAACACCTGCCAGCCTGGGACCCTGAGGGAGGCACACCGGATGGGTTGCTTTTTCCAGCGGCGCCGCATGGATTTGCAGGGGCCGCCACAGCCAAGTGGCAGGTGGCTGAAACAATGGCAATTGCTCGTCTCACATCCTGGAGGCCAGGTGTTAGCAGAGCTGGCTCCTCCTCGGCTTGTAGGCGGTCATCTTCTCGCTGTGTCCCCACATGGCCGTCCCTCCGTGCGTGTCTGTGACCTCCTCTCCTAACAGGGACACAGGCCGGAGTGGATCAGGGCCCACTTCGTTTCAACACAACCATTTCTTTAAAGGCCTGATCTCCAAGTGCAGTCATGTTCTGAGGTCCTGGGGGTTAGGGGTCCAACATGTAAATCCGGGGACCCCACTCATGACCACAGCCTTCACTCAGATATTGTCACGTGCAGGTCCTCCACGACCTCACACAAGGACCTTTTCGGCTTTCTGGTCATTGCCAGTTTTTTTTTTTTTCTTTTTTTTTTTACACATTTATTTATTTTTGAGAAACAGAGTGAGACAGTGTGAGTGGGGGAGGGGCAGAGAGAGAAGGAGACACAGAATCCGAAGGAGGCTCCAGGCTCTGAGCAAGCGGTCAGCACAGAGCCTGATGTGGGGCTCAAACCCATCAACCGCGAGATCATGACCTGAGCCGAAGTCGGACGCTCAACCGACGGAGCCACCCAGGCGCCCCAAGTCATTGCCAGTTTTTAAAAGGGGAGTCCAGACCCATTTAAAACTCCAAGCTCAGCTTCTGCCCTCCCTCTGAGACCTCGGGGGGTTGGAAGGACCCGTCAAGGGCCTGGTCTGCTCCCTACAGTGCCAATTCTGCCCCCTGTTCTCCCAGGGCCTGAGGCCAGGCTGCTCACTGTCCCTCAATATTATTGGTTCTCCCTTCTTCTGCAGATGTACACCCTCTGAATTTTAGTGGGGCACGTGGTGGCCCAGAGCAAGGCTGTCCCCCTAGGCGCCTTGGCACCAGGGATATCGTGGGACTCTGTTTTGGCCAATGGAGTGTAAGCACAAGTGGGAGGGAGCTGTCCTCCTCCCCAGGGACTGGAACTAGCACCGCTGTCACCGTCTCGGACCACGAGGTGGGTCTGGAATAGAGGCCGTCACAGCAGGGAGCGGGCCAAACGGAGCCCGGGCCCCTGACGGCCTGTGGGTCCCGGACCACCCACTTGGACATGAAAGAAAACTCAAACCCCGGCCTGCTCCCCCCGTGGTTATCCCGGGCTTCCCGTCATTGTGCCTTCCCGCTAACAGATTCCCTGCTGCACAGTAGGTGCACAATATTCTTTCGAACGACTGACTAGGCCGAGAGGTACGGGAGCTGAGCCGGGGCTGGGGCGGCGTGGCCCTGTGCCTGTGTGTCCTCAGCGTTACTGGGAAGGTGGACTTGCCCAGGTTTTATGTGATCTCTGCCTCTTCCTCTGCTGGGGGTGGGTGGGGTGTGTCATCTTACACACTCCAGAACTTGCCTGCCAAGCGGACCGAGCTTCTGCAAGCTAGCTCTGGCCTGCCCCCACCCCTCGCTTCCTCCTCCCCTGGAGAGAAGGACGGAATCTGATAGGTGGGTTTGGAATGGCAGGCAGGCAGGCACAGCCGCTTCCTGCCCCTCGTCTCTTGGGAGTCAGGCGCTGATTGGCCCAACACCTTCTGCTCTGCCCCTCCGGGACTGGTTGTGTGGAAGTGGGTCCCATAGGACAAGGCCGTGGTGGTGGCCTTCCAGTGCCCGCAGGGCCCGATTCTGGGGCTCAGTGTTAGGAACTGCCCTGGCAGGTCCTCCCGTGTATGATGCGAAGGTGACATCTGTCTCTCATCTTGCTGCTTTGACGTGCTTCCCGATGGCTGCAGAACTCAGGTTGGAGAAGGGCAAGGCATTTATTTGTCCAGCGACCCCCAGGAGCAGCTGTCACCTCTGACTGTGGGGGACGCCGGGGCCAGACAGGGAGTGTCAGAGCACCAGAGCATGCAGATGGCCCTTCCGCCAAGTGCCCAGAGCCTCTCTGACCCTCTGCAGCTCTCGGTGGCCACCGTGTTTCTCACTGCCCTATGGGAGCCAACCACCATAGGGGACAGCCCCTCTGGTCTGACCTCCTGGGCCGGCGTGGAAGCAGTTTGCACAGGTTTGGCAGATCTGGCCACGCCTGTGTGCAGGGGACACCCGCTGGGTCACCTTAGGGTGTGGGGAGGGTCTTTGTGGGGGGAGAGGGCCAGTTTGGGGTGCAGACGCCCTGAGGGCTGTGTTCCGGAAGTCTTTGGCCCAGGTCTTCTGCGCCCCAGCTGGAGCTCTCCTAGCTGCGCCGATCTGTAGGAGATTAAGGGAGCTGGCTAGAACCGCACCCGAAGCTGCTGACCAGGCCTGAGATCAGTCAGCTTGGTGTCTGGCCACTCTTCTTGGGGTGCCCACACTCCTCATTCTGCACTCCCCCCCACCTCAGGGCCC
>NW_024412465.1:6481465-6509994 GCF_014898765.1 Herpailurus yagouaroundi | reverse complement strand
GACAACACCTGACACTGGTGACACGGGTGCAGCAAGAACCCTCCTTCGTCGGGAACCCAAAGTGGCGAAGCCGCTGGCAAAGCAGTTTGGTGCTTTCTTATAAAACCAAATGTGCTCTTACCAGAGGGTCCAGCAGAATGCTCCCTGGTATTTACCCAAGTGAACAGAAACTTGGGTCCACACAAAGCTGCACGTGGATGTTTACAGCAGCTTGGAAGCAACCTTGACGTCCCTCCGCAGGTGGACGGATAAATACACTGGGGGCCATCCAGACAATAGGGTCTTAGCACCACCAGAAACAAATGAGCTGTATGGCCACAGAAACTCACGCAGGAGCCTTAGATGCATGTGATTGAGCGACAGGAGCCGGTCTGAAAAGGCTGCGTAGTGGATGGTTCTAATCCTATGATGTTCTGGAAAAGGCAGAACGAGGCACATAGTAAAAACATCTGCAGTTGCCAGGAAGGGGGTGGGGTGAAGCACAAACAGGAGGGGCAGTGAAACCCTCTGCAGAATCCTGTAACGATGGATCCGTGATGTCGCACATGGTCCAGACCCACAGAGCGTGAAACACTGAGAGTGAATCATACTGTAAACCGCGGACTCTGGGTGATTCCGTGTTCACGTAGGTTCCTGGATCGTAACACGTGTCCTGCTCTGGTGGGGATGCTGGTAACACACGAGGCTAACCAGGTGGGACAGGAGGTACGGGGAACCCTCTGTACTGTCTTCTCAAGTTTCCTGTGCAACTAACACTACTCTAAAAGGCTTTAAAAGAGAAAACAAGGAACATAGCGCTGAGATGGAATGTTCTTGAACAGGAAAATTCACAGGAACAGAGAGCAGATTCGTGGCTGTGAGGGACGGGATGGGGATGCGATGCAAAGTGGCTGGTATTAAGGGGACAGGGCCTCCTTCTGCGGCCCCCACCTCCCCACAGCCACCCATCCTGCCGAGGGTCGCAGGCCGTGCTCCCTGGAGGACCCCTCTCTGGAGACTGTCCTCACACCTCTGTGCCTGCCCCTTCCCGCTGTGGGCTCTGGCCTTCCCAGGCCATCCAGGACCGCTCTGCTGAGACCCTCGAACCACATCTTGCCCACCCGCAGCACGTGGGCCCAGGAGGTGGCTCTCTGCCGGGAATGCGTGCTGTGCCCCGAGCCTCCAGCTAACTGGCTGTGAGTGACTGGGGGGAACGATGGCGGTGCCAGGCAGCTGCCCTCGAGAGGGCAGGCAGACAAGGGTTTGCGGTTCCGGGTATAAAGTGCATGCACGATGACCATCTTCTTGCGCAATCTTTAGTATTCAGTGGTTACATGAATGAAAATGCTGCACAGTAAGGTACTTAAGGATCCGTCCCACACACACACACGAACACACACAGACGGGGCACGCTGACTCTAGACTTTTGCTAGATTCTTTACAGGAAAGAACGGGTAGGACACAACACATGCTGCAGGGGAGAGTAGGGCTTAACCAGGGAGCAGGCAGAGAAGGGACAGGGCCAGGCAGCAGGGGGCTGGGGCTGCCTCCAGCAGGTTTGGGGAGATGGGTGGGGGCGTTTCCGTGCTGCGCTTGGCGCCCCGCCCCCTCAGCCCCAGTCCTCCGAGTCTCCGCCACCGACGCCCCGCCCCTCCCAATCTCCGCCCCCAGAGCGCCAGCCCTGAGCTCTGGACTTGGAAGCCCCGCCCATCCCAATCTCCGCCCCCAGGCGGTCCCGAAAACCCCGCCCCCCTAGTCTCCACTCCGGAGTTCAAGTGCCTACAGCCACGCCCCCCCACCGAGCTCCGGCCCGATTCTCCCGAGGCTCCGCCCCCTGGAGGCCCCGCCTCTCAGAGTCCCCGGCCCCGCCCGCGGCGCAGTTCCTGCGCACCTCGGGTCAGCTGCGGCTTCCCGGGTCCCCAGTTGACCTCAGGGTGAACCAGGCACACGCGCTGGGTCCCCACCGGCAGCAAAGGGTCCCTCCTCAGCAGCTCCTCCTCCTCTTCTTCCTCGTCCTCGGCATCTTCCGGTTCCTCCACCTCTCCCGTTCGGCTTCTCGGGCCATCAGCCGGTGGGCCCCGTCCTCCGCCCCCTCGCCCCTTGAGGTCCCCGGGGTCGAAGGCGGCGAACGCGCGCTCGGGGCAGACCAGCAGCGGCGGCGCGGGTCTCGGAGCCCGGCGGCCGAGAACTACGCGAGACAGCCAGGCCGCCGGGCGGATGGCGGCCCGCAGGGCCCACATCCTGCGCGGGCCGGCACGCTATGGGGCGGGGCCTCGGGGGGGGCGTGTTCCCATGCGAACTCCCCATTGGCCCCCCGGACGTCACGTGCTCGCCGTGGCTTGATTGGCGCGAGCGGTCCGGGGCTGGCAAAGCTTGGGACTCCGCCGCAGGGGGCTAGCTTCGCTTCGGCGGAGCCTGCCCGGGGCGGATGCCCGCGCCGGGTAGTGCCGCCAGCGGGGCAGGCGCAGGCATCCGACCCTGGGCGGGCGCTTCCCCACACCCGTCTCTCTCCGGCTTCCGAGCGGGATCTTCCCTCAGATCCGAGTGGTCTGGTCCTGGGGGCCTGAGTGCCCCCGCAGAGGTCCCACATCCTGCGAGGGGGTCCGAGGCTGCACCGGGGGTGGGGGTGCCTCCACATCCTGCCTTGGGGGTCCGAGTGAGGCCGCGGGGGTCCCACATCCTGCCTTGGGGGTCCGAATGCCGCCTCGGGGGTCCACATCCAGCCTTGGGGATAGGAGTGCTCCCTCGGGGGTCCCACATCCTGCTTTGGGGGTCCGAGTGAGGCCGCAGGGGTCCCACATCATGACTTGGGGCTCTGAGTGCGCCCCCAGGGTTCCCACACCCTGCCTTAGGGGTGTGAGGGCTTCCCCTGGGGGGGTCCCACATCCTGCCCTGGGGGTTCCGAGTGCTCCTCCAGGTTTCCCACATCTTGCCTTGGGGGTCTGAGACCTTTTCGGGGGTCCGGAATTCTGCCTTGCAGGTCTAGTACTGCCCTGGGGGGGGGGTCCCACATCCTGCCTTGGGAGTCTGAGCCCATCCCGGGGGTCCTACATCCCGCCTTGGGGGTCTGAGCCCATCTCGGGGGTCCCACATCCTGCCTTGTGGGTCTGAGCCCATCTCAGGGGGCCTGAACTCTGCCTTGCAGGTCTAGTACTGCCCTAGGGGGTCATACATCCTGTCTTGTGGGTCCAAACCCGACCCTAGGGTCCCACATCTTGCCTTGGGGTCTGAGTGCTCCCCAGGTTCCCACATCCTGTCATGGGGGTGTAAGTGCCGCCGTGTGGGTCCCAATCCTGCCTTGCGGGTCAGAGTGGTCCCTCGGGGGTCCCACATTATGACTTGGGGGTCAGACTGCTCCCTCAGGGGCCCCACATTCTGTCCTGAGCTCTGAGTGCTTCCCCATGGGGGTCCCACATCGTGCCTTGGGGGTCTTAGTGCTGCCCCAGAAGGGGCTTCCACATCCTGCCTTGGGGTCCGAGTGTTCCCCCAGGGGTCCTACACCTGCCATGGATGTCTGAACCCATCCTGGGGGTCCCACATCCTGGCTTGGGGTCCAAGTGTGTCCTCGGGGTTCCACATCCTGCCTTGGGGGTTTGAGCCCATCTCAGGGGTCCTAACATTCTGCCATGAATGTCTGAGCCTATCCCAGGGGTCCCATATCCTGCCTTGGGGTCTGAGCCCATCTCGGGGATTCCACATCCTGCCTTGGGGGTTTGAGCCCGTCTCAGGGGTCCTAACATCCTGCCATGGATGTCTGAGCCCATCCCGGGGGTCCCACATCCTGCCTTGGGGTCTGAGCCCATCCCGGGGGTCCCACATCCTGCCTTGGGGTCCAGGCGTGTCCTCGGGGTCCCACATCCTGCCTGGGGGGTTTGAGCCCGTCTCAGGGGTCCTAACATCCTGCCGTGTATGTCTGAGCCCATCCCAGGGGTCCGACATCCTGCCTTGGGGTCTGAGCCCATCTCGGGGATCCCACATCCTGCCTTGGGGGTTTGAGCCCGGCTCAGGGGTCCTAACATCCTGCTATGGATGTCTGAGCCCATCTCGGGGGTCCCACATCCTGCCTTGGGGCTCTGAGCCCATCCCAGGGGTCCCACATCCTGCCTTGAGGGTCTGAGCCCGTCTCAGGGGGCCTGAACTCTGCCTTGAGGGTCTAGTACTGCCCTAGAGGGTCTTACATCCTGTCTTGGGGGTCTGAGTGCTCCCTGGAAGGGGGTCCCACATCCTGCCCTGGGGTCTGAGTGCTCCCCAGAAAGGAGCCCCACATCCTGCCTTGGGGGTCAGAGTGCTCCCGGGAAGGGGGTCCCACATCCTGCCTTGGGGGTCTAAATGCAGCTGCAGGGAACGCAATCCTGCGTTGTGGGTTGGAGTTCCCTTGGGGGGTCCCACAGCATGACTTGATGGTCTGAGTCCTCCTCCAGGGGGGTTCCCACATCCTGCCTTGGGGGTCTAATTGCTCCCCTAGGCATCCCACATCCTTCCTTGGGAGTTCGAGTGTGGCCATGGGAGTCCCAATCCTGCCTTGGGGATCCGAGTGCTTCCCTGGGGTCTCACATCCTGCCTTGGGGATCCAAGCCCATCTCGGGGGTCCCACATCCTGCCTTCGGGGTCTGGGCCCATTCCGGGGGTCCTGCATCCTTCCCTGGGGGTCCAGGCCCATCCAGGGGTTCCACATCCTGCCTTGGGGGTCCAAGCCCACCCCGGGAGTCCCACATCCTGCCTTGGGGGTCCGAGCTCATCCTGGGGGTCCCACATCCTGCCTTGGGGGTCAGAGTGCTTCCTTGGGGGTCTCATATCCTGCCTTGGGGGTCCAAGCCCACCCTGGGAGTCCCACATCTTGCCTTGGGGGTCCAAGCCCATCCCGGGGGTCCCACATCCTGCCCTGGGGGTCTGGGCCCATTCCGGGGGTCCCGCATCCTACCCTGGGGGTCCGGGCCCATCCTGGGGGTCCCACATCCTGCCTTGGGGTTCAAGCCCATTCCGGGGTTCCACATCCTGCCTTGGGGGTCCAAGCGGAGCTTTGAGAGTCTCATCCCATCACTGGGGGTCTGCAACTCGGCCTCAGGGGCCCCAGACGCTGCGTTGGGAGTCATCGCCAGTTCGGAGGAGGCTCAAACTTTGCCTGGCATGTCTGAGTCCATGATCTCAGGTCGTACACTGCTACGGGGGTTCATGTTCAGTCGCATGGGTCCCATACTCTGCCTTGGGCACGTGATGCTGACTTTGGGCTTCTTCCCCAGTGATGCTTGGGGGTCTGAATTTGGCCTGGTGACGGCCCGGGGCGGTTGGGGATTCTGAAGTCTGTGCTGCTAGCCCGGGTGTGTCCCTGGGGGTCCCAGGACCTGCTTGGGGATCAGAAGCTAGCTGGCGAATGTGGTGTGGGAAATGAATGCAGAGGCCAGTGGGCCCAGGAGGGTGAGAGGTGGTGGGCTGTTGGAAGGGAGGGCCCCTCCCGTTCAGACTGTTATCAGTATATTCTCCAGGAGAAATTCAGAATGCGTGGTGTCGAAAGGGTCACATGGATCCCAGCTGTCACTAGGGGGTTCTTGTTTTCACAGAAGAGCAGGTTTAATGGAAATGTTCCTTTTTAAGTGTCTGCAGAAAGCCACGGCCTTTCCGATATTTCGATGATGGTGACGCTCGTCATTCTAACATGCACAACGAAGGAGGGGACACGTAGGAACACGTAGCCCGAAGAGGCAGGGGAGGCCTGGTTGCTGTGTCGGAACGGGGGTGGGGGGGATTGAAAGGAACGTTTGAGGTGGCGTTACTGTACTGGCAGGAACTGTCCTGTGCAGCCCCCCGAGCCAGCGTGACCACGTTGGGCACGGTTGGAATTGAGTTGAGCTGTCGTGCGTCTGTCTTAAAGAGAATGGGCGAGCTTGGGATCTCGACCCGGTGTCGCCAGTGACGCCCCCACGGGCCGTGAGTCCTGGGTGCCATTTCCTTGCTGATGGAATCAGAGTGTGGATTAGAACCTACAGTAACGAAGGCACAAGTGTGTGTGTGCTGATGGCGTATATCGTTCCGGGGCCGGTCCCCCAGCCCTCCGCCCTGTCACACGGCTTCCGACCGCCAGCACCGGGCACGGGCATCAGTGAGTCCGCGGAGAAAGCACGGGGCCTTGTGTCCCGGGGAGGGTGTCTCTGCGGGGCCTTGCTCTGAGATCCTGGGGCGAAGCTGCTCTGTCTGCAGCGGGAGGCCGGCTGGCGAGCGCACAGGAGCTCGCTGTGGTCCTGTGACGCCCCCTGGCGTAAGATTCGGGCAGGTCCCCTCCTCCCAGCCCTGCCTCCTGTAGACGGAGTGCAGTCTTACTTGGGGGAGCAGACCTACCGGAGCTCGCGTTTCCAGGGCTGCGCGGGGCGCCAGGTTCTTAGCCGCACTCAGACCTCTCCGCTTCCTCGGTTCCCGTCGCCGTCCGGGCCGCATCGCCAGCGCTGTCCCCTGGAGCCTGCCTGCCCGGCGGTTTCTGGGGGTGGCTTGGGGAGGGACGACGGTGAGGATTAACACTTGATAATGAGGTAACGCATTTTTTTACTCCTTTACTATTGACACTATGCCCTGAGGCTGCTGAGGGGGGTGGTAGACGGTTTCCTGCTAAGTAAGTTCATCCTACAACCTCAGCTCCGTGCAAAACCCAGAGCTGTCTGCAGACTTGATTCAGCAGACAGCCCTCGAAACGTCTAGTGTGTGTGATAAACGGCGTAGATGTTGGCGTGAAAATGGTGTTGAGGCTGTGGGAAGAAGTAGGGGAGAGAGGAGACAGGTGCCAGTCGCCTGGGGTCGTGGCGCCGTGCACACAACACGGTGGGAGGGGGCTCGCACAGCCGTGGGGAAAAACCGCTCGTGTTTTGCCTTCGTGTTGAAAGTATTCCGTTTTCCCGATTCTCCAACACCCGTGGTTGTTAAGATACATCGTGGATTGGATGGGGAGATGTGTCCTGATGTGGCAGGAGCCCCGAACCGGGCGCAGTTAGAATCAGGGGCCGCCGGTCGTTTAACCCCCTTCCCAGGCATTCAGAGACGGACTGTTTTGTCCCCTCTGTGAGCCGAGCCACTCCCCATTTCTTGGCATTGTCTGACTTTGGGTGCTTTCTTTCCTCTGCTGACAACAGTGTAAAAACGTCGAATTTTAAGAGCGTGTGCTGAAAAGCCCCAGCGTGTGCAACTGCCTGTAGCTCGGGAAAGACTCACCGAGCGAGTGGGGGGGGGGGGGGGGTGGCTGTGTCATTACGTGGCTTGCAGCCTCAAGGGCTCCACGCAGCAATCTGACTTTTCTTGTGTCTCAGCGAAAGGTCTGGCCAAGAGGAGGGGAACCTGATGCCCGTGTGCGATGGCGGTGGCCAGGACACTGTGTCGGTAAGTGCCCGTGCTGACGGAATCCGTGGCCACGCTGATACACGCTTGTTACGTGGGCCTAAGATGCGTGTTTCCCTCGGGGGGGGGGGGGGAAGGGACACGCTCATGCAGATGGCAAGGTGTAGACAGGAACGCGGGAGGAAACACGGACCCCTTCTAATCTGTCCCAACAGCGGTCACTAGTAAGGTTTTGCTACAGGGGCACCTGCGTGGCTCGGTCGGTTGAGGCGCCCCCACTTGGGCTCAGGTCATGATCTCGCGTGATCTCGCGTGATCTCGCGTGAGTTCGAGCCCCGCGCCGGGCTCTGGGCTGACGGCTCGGAGCCTGGATCTTGCTTCGGATTCCGTGTCTCCCTCTCTCTCTGCCTCTGCCCTGCTCACGCTCTGTCGCTCTCTGTCTCTCTCAAAAATACATTAAACGTTAAAGAAATTTGAAAAAAGATTTTCCTGTATATTCTTCTAGTTTTCTTTTTTCTTTTTTTTTTAAAGCCATCTCTATGTCCAAACTGGGACTCGAACTCACAACGTGACAGCAAGCGTGGTGTACCAGCCACGTGTCCCTCTTCCAGGCTTTTTATGCACGTACACACACACACACACACACACACACACACACACACACGTGTGTGTATTTGCATATCTGTCTGCACGCATGTGCATATATGTATCCTAAAATTTAATAAAAAATGAGTTCGAATTGTATATATTGTTTTATAATTTCTTTTTTTATCTTATGAAATTTTAGGCTTAAGGATGTGCCTGGCTGGATCAGTTGCCACACCATGCAACTCTTCTGTTTTTGTTGTTATTTGTTTAATTTTATTCATTTTTGAGAGATTTGAGAGAGAGAGAGAGAGAGAGAGAGAGAGAGAGAGAGAGAGAGAGACAGAGGGCAGGCAGGGGAGGGGCAGAGAGAGAGGGAGACACAGAATCCGAAGCGGGCTCCAGGCTCCCAGCCGTCAGCACAGAGCTCGACTCGGGGCTCGAACCCACAAACCCTGAGATCAGGACCCGAGCCGGAGTCGGACACTCAACGACAGAGCCACCCAGGCGCCCCACCCGGAGCATGCAACTCGATCTCAGGGTTGTGAGTTCGAGTCCCATGTTGGGTGTAGAACCTACTAAAAAAAAAAAAAAAAAAAAAAAGCAGAAACAAACAAAATAGGAAACAAAATTTGTAAGTTTCACCTGTCTCCTGAGTATCCTTGGAGTGAGTTTGCACTGCTGTGTAGACAGCAATGACAGACCACAGGGTGGTCTATCGGCCACGTAGCAGTTTAGTTAATAACCCCTCACGTTCACCGGGCTTGTCATGTATACATGGGGTGCGACCACAGTGTCGTGAGGTTACTGTTTTCCAGTCACTCCTGACTTGAGAATGAAAATACGTGGCGGCCCGAGTATAGCTGGGGTGGCTGCTCGGGACCTGAGATGGTGAGGGTTGGTCATCGTGGCCTCGCATGTGCGAGCGAGTCTGCAGAGTTGGCTCAGGAGCACGCGGACGGGCGGGTTAGACTGAGGTCCCCATGGCTTTAAGCCAGAGTGACATCAGGGGTCATGCATGTCTGGGTGCGTGCAGGGCTGGGCGCGTGCAAAGCCCCCCAGGGCTGTGTCCCCAGGACGCATTACTAGCACTGCGGTTGGCTGTTTACAGGTCACACATTGTGCTTCTGGGGCTCCACTTGGTGGTCTCCTCCCCTGATCCTGCTGTGTCCCCCTCCCCACGACCAAAATACATGCCGTTTTTAATTTATTCGTGCTGGTCCTGGAGAGTCAAGCTTGTTTTTGTTTAGGCGCTTGGTGTGAGGGGCACCCGGGTGGCTTAGTCGGTGAAGCATCCGACTCAGCTCACGTCATGATCTCATGGCTCGTTGAGTCTGAGCCCCGCGTGGGGCTCTGTGCTGACGGCTCGGAGCCCGGAGCCCGCTTCGGATTCCGTGTCTCCCTCTCTCTCTGCCCCTCCCCTGCTCACGCTCTGTCTCTCTCTGTCTCTCTCAAAAATAAATAAACATTAAAAAAATTGTTTTCAAACACTTGGTATGAAATAAACACGTATTGAAAGTGCGTGGTTTAACACGCGTGGACACCTTCTGGGCATCACGGCCATCAGGATGATGACTATCTCCACCCCCCTCCCCCCTCCAGATCTTGTAAGCCTTCGCAGTGGCAGACCCAACACCTCTCCACACCCACTCCAGTCTGCCCTGTCCCTGACCGTGACACTGTGTGCATTTCCTAGAGGGTTATATACAGGGACTCACGCACTACGATTTCTGTTTCTTGGTGCTCGGGCGTCATTCACTCAGCATAATTAAGTATGTTCGCATTCAACCATATTGGAATGGGTCAGTAGTTCATTCCTGTATTTTCTTTATTTTTTACTTTTTAAAAGTTTATTTATTTTGAGAAAGAGAGACCGCGGGCAGGGGAGGGACGGGGTGGGGTGGGGGGGACAGAGAATCCCAGGCAGCATCAGGGCAGAGCCCGATGCAAGCCTCGATGTCGCGAACCAGGAGATCACGGCCCCAACCGAAACCAAGAGTCACAGGCTTAACTGCCCGAGGCCCCCAGGCGCCCCGGTTCGTTCCTTTTATTACAGAGTGGTGGCTGCACGTGTGGACCGACCACCGTCTGTGCGTCCGTTTACTGTGGATGGGACATTTGGGTTGTTGGGAGGTTTCCTTATCCCTGATAAAGCTGCCGGCAACATTTGGGCACAAGCCCTCGTGCGGAAAGATGCCTCTGTTTCTCTCAGGTAAATGCCAGCGGCACGGTGACTCGTAGGCACACATTTCACGTTTTGCGAAACCGCCAAACTGTTTTCCGAAGTGCTGGTATCGTCTTAGGTTCCCGCCGGTAGGTAGGAGGGCGCCTGTGGCTGCACGTCCTCGACAGCACCTGTCAGCTTGTATCAGCTTAGCCGTTCAAAAGGCGGTGGGTTTGCAGTTCCCCGTCCCTAGTGCCTGATGACGAGAGCGTGTCCACTGCCTAAGGGCCCCATCTGTGTGTATCTTCAGGCGAGGACTCTGTTTAAATCGTTTGTGACTCTCCTCTGTTGAGTGGTTTGTTGTTGAGTTTTGAGAGTTCTTTTTTAATGAACTTAATTGTTTTGAGAGTTCTTTTTAAAAAATATTTGTTTTTGAGAGAGGGAAAGAGAGAGCATGAGCACGGGGAGGGGCAGAGAGAGAGTGAGAGAGAGAGAGAGAGAATGTGGACCAGGGGAGGGGCAGAGAGTGGGAGACACAGAGTCCGAAGCAGGCTCCAGGCTCCGAGCTGTCAGCACAGAGCCCGACGCGGGGCTCGAACCCACAAACCGTGAGATCGTGACCTGAGCCCAAGTCGGAAGCTTAACCGACTGAGCCCCCCAAGGGCCCCTGTTCGGTACCATATTTTTAAGCAGATTATCTTCTTTCGGTTGAGTTGCCTTAGCAATTTCAGAAAAGGCCAGGTGACCATATTTGTGTGGTTCTACTTCTGGACTCTGTCCTGTTCCACTGATCTAAGGGATATCCTTTTGCCGACTACCACACAGTCTTGATTGTGGCTTTATACTAACGTTTGAAATGAGTTTCAACATTTGCAATGTTGTTGTTTTTGAAAGTTACTTTGGCTGTTCTAGTTCCTTTTTCTGTCTATAAATTTTAGAATCAGCTTACTAATATCTAGAGAAACGTAGGCTGAGATGTTGATTGGGAGTGCACCGAATCGAGATCACTTTGGGTCACGTTCACATTCTGATCCTCTGAAGTCTTTCAGTCCATGAAGGTGGGATGCGTTTCCATTTCTGTACATCTTCTTTAATTTCTTCCGGCAATGTTTTGTAGTTTCCATTGTACAAATCTTTCACCATCTCGGATAATACTTAAGTATTTTATTCTTTTTGATGCTATTGTCAAAGTCACCTACTATTATTGAAATGTTATCAATGGGTTTCTTTATGTTTGTTATTAATTGATTTATATACTTAGGTGTTCCAAGTTGGGGGCATAAATATTTACAAAGCTCTAGATGGCTTTGATTACATTGCGATACTTTCCTTCTATTCTTAATTTTATTTTTTAAATGTTTTTGTTATGAAAGGGTGTTGAACTCTGTCCGATACTTTTTCTGAACCTGTTGAGTTGATCATGTGATATTTTTCCTTAATCCTGTTGACGTGGTGCCTTACAATGATCAGTTTTTGTATGTCAGACCAACCTTCTATTCTAGGAATAAGTCCTGCTTGGTCATGCTGTATAGTCCCCTGAGTGCTGTGCGCTGGTATCTTGTTGAGGATTTTTACATCAGTGTTCATGAGGGATGTCCGAGTGGTTTCCTTGTAGTGTCTGTCTGGCTTTGGAATCCGAGGAATGCTGGCTTTCTGGAATGAGTTGGCAAGTGCTCCCCCCCTCTTCAATGTTTGGAAAAGCTCGAGAAGGATTGGTGTTAGTTTTCCTAAAATCCTTTGGTAGAATTCCTCAGTGAAGTCTTCAGGTTAAAAGCTTTTCTTTTCACATTTTCTGTTTCTGTGTGACTTAGTCTTACTAGGTTTTGTGTTTCTAGGAATTTGTCTATTTCATATACGTCATCCCGTTTGCTGCTGTGATCTTACAGACCTGTTTCTGTGGAATCTGTAATAATGCCCCCACTTTCAGTCCCGATTTTCATAATTTGAATCTTTACTCTTTTGCCCTTAGCCCATCTAAGCTAAAGGTTTGTTAACTGTTACCTTTTTTATTTTAAGTTTTATTTATTTAAGTAATCTCTACACCCAATGTGGGGCTTGAACTCACAACCCCAAGGTTAAGAGTTGCATGCTCTTCCAACTGAGCCAGCCAGGCACCCCAAATCTGTTATCTTTTTGAAGAACCAGCTTTTGGTTTCATTGGTTTTTCTCTATTGTTTTTCCATTACCTATTGTGTTTATCTCCGTTTTAATTCTTTGTTAGGTCCTTCCTTCTGCTACCTTTGGATTTATTTTTTTTTTCAACGTTTATTTATTTTTGGGACAGAGAGAGACAGAGCATGAACAGGGGAGGGGCAGAGAGAGGGGGAGACACAGAATCTGAAACAGGCTCCAGGCTCTGAGCCATCAGCCCAGAGCCCGACGCGGGGCTCGAACTCACGGACCACGAGATCGTGACCTGGCTGAAGTCGGATGCTTAACCGACTGCGCCACCCAGGCGCCCCTGCTACCTTTGGATTTAATTTGATGTTCTTTTTCTCATTCCTCAAGTTGTAAAGTTGCGTTGTTGATCTAAGATCTTTCTTGGTTTTCGGTGCCAACATTTACAGCTGTAAATTTCCCATTAGCACCACTTGCCCACCATTCCAAAAGTTTTAGTTATGTTGATTTTCATTTGCATTTGTCCCTAAATATTTTCTTTTCCTTTTCTTTTTTTTTTAAATTTATTTATTTTCTATTTTTTAAATTTACACCCAAGTTAGTTAGCATATAGTGCAACAATGATTTCAGGAGTAGATTCCTTAATGCCACTTACCCATTTAGCCCATCCCCCCTCCCACAACACCTCCATTAACCCTCTGTTTGTTTTCTATATTTAAGAGTCTCTAACGTTTTGTCCCCCTGCCTGTTTTTTATATTATTTTTGCTTCCCTTCCCTTGTGTTCATCTGTTTTATATCTTAAAGTCCTCATATGAGGGAAGTCATATGATATTTGTCTTTCTCTGACTAATTTCACTTAGCATAATACCCTCTAGTCCCATCCAAGATTTCATTCTTTTTGATTGATGAGTAATACTCCATTGTATATATATAAACCACATCTTCTTTATCCATTCATCCATTGATGGACATTTGGGCTCTTTCCATACTTTGTCTATTGTCGATAGTGCTGCTATAAACATGGGGGTGCACGTGTCCCTTTGAAACAGCACACCTGTATCCCTTGGATAAATGCCTAGTAGTGCATTTGCTGGGTCCTAGGGTAGTTCTATTTTTAGTTTTTTGGAGGAACCTCCATACTGTTTTCCAGAGAGGCTGCACCAGTTTGCATTCCCACCAACAATGCAAAAGAGATCCTCTTTCTCTGCATCCTCGCCAACATCTGTTGTTGCCTGAGTTGTTAGTGTTAGCCATTCTGACAGGTGTAAGGTGGTATCCCATTGTGGTTTGGATTTGTATTTCCCTGATGATGAGTGAGGTTGAGCATTTTTCCTGTGTCGGTTGGCCATCTGGATGTCTTCTTTAGAGAAGTGTCTATTCATGTCTTTTGCCCATTTCTTCACTGGATGGTTTGTGTTTTGGGTGTTGAGTTTGGTAAGTTCTTTATAGATTTTGGATACTAGCCCTTTATCTGATATGTCATTTGCAAATATCTTCTCCCATTCTGTCGGTTGCCTTTTAGTTTTGCTGATTGTTTCCTTCGCTGTGCAAAAGCTTTTTATTTTGATGAGGTCCCAGTAGTTCATTTTTGCTTTTGTTTCCCTTGCCTCCGGAGATGTGTTGAGTAAGAAGTTGCTGCGGCCGAGATCAAAGAGGTTTTTGCCTGCTTTCTCCTCGAGGATTTTGATGGCTTCCTGTCTTACATTTAAGTATTTCATCCATTTTGAGTTTATTTTTGTGTACGGTGTGAGAAAGTGGTCTAGGTTCATACTTCTGCATGTCACTGTCCAGTTTTCCCAGCACCACTTGCTGAAGAGACTGTCTTTATTCCATTGGATGGTCTTTCCTGCTTTGTCAAAGATTAGTTGGCCATACGTTTGTGGGTCCATTTCTGGGTTCTCTATTCTGTTGCATTGATTGAGTGTCTGTTTTTGTGCCAGTACCATAGTCTTGATGATTACAGCTTTGTGATACAGCTTGAAGTCCCTGTCCCTAGATTGTTTCTAATTTCCCTTGTGATTTCTTCTCTGAACCACTTGTTCTTTCATAGTTTTGTGAATTTTCCAGTTTTCCTCCTGTTATTGATTTCTACTTCATACTGTTGTGGTCAGAGAAGATACTTTGTATGTTACCTGTCTTTTGAAATCTAATAAGACTTCATTGGTGGTCTAACGTGTAGTGTATTCTGGGGAATGTGCTAAGAACACATGAGCAGAAGGTGTGTGCTGTTGCTGGGTGGAGCGTTCAGTATACGTGTCTTAGATCTAGTTGGTTTGTTAAGTCTTGTTTGTCCTCACTGGTCTTCTGTCTGGTTGTTCTGTCCATTATTAAGAGTTCAGTATTGAATCTCCAGCTGTTGCAGAATGATCCATTTCTCCATTCCATTCCATGAACATGGTATAGCTCACTGTTTCTGAAAGTCTTGTTTGATTTTTTTCATCAAAATCTTGTAGTTTTCAACACACAGATCCTACACCTATTTTGTTAGGTTGATATCTAAGTATTCCATTTTGGGGGAGCTGTTGTAATAGCTACTGTTTTTTTTTTTTTTTTTTTAAATTTCAGTATCCAGGTTTTCATTGCTTGTTTTTAGAAATATGATTGATTTTATTAAACTGACCTTGAATTGGCCTTGCTAAATTCACTTTTAAGTTTGAGGACATACGAATCTAAATCCAGCGTGTTGCTGAGGCATAGTCTTCAGTGTGCACACATATCAGTGTGGGGTTCCTACAAGCAGAACCAGATGTGTGTTGTGGTGAGGTTATCAGTGGGCCACCCAGCCTGGTACTACAGCCCTCAGGTGTTCTCGTTTGTGGAAGACTGTCATGTGGTGGTGTCACAGAGGCCCACAGTGTAGGGATGCAGGGGTGTGGGGCACCCACAAGTGGGCACACTTGTCCTGAAGACCGTCTGTGCCCCAGGATGGCCCTTATGGGCTCACAGTATCCATGAGCCCCTGTTGAGTCGGACGCTAGTGGGCAGGGGAGCATCGAGTCAGGACAGGCATGGCCGTGGTTCTTTCACTGCATCCACGCTGGTCCCCATGCAGTAGCAGCATCCCACTAGGGAAGGCCATGCTCTATTGGGCAGGTGTGCCCAGGAGTGACGCCCAAGTTCTGCTGTCTGCACATGTGACCCTTGGTTCCAGGTTACTCTCCCTGTGCCCCTTGAGGCTGTGCTGGTCTCAGTCCTGCTTCTGCTGGGCCACTGGGCCCACCCCTCCCAGAAGGACAGGGAGAGCTGGCTCATATCATGGGTCTTACCTCCCCCAACCTTGCTGGTCACTGGCCTGAGCTCCCCATCTCCATCTGGGGCTGTGACCAGTGGGGTGATGGGAACCCCATATCCCTGAGAGACAGTCCTCAGGATTGGGTTTAAGATGGCTTGCTATCCCCAGGACACTGGTGGTTTGTGGCAGCGGAGGCTTGTGTCTGAGCACCCAGCTGAGGGCGTGACGACAGTCAGAGACCCTGGCCGAGACCTCTGTCCTGCAGCAGCGGTGGGTGACATGGGGTGGCCACCCTCCTCTCCCGGGGGCCCCTGGCGGTGATGGGCAGTTCTAGTGGACACTTCCTTCCCCCTGGGTTCTGGAGTTAAGGGGTCCTCTCATTAAGCTGGCCTCCACTTAGTACCATTTCCTGGCCCTTCACATCCTGCTCTCTGGCTGTAGGTGCAGGAAGGACCCTCGGGGATCCGGGATGTCAGTGGGATTGGATTCCGACGGCGTGGGCGGGCCACACGCAGGAGGTACAGGAACGAGGCTGGCCAGTTCATCTCCATGGTGACCTTCTTTGAGGTGATGTCCAGGAGGAGGGGCTCCATACTGGTATTGACCACTGCGGGGAGGGCTGGGCGGGCTGGGTGGTGCTGTGCTCCCCTGTGCCAGGCCAGGTGCTGCCAGCTTGAGGACTGGGTCCTGGAGGCTTCTCCCTGTACTGCCTGCCCACCAAACCCCAGGCCCACCAGGGCCCTGCAGGCCAGCGCACTTCCACTGTTGGTCTTTGGAGGTGGTGTCCTCTCCTGTGTCTGCAGATGGGGTGTTCCTTCCCTCCCCCATCCTCGGACATAGCATCCCCTCCCTCGTCCTTGGACACGGTGTCCCCTCCCCCAACCACGGACATGGAGTACCCTCCCCCAACCATGGACAAGGCATCCTCTCCCCCATCCTCGGACACAGCATCATCCTCGACCATGGACACGGCGTCCTCTCCCCATGCTTGGACATGGCGTCCCCTCCCCAACCATGGATATGGCATCCTATCCCCTGACCTTGGACACAGTGTCCCCACCCTCTGACCATCCTCAGACATGACGACTCCTGCTCCCCTCTTCAGGCTCAGTGTCCCCTCGCTGCTCCCTGGCATCGATGCCCCTGCCTGGGGGTCTGGGGAAACCCTCCTTGCTCCCTGGCATTGATCCCCCCACCTGGGGGTCTGGGGTTGCTCCTGCACCCTCCGTTCCAGGTGCCTGAAGCCCCCCTCCCCGCCCAGGGTCTCAGGTGATCATGGACCCCTTGCAGCGGGTACAGGACAGGCCATGAGGAGCTGAGAGCTATTTGGTGTGAAAGTGTGAGCACATGGTGACAGGTGGGCACCCCCAGGGGGTGCGGCCAGTTGTCTCCTGAATGTCCAGGTCTCCTTCACAGCTGTGTGCTCCCGATGGTCCAGCGTTCCTGCCCAGGGCCACCACAGTGCGCCCCTGCATCCCCGGTGGGGGGGGGGGGCTACACCCTCCTCACCTGCCCGGGACACAGGATGTGCGGTGCAGCCTGTCACATCCCACTCTTCGGTTTCAGGCACAGGGAGCAACCTCGGGGGCCCAGGATGCCCGTGGGCAGGGCACCTGCCGGCGAGGGCGGCCCCCGCGGAAGTACCGCAAGAGGAAAGTGGCCATCACCGCAGAGGTGACCCTGTTTGAGATGGTTGCCCTGGGGAAGAACTCTGTGCAGGTACCGCCCACTGCAGGGGATGTGGGCTGGACGCGGGCGTGACACACGCTGCTGGGGCCATCAGGGGCTGAGTGTCCCCACAGGGTCAGGACAGCACTGGCCACAGCTCTGTGCTGCCCTGTGTGCCCAGCCGACAGGTGTGCCGGCCACACATGCCCGTCACACGTGTTCACTGCCACCTGTCACACACCGGGTCACACACACACGTGCTCACCACCACCTAGCACACACCTGATGACACACACACGTGCTCACCGCTGTCTGTCACACACCTGATGACACACACATGTGCTCACCACCCGTCACACACCTAATCACACACACACGTGCTCACCGCTGCCCATCATGCACCTGATGACACACACATGTGCTCACCACTGCCTGTCACATGCCTGATCACATACACACATGCTCACTGCCACTCGTCACACGCCTGATCACACACACACATGCTCACCACCTCCCATCACACACCTGATCACACACACACATGCTCACCTCCACCTGTCACATGCCTGATGACACACACGTGCTCACTGCTGCCTGTCACATACCTGATCAGACACATGCTCACCGTCACCCGTCACACACCTGATCACACATGTGCTCACCGCCGCCTGTCACACGTGTTCACCACCACCCATCACATGCCTAATCACACTCACGTACGCACCGCCACTGTTCACACACCTGATCACACACACGTGCTCACTGCCACCCGTCACACATTTGATCACCCACATGTCCTCACCGCCACCCATAACATGCCTGAACACACACACGTGCTCACCGCCGCCCGTCACACACCTTATCACACACACACATGCTCACTGTCACCTGTCACACACCTGATTACACACGTGCTCACCGCCGCCCATCACACGTGCTCACCACCACCCTTCATACACCTGATCACACACACACGTGATCACTGCCTATCACACACCTGATCACACACACACGTGCTCACCACCACCCATCACACACCTCATCACACACATGTGCTCACCACTGCCCGTCACACGTGATCACACACATGTTCTCACCGCCGCCTGTAACATGCTTGATCACACACACACACACGTGCTCACAGCTTCCCGTCACATGCCTGACCATACACACTCATGTGTGCCGCTGCCTGTCACACCCGACCGCACACACACATGTGCGCCGCTGCCTGTCACACACCTGATCACACACACACGTGCTCATCACTGCCCATCACACACCTGATCACACATGCGTGCTCACTGCCGCCAGTCACACGCCTAATCACACACACATGCTCACTACTATCCATCAAACGCCTGATCACACACACATGTGCTCAGCACTGCCCATCACATGGCTGATCACACACACGGTCACCACTGCCCGTCACACGCCTGATCACACACACATGCTCACTGCTGCCCGTCACATGCCTGATCACACACTTGTGCTCACTGCCACCCTTAACATGCCTGATCTCACACACACATGCTCACTGATACCCATCACACACCTGATCACCTCCACCTGTCACATGCCTGATGACACACACGTGCTCACTGCTGCCCGTCACATACCTGATCAGACACACATGCTCACCGTCACCCGTCACACACCTGATCACACATGTGCTCACCGCCGCCTGTCACATGTGTTCACCACCACCTGTCACATGCCTAATCACACTCACGTACGCACCGCCACTGTTCACACACCTGATCACACACATGTGCTCACTGCCACCTGTCACACATTTGATCACCCACACACGTGCTCACCGCCACCCATAACATGCCTGAACACACACACACATGCTCACCGCTGCCCGTCACACACCTTATCACACACACACGTGCTCACTGTCACCTGTCACACACCTGATCACACACATGCTCACCGCCGCCCATCACACGTGCTCACCACCACCCTTCACACACCTGATCACACACACACGTGCTCACCACCGCCCATCACACACGTGATCACACACATGCTCTCACTGCCGCCTGTAACATGCTTGATCACACACACACGTGCTCACCACTGCCCATCGCATGCCTGATCACACACACATGCTCACTGCCATCTGTCACATGACTGGTCACACACTCACGTGCACACCACTGCCCATCACATGCCTGATCACACACACATGCTCACTGCTGCCCCTCACACGCCTGATCACACACACGTGCTCACCGCTGCCCATCACATGCCTGATCACACACTTGTGCTCACTGCCTCCCTTAACATGCCTGATCACACACACACATGCTCACAGCTGCCCTGCCAACTGTCACATGCCTGATCACACACACGCGTGCTCACCACTGCCCATCACATGCCTGATCACACACACATGCTCACCGCCGCCCGTCACACGCCTGATCACACACACGTGCTCACTGCTACCTGTTACATGACTGAGCACACACTCATGTGCTCACCACTGCCCATCACATGCCTGATCACCCACACATGTGCTCACTGCCGCCCGTCACACACCTGATCACACACACATGCTCATCACCACCCGTCACAGGCCTGATCACACACACGTGGTCATTGCTGGCCCATCACACACACACCATCACACCTGTGTCCTCACTGCTGGCCTGTCACATGTGCGTCATCACACACGTGTGCTCACCTGTGCTGCTGCCCCTGCAGACGGCCGTTGAGGAGTGGGTCCAGTCTTACAAGGAGGACAGGGAGCTGGCCCTGCTGGACCTCATCAGCTTCTTCGTCCAGTGCTGTGGCTGTGAAGGTGAGCCATGCTCCTGGCACTCCTGGGCCTCTCTCTCACGTGCCGGCTGGGCCTCACCGTCCTGGCCGCCTGTGGTCCTAAGACACTGGGTGGGCTGGGGCCTCCTCCAGAGGCTGGTTTGGGTAGGAGATCTTGTTTTTTTGGGGAGCAGCGAGGCCGGATTACTCCTGCGGCCTTGCCGTGGCCTCTGGGGGATGAGGTGTCGTGGCCCCGCCCACCTCTCACGCCCTCCCAGGAGAAGGAGGAGGAGTGGTGCAAACCGCGTTTCCATGTTGAGTGTGCTTCTTTCTCTCCCAGGGATGGTGACGGCTGAGCTGTACCAGACCAACCAAGGCAACAGTGTGGTTCACAAGATGACCGAGAAGTTTGACCAGGTGAGGAGGGCTCTGTGCCCTCCATGAGCCCAGGGCCTGGGGTCACGGGATCTTCCCTGCTGCCCCGTGTCCCCCAAGCCCGTGGGTTTGCCAGCAGGCTTGCAGGCTGAAGCAGCCCAGGTGTCACGGTTGCACAGGTCGACACCATCCGCCCTCACGTCCCTGGGAGAAGCGGCCCTTCTTCCACTGGGGAGACCACGATTCTCTATAAAGGAAAATTTGACCTTTAGTTACTATTGGAGATTCCACTGGGGAGACCACGATTCTCTATAAAGGAAAATTTGACCTTTAGTTACTATTGGAGATTCCATTGTGTATGTGGAAAGTACCGTTATAAAACGGTAACCACGTGGCCATCGTCCAGATGAAGAGAGAGCGTGGCCAATACGTGCCCAGACGTGCCCTGCCCCCGTCCTGACCTCCTCCCCACCGGGAGGTAACCATGCCCCGAACTTGGTGCCCAGAACATGCCATGGCATATCTGTCCCACATGGGCATCTGTAGATGATGTCACCTGGCTCTGCCTGGCGCCCAGGTCTCTGCACGGGAGACACGCTTGACAGAATGATTCTGACCAGTGTTATCACGTGAAGCCATCTGGTGCACAGCTGTGGAACGTTCCATCGCACGCCTATGCGTCCTTCTTGTCTCCATTCTGCTTCTGATGGTGTTCGGGTTGGTTTCGCGCTTTGTCTCTGCGTGGCTGCAAACGTCTGTTGTCCGTGTGTCCTGCTGTGCGTCTTCACGTGTTTCTGTAGCTTAGGCCTGTGCACGCACACGTTTTCCTGTGCGAGGTGGCACCAACGTGTATTCCCAAGCAGGAGCCTCTACCTGTGTGTTAGACGTCGCCTTGGTCCTGTTCCCTGCCAGTGCGTGATGCGATGTTGTTAGGTTTTGCTAGTCTGGTAGGTGTGCACAGGGTACTTCTGGTTTCGGTTTCCTGGATTATTAGTGAGGCTGACCACCTTCTTGCATTCGAGCACTATTCTTGTTTAAAATGGTTTCTTAAGACGTTTTTTGATGTTTATTTATTTTTGAGAGAGACAGAGACAGAGTGTGAACAGGGGAGGGGCAGAGAGAGAGGGAGACACAGAATGTGAAGCAGGCTCCAGGCTCCGAGGTGTCCACACAGAGCCTGACGCGGGGCTCGAACTCACGCGAGATCACGTGAGATCTCGCGAGATCATGACCTGAGCCGAAGTCATGCGCTCAACCAACCGAGCCACCAGGTGCCCAAAAAGGTTTTTTAAATTGTGGCAAAATACATAAAATATGAAATGCGTCACCTTAATCCCTTTTAGGTACACACCTCAGTGGCACTGAGCACGTTCACGTTGCTGTGCAACCATCTGTACCATCATCTCCAGAACTTTCCATCTCCTCAAACTGAAGCTGTGTCCCCATGAACCACTGACTGCCCGTCCCCGTCCCCAGCCCCTGGCTCCACCATCTACTCTCTGTCTCTGTGGATGTGGCCCCTCTAGGGACCCCATGTATGTGCAATCACACACGATTTGTCCTTCTGTGTGGCTTATGTCGCTGAGCATCATGTCCCCAAGGTCCGTCCACGTAGTGGCAGGTGCAGAACGTCCTTCCTTATTTTCAAGGCCGAGGCACATTCCACTCTGTCGTGGACTACACTTCACTGATTGACTCATCCATTTAGGGACAGATGTAATATCTACATTAATTTGTCACACCTTAAAATATTCATGAAGTGTTTTCAGAAGTGCTGTGCATCAAATCAGTGAACATTAAATTTTTTCTTTAACGTTTTGTTTTAAAAATGTCAAACCTAAGAAAAAGGGGAGAATACATGAATTTCGCCCGCGTTTAGCAGTTCACGACCTGCCACGTTCACTTTATGCCCCATGCATGTGCTGCTACATGTGCATGCGTGTGTGTTGTGCACGTGAGTCAGCAAATGCACATGCATGTGTGCATATGTGAGTATGTTACTGCATGCATCTGTGTGCAGGTACACACGTGTGCGCAGTGTACATGTGAGCGAGCGAATGCACACGTCTGTGTGCATGTGTGTTACTGCCTGTATTCTCATATTCACGCCCTGCCACGTTCACTTTATGCCCCATGCGTGTGCTGCTACATGTTCATGCATGTGCACTGTGCACATGAGCGAGCGAATGTACATGTATGTGTGCATATGTGAGCGTGTTGCTACATGTGTCTGCATACAGATACACATGTGCATGTGAGCAAGAGAATGCACATGTGTGTACAGATACACGTGTGTGCACCGTACGCAAGTGAGCAAATGCACATGTATGTGTGCATATGTGAATGTGTCACTGCATGTGTGTGCGCAGGTACACACGTGTGTGCACTGTACACGCAAGTGAGCAAATGCACACGTAGGTGTGCATATGTGAATGTGTTACTGCACGTATGCGTGCATGGGTACACACTTGTGTGCACTGTGCACGTGAGCAAATGCACATGTATGTACACATGTGAGTGTGTCACTGCATGTGCACGCATGTGCACTGTACACGCAAGTGAGCAAATGCGCACATGTATGCATGTGTTACTGCATGCGTGTGCGTGCAGGTACACACGCATGTGCACTGTGCATGTGAGTGAGCGAATGCATGTGTGTGTTTGTGTGTTGCTGCGTGTGTCTGCCGGAACCACTCCCAAGATGGCTACTCGCATTGGGTCTGCTTCCTCAGAGGGTCCACGTCGCCAGGTCGGGCCCTGTTCACCCTCCCCTGTGTCAGAAGCGGCAGTGGGGGCTTTTCCAGCCCCCCAGCCTGGCGCCCTCATGGGACGCCCAGCACTTTCCACGGCAGGCCCCTGGACGTGTCTGTAGGGCAATGCCGCGGGGTGCGGGGCCCCCCGTGGGCACGGTGACAGGCACGGCCACAGGAGGAGCCTCATGGAGACGTGGGCGTGAGAAGCTCGAACACTCCCAGATTCTCTGTTGAGAACGGCCTGTGTGCCGTGACCTCTCCCCGTCCCGGCCTCCAGAGTAGACACAAGGCGTGCCCTGCGTGTCAGGCCCGTGGACACACAGTGGCTGAGCGCCACAGAAGCAGTCTGTCACCACCTGTCCCCAGGACAGTGACACGAAGCTAGGCGTGGAGCCCCCTCGTGGAGGCGGGGCGTGCCTGCTCTGGGCTGCCCGAGCATCCCACGCGCGCGGGCCGGCCCCCGGGGTAGGTGGACGCCAGCCCCCAGTGCTCTGTGCTGCGCAGGCTGGTCCCTGCCGGGGCTCCCCCGGGTGCCCGGGGCTTGTGGCAGCGGGGGACGCTTCACCTCACGGCCACCTGTCCTCTGTCCATTCAGGAGACCGGGCTCTACTACAAGAAGTTTCTGGCGTACCCCTGGATCCTGACCATCATGTGGCCAGAGAAACTGGTAAAGCTCTCGTCTCACGTTTGGCGGCGTTTGAAGATGGGGGGTTTGTGTGCAGCTCCCTGGTGAGCCCCAAGTCGGTTGGGCATCCGCGTGGCTCCTGACTTCCTTCCGCACACAGGGTGGGCTCCCTGGGCACACACGAGGCTCCACGTGCATGGGTCCCAGGGGACCGTGGGCCTAGTGCACAGAGTCCTGCTGACTCTGACCCTGTGTCCTGACTGGCGAGCGGGGGCTCCGCCTGACCTGACCCTGTCCTGTCCACACTGGATCCTCCTGAGCATCTGAGTCTTGTCCACAAGGGGGCGTTACCTGACGGTGCTCAGTCTACACTCACACCCGACCGCGTTCTGCTTCAGATGAGAACGTTTAAGCCAGGCTGTGTCTGGTGTGATGGGACGCCTAGACCTGACACGTTCTGCAGAAGTGACCTCACTTAGCGAGTTCCGTCTACACCGCGACATCTAGCCCTGAGTCTGTTCTGTCTACACTGTCATGTAGATTGGTGTTCTGTCTACAGGGGATTTTTTAAAGTTTATTTACTTTGAGAGAGGGAGAGAGTGTGAGCGGAGGAGGGGCAGAGGGAGAGAGAATCCCAAGCACCTGCAGGGGTTCAACCTCACAACAAACGACCCTGAGATCATGACCTGAGCCAAAACTGAGTTGGACGCTTGACCAGTTGAGCCACCCAGGTGCCCCTACACGGGACATTACAACCTCACTGTGTTCTGTCTACACTGTGACACTTAGACCTGATAGTGTTCTGTCTACACTGGGACATTTGGGCTTGACTGTGTTCTGTTTACACTGGGACATTTATTTACACCTGACTGTGTTCTGTCTACCCTGGGACATTGAGAACTGACTGTGTGCTATCTACACTGGGACCTTTAGACATGGCTGTGTTCCAGCTACACGGGACATTTAGGCCTGACCATTGTCTGTCTACACTGGCACATTGGGACCTGACTGTGTTTCGTCTACACTGTGTCATGGAGACCTGACCGTGTTCTGTCTACACTGGCATATTTAGACCTGACTGTGTTCTGTCTATACTGTATCATGGAGACCTGACCGTGTTCTGTCTACACTGGCATATTTAGACCTGACTGCCTTCTGTCTACACTGTATCATGGAGACCTGACCGTGTTCCGTCTACACTGGCATATTTAGACCTGTGTTCTGTCTACACTGTATCATGGAGACTTGACTGTGTTCCGTCTACACTGTATCATGGAAACCTGACCGTGTTCCGTCTACACTGGCGTATTTAGAACTGACTGCCTTCTGTGTACTCTGTGCTTTAGTGTCTGGACACCACTGTGTTGGTCACAGTTGGAATGACCCGACCAGTAAGTGTCCCTGTAGACACGAGCATCGGGGTGGCTGAACAGGGAGATGTAGGGGGCACCGTGTGGCCGGCCTGTCGCCCCTCGGCTTCAGGTGCCCCTGCCGGAGACGCGCCTGGGGTTCCTCTTGTGGTTAATTCCCCACCATCCCATGTGTGCAGACAGGCAACGTGTGTTACTGTGCTCAGCAGTGAGCACGTGGGGACGTGCGCTCTCAAAGTGCACCAAGTTTGGGGACTGAGGACCCACCTCACAGACCCGGTTAGTGACCTGGCCTGGCCTCGGTGTGGACACGTTTATTACCCTGTCAGAGATGTGCCCCAGCCTCCGTACTGGGGAGTGGCACGGGAGCCCCCCTGGCATCAGGTGTTCTGACGCTGGGGTCTGCGGTCGAGGCTGGCTCGAGTGAACGACTGTGCTGTGCACCCCCGTGTGACCCCCGATCCCTGGCAGGGCACCCCTCCCCCTCACAGCCGAGTGAATGGTGGGGGGGCGCTCAGCCAGTTTGGGGGGTGGAGGAAGTGAGGCTGTGGGGGCAGGGCGGAGGGAGTGCTGTGAGGAGAGGCGGTTTGCATGGAGCGCTGGGCAGAGGCGCGGGGCGCCGGGTCCCAGCATGGAGAACGAGGAGGAGGGTTGAGTGCAAAGTGCACTGGGGAAGGCTGGACGACGCAGCGCACGGCAACCCTAGCATGTGGGACGCTGTGCGCATAGGACGGGCGGGCTGACGAGAAAGGGTCCTACGCGACGTGGGGCGGTCCCTGCGCACGGAGGGGGCGGTCCCTGCGCACGGAGGGGGCGGTCCCTGCTCACCGAGGGGGCGGTCTCTGCGCACGGAGATGCGAATGAGAGCAAGGCAGGAAGCTGTGACCACGTCCCCGCCCACACCCAGCAGAGGTGTGGATGCGTTGCCCGGGGGGGCGGGCGGCGGGGGGCCCCGGGGGGGGGGGGGGGGGTGCGTGCACGAGGGGCACAATGTCGGGGCAGTCCCTGGTCCATCCCCAGCCCCTCGAGCTCTGGGGCCGGGCACCGCTCTGCACCGGCCTGCTGGGTTCTGGCCACAGCCTTGACGTCCCTTCAGGGTCCACCTTCCCTTGGGGTCTCGTGGAGCCTGTGCAGGTAATTTAGACAAATTCGTACAACACGAGAAAGGCGAGGCTAGGGGCGGGGCGTCCTGAGGATCCCCTTTCCTAGTGGAGGGAGGCGGGGGGCAGGCGGTCCCGAGGCCCTGATTGCCCGCAGGCGGAAGGACCGTGGCCGTAGGCTGATTGGCCCCGGGTAGTGTGCCGCCCACGTCTGGGAGCGCACCTGCCGTGTCTTCCTGAGGAGACGTCTCCCTGGTCCGGCCGCGTCTCCCGCAGGGTCGGGGACCGGCCGCCTCCTTCAGCCCCCGTTTCGGGGGGTGCGTGTGGCCTCTGCGGGAGCAGGGTTGGGCTGAGTCCCCCGTGAGGGCCAAGGGAGTAGCTCTCAGGTCGGCACTCCCTGTTTGCAACACCTGAAATCGGCCGGAAGCGGAAGCAGAGCAGAGAGCGGGAGGGCCGGGCTTCTCTGGGACACGCGTTGGGAGAGGGCCCTGCACGCTTCCCTCGAGGGTCACCCGAGGTGCCACGCGTGGGGGTCCCCCCAGCACAGCCTCTTGACTTGACCACGGGGACGTGGGACAGTCCATTCAGGTGCAGGTGTGGGAGAGGTGGGGAGACCCTGGTGGCCGTGGATATGTGACCCCCCAGGTTCTGGGTCTCAGGAAGCTGGGGTACATCTGAACCCCCGCAGGTGCAGGGTCTTGGAAAATGGGGGTCACTCTACTGAGTGTGGATATGAGTCCATGGTGCAACACTGGGAAGTGTGCTCACCCTCAGTGTGGATGTGTGACCCTCAGGGCAGGATGTGGGAGACTTGGGGTCACCCTGTGTCAAGGTGGATGTGTGACTCCCAGGGGCAGGGTGTGGGAGACCTGGGGTCACCCTGTGTCAGGGTGGGCGTGTGACCCCCAGGGGCAGCGTGTGGGAGACTTGGGGTCCCCCTGTGTCAGGGTGGGCGTGTGACCCCCATGGCAGGGTGTGGGAGACTTGGGGTCACCCTGTGTCAGGGTAGGTGTGTGACCCCCAGGGGCAGGGTGTGGGAGACGTGGGGTCACCCCGTGTCAGGGTGGGCGTGTGACCCCCAGGGGCAGCGTGTGGGAGACTTGGGGTCACCCTGTGTCAGGGTGGGCGTGTGACCCCCAGGGCAGGGTGTGGGATCCTTGGGGTCACCCTGTGTCAGGGTGGGCATGTGACCCCCAGGGGCAGGGTATGGTCACTCTGTGTCAGGGTGGATGTGTGACCCCCAGGGCAGGGTGTGGGAGACTTGGGGTCACCTTGTGTCAGGGTGGGCGTGTGACCCCCAGGGGCAGGGTGTGGGGGACTTGGGGTCACCCCGTGTCAGGGTGGGCGTGTGACCCCCAGGGCAGGGTGTGGGATACTTGGGGTCACCCTGTGTCAGGGTGGGCGTGTGACCCCCAGGGGCAGGGTGTGGTCCCCCTGTGTCAGGGTGGGCGTGTGACCCCCATGGCAGGGTGTGGGAGACTTGGGGTCACCCTGTGTCAGGGTAGGTGTGTGACCCCCAGGGGCAGGGTGTGGGAGACTTGGGGTCACCTCGTGTCAGGGTGGGCATGTGACCCCCAGGGGCAGCGTGTGGGAGACTTGGGGTCACCCCGTGTCAGGGTGGGCGTGTGACCCCCCCAGGGGCAGGGTGTGGGAGACTTGGGGTCACCCCGTGTCAGGGTGGGCGTGTGACCCCCAAGTGCCCAGTCAGGGTGTGCTCATGTGACCTGGAGCCCCTTGTCCGCGAGCAGAGGTCTGTGTTGTGATTCTGGGAGTGCGAGGACGGGCACAGCGCCTCACCCCTGTCCCTTGTTGTGTCCTTAACCAGCAAAACGACTTCTACCCCATCGTGGGCCCGGGGCCCTTCTGGAAAAGGTTCAGGGTCAACTTCTGCGAGTTCACGGAGCTGCTGGTGCAGCAGACACACTCTTCGGTGCTGTGTGACGGACACCTCATGGATACGGTCATCTGCATGCTTAGCGGCCTCACCAACTCGGCCGTGCACAGCCTGCGGCACACCAGCTCCCTGGCAGGTGGGCCACTGCAGAGGGCCGCGCGCCCGGGCTCCCGCTGACTCGGGGGGCCGGGGCCGTGTGACATGGGGGCAGGGGCTGTGGGACTTGAGAGACGGGGGCAGGGGACAGAGAGGCAGAGGCCAGGGGACACAGGAGCACACCCCCGGGTTGGCCCACGGGGCACGTCCTCTCCCTCTGTCCCTAGCGCTGGCCCATGGGGCACGTCCTCTCCCTCTGTCCCTAGCGCTGGCCCACCTGGGCACGTGTTATCCCTCTGTCCCCATGAGAGTCCCCCAGGACTGGCCCACCCAGGTACGTCCTGTCCCTCTGTCTCCACGAGAGTGCCCAGGGCTGGCCCATCTGGGTATGTGCTGTCCCTCTGTCCCCATGAGAGTCCCCTAGGACTGGCCCACCCAGGCACATCCTGTCCCTCTGTCCTCATGAGAGTCCCCAGCGCTGGCCCA
>NW_024412465.1:6480894-6481455 GCF_014898765.1 Herpailurus yagouaroundi | reverse complement strand
GCACATCCTGTCCCTCTGTCCTCATGAGAGTCCCCAGCGCTGGCCCAATCAGGCACGTCCTCTCCCTCTGTCCCCATGAGAGTCCCCAGCGCTGGCCCACCCAGGCACGTCCTGTTCCTCTGTCCCCATGAGAGTCCCCCAGGACTGGCCCACCCGGTCACATGCTGTCCCTCTGTCCCCATGAGAGTCCCCAGTGCTGGCCCACCTGGGCACGTGCTACCCCTCTGTCCCCACGAGAGTCCCCCAGGACTGGCCCACCCAGGTATGTCATGTCCCTCTGTCTCCACGAGAGTCCCCAGGACTGGCCCACCTGGGCACGTGCTGTCCCTCAGTCCCCACGAGAGTCCCCAGTGCTGGCCTACCTGGGCACGTGCTACCCCTCTGTCCCCATGAGAGTCCCCTAGGACTGGCCCACCCAGGCACGTCCTGTCCCTCTGTCCTCATGAGAGTCCCCAGCGCTGGCCCATCTGGGCATGTGCTGTTCCTCAGTCCCCATGAGAGTCCCCCAGGACTGATCCACCTGGGCATGTCCTGCCCCTCTGTCTCCACGAGAGTCCCCAG
>NW_024412465.1:6478589-6480884 GCF_014898765.1 Herpailurus yagouaroundi | reverse complement strand
ATCCACCTGGGCATGTCCTGCCCCTCTGTCTCCACGAGAGTCCCCAGGGCTGGCCCATCTGGGCATGTGCTGTCCCTCTGTCCCCATGAGAGTCCCCCAGGACTGGCCCACCTGGGCACGTGCTGTGCCTCAGTCCCCAAGAGAGTCCCCAGGGCTGGCCCACTCAGACACGTCCTGTCCCTCTGGCCCCACGAGGGTCCCCAGGGCTGGCCCACCCGGGCACGTCCTGTCCCTCTGTTCCCACAAGAGTCCCCAGGGCTGGCCCACCCGGGTACATCCTGTCCCTCTGGCCCCACGAGAGTCCCCAGGGCTGGTCCACCTGGGAACGTCCTGTCCCTCTGGCCCCACGAGAGTCCCCAGGGCTGGCCCACCCGGGCACGTCCTGTCCCTCTGACCCCACGAGGGTCCCCAAGGCTGGCCCACAGGGGTATGTGGTGTTCCTGTGTCTGCTGGCCTTGTGTGCCCTCCAAGGCATGCTGAGTCATGGTTGAGTTGTGCTGGCTGTGGGCTACTGATGTGATCTTGCAGCTGGGTAGGAGGTGGGGTGTGTCCGTGCCCGGGGACCCTAAGGCATGTTTTGGGTCAGTGTGCACGGCTGTTGTTTGGGGGTGACCCTCTGCACACTTGTGACCCAGCAAGGGCAGGATGGGACATCTTCTCCAGCCCCGGCTTCCCCAGGCCCTGTCTTAGTACTGCTGCGAATGGTCACTCCTGTGGGAGGTGAGCTGGGCTCCGGGGTCACAGATCCGTGGACACGGCCCCGGGGTCACAGCCCTGCTCTGTTTGGCAGCCATGAAGCTGCTGACAGCGCTGGCCAGCGTGAACCAGGGCATCTGCACGAACAGGCGCAGGTCCCAGCGGCTGTGTGAGGTGGAGAACATCGCCAAACTCAAGGGCAAACACAAATACTGCATGGAAGTACTGGACCAGCGCAGACAGCAGGTGCAGGGGGCGGGGCCGCCATGTGGGGGCGGGGCCAGCAGCAGACGCCAGGGGTGGGGGCGGGGCCACGGAAGGAGGGCGGGGCCAGCAGACGACAGACGACGCCAGCGGCGGGGGCGGGGCCAGCAGCAGACGCCCGGCGGGGCCAGCAGGAGACGCCAGCGGCGGCGGGGGTCGGGGCCACCTGAGAGGGGGGCACACAGGTGTGAGGACGTCACTGTGTGCAGGGAGGGGACCCAGGTGTGAGGATGTCACCGTGCTGGGAGGGAGGGGACCCAGGTGTGAGGATGTGACTGTGTGCAGGGGGGGAGGGGACCCAGGTGTGAGGGCCTCGCCGGGTGCAGGGGGCAGTGAGGAAGGGAGGCAGGCGTGTGCCCGGGGTCTGGGGCTGGGCCGGGTTGATCCCCAACCTCTGTGGTTTCCGCCTCCGCCCATGGGGCGTCCGTGCGGCCGCATGTGGCCCCCTAGGCGTGTGAGCATTGTCCTGGGTTGGGGTCTCTATAATAGGGCAGCGAGCGGGGTGCAGAAACCATAGCGGTGACCCCAGCCCCTTCCACGTCCCGGTTCCGGGTTCCAGCTGGCCGCCCGTGGGGGGGGGTGTGCCCTGGCTCCCCGGGGACACGCAGGTGAACCCCCATCCCCTGTCACGGCTCAGTGACATGTCTGTCTCTCGATATCATTTGTGGGCTTGACACCTGTGGATTCTTTTACGCACAAACCGCGTTCACTTGCGTCACGTGTGAGGCCCGTGTGTCCCTCCGACCTCTGCGCCCCCGCGGTCTTCGGTCTGCGCACCTGGGAGGTCACTTCGCTGCCCAGTGTCCACAGCTCACAGAGCACAGGAGCCCCTCTAGGAAGATAGCTGGGCATGCGTGGGGTCTCCGCCGCTATCCCCTCCGCCAGGGCCCTGGGTCCTTCACCCTGGCCCCTGCCCCCGACCTGTGCCCCATGCCCCTCACCCCCTCGCCCTTCCTCCCGCCCCCTCACCCCTGCCCTGTGCCCCTTACCCCCTTGCCTCTGCCCCCGATACCCCCACCTTCATTGTGTCACCCCTGCCTATCACCCCTTGGTCCCTGCCCCCATCCCCCTCACCCTGCCACCCCTTCGCCCCTGCCCCTCACCCCTTTGCTCCTGCCCCACCTCCCCCATCACCCCTACCGCTTGGCCCCTGTCCCTTACCCCAGCCCCTCACCCCATTGTCCTCCTTCACCGCTGCTTTACCACCCCCAACTCCTCAGCCTTGCCCTCAGCACTGCCCCTCACCCCTTCACTCCCTTCCCTTCACCCCTCCCCTTTGTCTGTTTGTCCTCATGGGTGCCCCTTCAGCCGTACCACGCACCCCTACACCGCCCC
>NW_024412465.1:6465153-6468589 GCF_014898765.1 Herpailurus yagouaroundi | reverse complement strand
CTCTCTCTTCCCTCCCTTCCTCCTCCTGATTCCATCTCCTCCCCCTCCCCCGCTCTGCCCATCCCCCTCCCTCCTCCTCTCCCTCCCCCTCCTGACTCCTGAGCTGGGGCTCTTGTCTCATGGGCATTGCCGGAAGGGGGCAGGTGTGTGCAGGGACGGCGAATCTCCACGTGGTGCGCTGACTGCTTGCGCGCTGGTTGCAGGCGAGGCGCTACGTAAGGTTCCGCGTTCTCTGGGTTTTACCTCTTGATGGTTTATCGTGCTGTGAGGACAGACGGCACGTTTGCGTGTGCACGCCGTGGATCGCAGGGTGGTGGCTGGTCGCGTGTGCTGGCCGATCCTGGGTTCCAGAGTGGAGACGGGGCATGTTCTCTGAGGTGAAGGGTAGTAACAGGACGGGGACACCGGACCGTTTCTTCGTCCGCCGGAGCTTGTGCTGGTGCCCAGGCCACCGCGACGGAACGCCACCGGCCGGGACTCGTAAACCACACGCGTTCATGGCTCACACCTGGGGCTGGATGTCCCAGGTCAAGGCCGGCCGCCTCGGGGTCTGGAGAGGACCTCTTCCCCGGGCCGTTTTCCCCACGTGGGGGAGGCGAGGGTCAGGGAGCTGTCTGGGGCGTCGTTGACCAGCACGGTGATCCCAAGCTGGGGGCTCCGCCCTCAAGGCCGCAGTGCCTCCCGGAGGCCCCGCCTCCACGCACGTTCTTCTGGGGGGCTGGGACTTCGCGTTTGCCCTTGGCGGGCACAGGGACGCTGGTCTGGAGTGGCGGCTGGCTGCTTTCGGCAGCTGCCTGAGTGCAGCTGGCTTAGTGCAGACGCAGCAATACAGTGACTTTCCTGGGGTCTCGGGGGCTGCTTGGCATCCGCCAACGGAGCCCGTGTGCGGAGGGAGGAGGGCGGGCAGGGCAGGGCAGCGTTGTGGGCAGCGCAGGTCCTGGGGGGGGGGGCGCTGTGGGCGGCCGTGACCGCAGCTCCGGGCGGGCGGTGGCCTCCCGGGTGCTTCCTGGCGCCTGGGGAGCCCGGATGCACAGCGTGGCTTCGCTCCTCTGCCCCGGGGGGGGGGGGGGGCCCCGCGGGGGGGTCGGGGGGGCGGGGGGCCCGGGGGCACCGGGGGGGTTTCCCCCCCTCCCCCCCCCCCCCCCCCCCCCCCCGCGTCGGGAGCCTCTTCTGTGCCCCAGGGAAGGGCTGCTAGAACGTCCCCAGCAGCGGTGTCCCTGAATGCGGCCGACAGACGTGGGCTCTGCTGGCCTACAGGGACCACGCGGCGCAGCGTGTGTGGCCCAGGGCCTGTGTGCGGCTTCGGGCTGTGTGCTCTGTAAGTGCTGCTCAGGTCCAAGAACAATCCCTCAGGGACGGACTTGGTTTCGTACAGAGACGTGGGGGGCGGACGGGTCGCCCACATGCCCTGCACTTGGGATTGGGCGGTCGGGAGGCGTTTCTCTCCATCAGGGGGACTGTGCTGCCACTCACTGAGGAGGGTAGTAATGTCAACACTGGAAGAGGTCGCTCAGAAATAAATCGTGTTGCTAAGTCCACCCGTGCAGGGCATGTTTATTTTCTCTGCTTAAGAGACACATCTTCCGGGGGCACCTGGCTGGCCCCGTTGATGGGGCCTACGACTGTTGACTTTGGAGTCCTGAGTTTCAGCCCCAGGTTGGGTATGGTGCTTTAAAATTCATTTTGAAAAACACAATAAAGATGCACAAGGCTGTGTTAAGCGTGGACACTAAATTAATCCGCATGTGTGGACACTAAATTAATCCGCATGTGAGGCAGGACAAATACCCCACATGACGTGGCAACAATCTCTCCCAGTGCTGGAGGCTGGGAGTCTGAGATCCTGGCTGGGCAGAGACTGGGAGGTTGAGATCCAGGCAAGGCCGAGGCTGAAAGTGTGAGGCCCAGTAGGGCCTGAGTCAGGGACTCTGACATCCAGGCAGGGCTGAGGCTGGGAGTCTGAGATCTAGGTGGGGCTGAGGCTGGGGGGTCTGAGATCCAGGTAGGGCCGAGGCTGGGTGTCTGATGTCCAGGCAGGGCTGAGGCTGGGAGGCTGAGATCCAGGCGGGGCTGGAGACTGGGAAACTGAGGTCCAGGGAGGGCTGAGAATGGAAGTCTGACTTCCAGGACGGGCCGAGCCTGGGAGTCTGAGTCCAGGCAGGGCCGAACCTGGAGGTGTGAGATCCAGGCAGGGCTGAGGTTGGGAGTCTGAGATCCAGGACGGGTGGAGGCTGGGGGTCTCAGTTGCAAACAGGGCTGAGCCTGAGAGGTTGAGATCCAGGCAAAGCCGAGGCTGAAAGTGTAAGGCCCAGTAGGGCCTGAGTCAGCGACTCTGACATCCAGGTGGGGCTGAGGCAGGGGGTCTGAGATCCAGGCAGGGCTGAGACTGGGAGGCTGAGATCCAGGCAGGGCTGAGGCTGGGACTCTGAGATCTAGGTGGGGCTGAGGCTGGGGGTCAGATCCAGAAAGGGCCGAGGTTGGGGGTCTGACTTCCAGTCAGGGCCGAGGCTGGGAGTCAGAGGTCCAGGCAGGGCAGAAGCTGGGAGTCTGAGATGCAGGAGGAGTCGAAGCTGGGAGGCTGAGATCCAGGCAGGTTTGGAGGCTGGGAGTTTGAGGTCCCGACTGGGCCAAGGATGGGAGTCTGAGATCCAGGTAGGGCTGTGGCTGGGGGTCTGAAGTCCAGGCTGGGCTGAGGCTGGGAGTCTGAGATCTAGGTGGGGCTGAGGCTGGGGGGTCTGAGATCCAGGACGGGCCGAGCCTGGGAGTCTGAGGTCCAGGCAGGGCTGAACCTGGAGGTGTGAGATCCAGGCAGGGCTGAGGTTGGGAGTCTGAGATCCAGGAGGGGTGGAGGCTGGGGGTCTCAGTTCCAAACAGGGCTGAGCCTGAGAGGTTGAGATCCAGGCGAAGCCGAGGCTGAAAGTGTGAGGCCCAGTAGGGCCTGAGTCAGTGACTCTGACATCCAGGTGGGGCCAAGGCAGGGGGTCTGAGATCCAGGCAGGGCTGAGACTGGGGGTTTGAGTTCCAGGCAGGGCTGAGCCTGGGAGTCTGAGGTCCAGGCAGGGCTGAGGCTGGGGGGGTCTGAGATCCAGGCAGGGATGAGGCTGGGAGTCTGAGATCCAGGGAGGGCTGGAGGTTGGAAGTCTGAGATCCAGGCAGGGCCGAGGCTGGGAGTATGAGATCCAGGCAGGGCTGAGGCTGGGGTCTGACTTCTAGGCAGGACCAAGGCTGGGATTGTGAGGCCCAGGCAGGGCAGAAATGGGAGGCTGAGATCCAGGCAGGGCTGAGGCTGGGTGTCTGAGGTCCAGGCAGGGCTGAGGTTGGGAGATCTGAGATCCAGGCACGGATGAGGCTGGGAGGCTGAGATCCAGGCAGGGCTGAGGCTGGGGTATTACTTCTAGGCAGGACCAAGGCTGGGATTGTGAGGCCCAGGCAGGGC
>NW_024412465.1:6463872-6465053 GCF_014898765.1 Herpailurus yagouaroundi | reverse complement strand
GGAGATCCAGGCAGGGCAGAGGCTGGGAGTCTGAGATCCAGCAGGGGTGGAGGCTTGGGGGTCTGAGATCCAGGCAGGGATGAGTGGGGGTTCTGAGATCCTGGATGGGAGAGACTGGGAGGTTGAGATCCAGAAAGTGCCGAAGCTTGGGGCCTGAAATCCAGGAGGGAGGGGCCGAAGCTGAAAGTGTGAGGTCTGGTAGGGCCTGAGTCAGGGCCTCTGACATCCAGGCAGGGCTGAGGTTGGGACTCTGAGCTAGGTGGGGCCGAGACAGGGTGTCTGTCATCCAGGCAGGGCCGAGGCGGGGAGGCTGAGATCCAGGCATGGCCTAGGCTGAGTGTCTGAGATCCTGGCAGGGCCGAGTGGGCGTTCTGATATCTTGGCTGGCCAGAGACTGGGAGGTTGAGATCCAGGAGGTTCTGAAGCTTGGGGTCTGAAATCCAGGAGGGGCCGAGGCTGGGAGTCTCAGTTCCAAGTAGGGCTGAGCCTCGGAGGTTGAGATCCAGGCAAGGCCGAGGCTAAAAGTGTGAGGTCCAGTAGGGCCTGGGTCAGGGACTCTGACATCCAGGCAGGGCTGTGGCTGGGACTCTGAGATCTAGATGGGGCCGAGGCTGGCGGTCTGAGATCCAGGTAGGGCTGAGGCTGGGTGTCTGAGGTCCAGGCAGGGCCGAGGCGGGAAGGCTGAGATCCAGGCGGGGCTGGAGGCTGGGAGACTGAGGTCCAGGCAGGGCCCAGACTGGAAGTATGAGGTCCAGGAGGGCCTGACTCTGGGACTCTGACATGCAGGAGGGGCTGAGCCTGGGGGTCTGAGGTCCAGGCAGGGCTGAGGCTGGGAGACTGAGATCCAGGCAGGGCTGTGGCTGGGGGTCTTAAGTCCAGGAGGGGCTGAGGCTGGGAGTCTGAGATCCAGGACGGGCAGAGCCTGGGAGTCTGAGGTCCAGGCAGGGCTGAGGCTGGGACTCTGAGGTCCAGGCAGAGCCGAGGCTGGGGGTCTGAGATCCAGGCAGGGCTGAGGCTGGGGGTGAGATCCAGGTAGGGCTGACGCTGGGGGCCTGAGGCTCAGCCGAGGCCGGGGGTTTGAGATCCAGGCAGGGTTGATCCTGGGGTCTGAGGTCCAGGAAGGGCTGAGGCTGGGGGTGTGAGATCCAGGCGGGTCTGAGGCTGGGGGTTTGAGGTGCAGG
>NW_024412465.1:6463320-6463772 GCF_014898765.1 Herpailurus yagouaroundi | reverse complement strand
GGGGGTGTGAGATTCATGCAGGGCTGAGGCTGGACCTGAGGTCCAGGCAGGGCTGAGGCTGGGGGTGTGAGATCCAGGCAGGTCTGAGGCTGTGGGTTTGAGGTGCAGGCAGGGCTGAGGTGGGGGCCTGAGATCCAGGTAGGGCTGCATATTGGTGCCTGAGATCCAGGCAGGTGGAGGCTGGGAGTCTGAGGTCCAGGCAGGGCCGAGGCTGGGGGTGTGAGATCCAGGCGGGTCTGAGGCTGGGGGTTTGAGGTGCAGGCAGGGCTGAGGTGGGGGCCTGAGATTCAGGCAGGGCTGCATCTGGGTGCCTGAGATCCAGGCAGGTCTGGAGGCTGGGAGTCTGAGGTCCAGGCAGAGCCGAGGCTGGGGGTGTGAGATCCAGAAGGGCTGAGGTGGGGGGTGTGAGATCCAGGCAGGGCCGAGGCTGGGATTCTGATGTCCAGGCAGGG
>NW_024412465.1:6462636-6463310 GCF_014898765.1 Herpailurus yagouaroundi | reverse complement strand
CATGCAGGTCTGGGGGTCTGAGGTCCAGGCAGGGCTGAGACTGGGGGTCTGAGATCCATGCAGTGCCGAGGCTGGGACTCTGAAATCCAGGCAAGGTTGAGGACATGAGTCTGAGGTCCAGGCAGGGCTGAGACTGGGGGCTTGAGATCCAGGGTTGGCCAAGGCTGGGGGCCTGAGATCCAGGCACGGCTGATCCTGGGATTGTGAGGTTCAGGCAGGGCTGAGGCTCGTGCCTGAGATTCAGGCCAGGCTGATGCTGGGGGTCTGATGTCCAGTCAGGGCTGAGGCTGGGGGTTCTGAGGTCCAGGCTGGGCCATGGCTGGGACTCTGAGATCCAGGCAGGGCTTAGGTGGGGGCCTGAGATCCAGGTAGGGCTGCATATTGGTGCCTGAGATCCAGGCAGGTGGAGGCTGGGAGTCTGAGGTCCAGGCAGGGCCGAGGCTGGGGGTGTGAGATCCAGGCGGGTCTGAGGCTGGGGGTTTGAGGTGCAGGTAGGGCTGAGGTGGGGGCCTGAGATTCAGGCAGGGCTGCATCTGGGTGCCTGAGATCCAGGCAGGTCTGGAGGCTGGGAGTCTGAGGTCCAGGCAGGGCCGTGGCTGGGGTGTGAGATCCAGAAGGGCTGAGGTGGGGGGTGTGAGATTCATGCAGGGCTGAGGCTGGACCTGAGGTCCAGG
>NW_024412465.1:6454116-6462626 GCF_014898765.1 Herpailurus yagouaroundi | reverse complement strand
GGCAGGGCTGAGGCTGGGGGTGTGAGATCCAGGCAGGTCTGAGGCTGGGGGTTTGAGGTGCAGGCAGGGCTGAGGTGGGGGCCTGAGATTCAGGCAGGGCTGCATCTGGGCGTCTGAGATCCAGGCAGGGCCGAGGCTGGGGGTGTGAGATCCAGGTGGGTCTGAGGCTGGGGGTTTGAGGTGCAGGCAGGGCTGAGGTGGGGGCCTGAGATTCAGGCAGGGCTGCATCTGGGCGTCTGAGATCCAGGCAGGGCCGAGGCTGGGATGTGAGGTCCAGGCGGGTCTGAGGCTGGGACTCTGAGGTCCAGGCAGGGCCGAGGCTGGGACTCTGAGGTCCAGGCAGGGCCGAGGCTGTGTGCTCCTGATCCCCGCGCCTGGGTGTGGGACGTGCGCTCCTCCCTGTGCTCTCTGGTGGTCGTGCTCTGTGCAGGTCCGTGTGCTGGTTCAGTCTTCTCATCAGGACCTTGTCGTATGGAACCAGGGCTCCCTCTAGCGACTTCATTTTCCTGATCCGCTGATTTTCGACCCCAGGGGCACAGAGTCCCGTCCTGAGGTCCTGGGGGTGCGGGCTTCAACCTGGGCCATGGGTCGCGCCGCGCCGCCCCTGCGGGCGTGTTTGCCTGCCGCGTGGGGGCAGCCGACACGCACAGCCCACGCAGAAGGCGAGGCCCAGGGCCCGAGGGGTGTGTCTGCTGGGGAGTCTTGGTGGGGGGCTGCCCTTCCGTGGTGACCGGGCCCCGTTTCTCTGTCCTAAAGGACGCCAGCGTGCGGATGAAGTGCATCCTGGCGCTGAAGGCGCTCTACGAGAAGAGAGAGTCGGCTATGAAGCTGGGCCTTTTCTTCCACAAGTTCAAGGTGAGTGAGATTCCGCGTCTTGGCCGACGGGGGCGCCAACCCGAAGCGTCCCCGTGGACGTGCGGACCTCGGGCCGCGGCCACTCGCGGGGCTTCCGGACCACCGGCCGCGTCTCCGCTGCCTGGGGCCGCGTCCTGCGGCCGCGAACCGGAAGCCCCCCCTCCCCTCCCCCCGGGGCCCGTCGGGACGAGAGCCGCCCGCGCTTCAGAGCGCACCAGGTGACACGGGCGGAGCGTGGGCACACCCCGGTGGGTCAGTCGCGTGCTGGCGGGAGTTTTCGGGTGTGGGAGCGGGAAGGGTCAGCGCCCGCCGTCCCGACGCAGGCACACTCCTGCCGCTGGGTTGCGAGGCTCCGTGCCCCGCGTGCAGGGCCGCTCAGGGACGGTGGGACCGAAGCAAGTGCCCGGGACGATGCGGGCTGGAGCCCACGGTGAACTTGTACTCAACCTGTTCCTGAATTTGGGGGCCGCGCTACCACCCGGGATGCTGCGTGAGGCCCCACTGCCCGACGTGGACGGCAGGGCTCGGCGAGGACTCCCCACCGCGGGGCAGGGCCGTCGGGGACTCGGACCGGGCCCCGTGGCTGTTTGGGAGCAGGGGTGGGGCCACGTTGGTGCCAGTGAATGTGCAGCCAGCGACGCGGGGCGGGGCGGAGGGGCGGGGGGCACCAGCAGTTTGTCTCCCCCTCCGGGGCGTGTGGGAGAAAGCAGCCTTCCTTGACCCCGTCGGGGTTCCCCGCTGGGCGTGAGCAGGAAACCCATGCGGGCGGGCCCCGCGTAGAGAGGCGCGAGGGGGCGGTTGGAAGTGTGCAGGGGAGATCTCTGGTGTCCACGGGGCCCCCCCCCCGGCCCCCCGGACGGAGGGCCTCCCGGAGGTGGTGGTGAGTCCCCATGGAGGACAGCGCAGTGCCCAACCTGTGCACCGACCGGGAGCCATGGCCCCTTCGTGAGCGCAAGGGTCGTGCAAAGTCACCTACGTAGGAGAGAAAGGCTGTGGAGGCTCGTGGCGGGAGGCGCACACGTCCTGTGGAGCTCATGTCCCCACGGGCTGGGTGCGCAGGTGGCTGGCGTCTTCCGGAGACTCGGCGTGGTCAGGGGCGCTTCCCGGCAGCCTCGAGGCTCCAGGGCTCCTGCCTCCCGATTTCTGTGCTGAGGAATTCCGTCTCCCCGTGGGTCCACATTAGCGACTGACGCCTGGGGACGCTCAAACTCTGGGGACACGTGGTTGTCACCACCGTGTGACATCACTGTGTGCGCGCTGCCGGCGTCTGCGGGGACCAGGGATGCGGCCCGATGACCCTCACGGTGTGTCGGACGCCCGCCCGAGGGGACGGCCCGGCCCCGCCCCGCCGCGTCCTCCATCCACGGTGCCGGAACCAAGCGTGCCTTTTGTGTTCTCTCGCTTCCCCTAGAAACGAATCCTGTCGATGACCCAGGACAGGCAGCCGGAGATCACGTCCGAGTGCATGCAGCTCCTGCGGCTTATATCCGAGTGAGCAGCCCTGCGGCCGTGTGGAACCGTGCGTCCGTGCGTGGCCCTACGTCCATGCGGAACCGTGCGTCCGTGCGTGTCTGTGCGTGGCCCTGCGTCCGTGCGGAACCGTGCGTCCGTGCGGAATCCTGTGTCGAGAGCGCGTTTCCAGGCCACGTGGGCGGCGGGCCGGTTGCGCTGGGCGCACAGTGACCGCGTGTGCTGCTGGCGGACCAGGGGGTGACCGTGTGCGGTGTGCAGCCCCCCCCCCCCCCGCCCCGCCCCGGCGTAGCTAGCATGGTCAGCTCGCATCCTTGGGTGTGTTTGCACCGCTGCTCAGTTGGAGATCTCTGTGGCCGGCGCCCTTGCGTACGATGCGACGGAAGGGCTTGTCGGGACCTGGCTTCCTGTTCGTGGGCTCGGGGGTTCCCTGTGGGGTCCCTTCTGCCGCTGCCCTGCATCAGGGGCTCTGATGGGGCCAAGGTGCTGGTGTACAAGAGGCAGCTGCAACCTGGCCAGGTCCTCAGAACCTTCTGGAAGCTCCCGGGTCCCCGCGTGCACTTGGGCTGGATACACACTGCAGGTGACAGGCGCCTCGTCGAGTCAGGTGTCAGACATTGATGTGAGACGTCTCTGGAACGGGGGACATGGGGACGCGACCTCCCACTGGGCCGCCAGGCCTAAATGCCGCGGTTGGTGCCGTGGGAACGTCCCGTGCCCTGAAGGCCAGCGTGGTGCCGTCTGTCCGCCCTGTGTGGAGGACGGAGTGGGGCCCTGGTGGGCGCCCGACCCTCCCTGGGTGTGCACCCCGACGCGGCCCAGACGGACGGAGGCTGTCGCAGCCAGAGACGGGGACGAGCACGAGCACCAGACTTCCCGTGTGTTGCGCGGAGGTCCCGCCAGTGGCCGGGACCACGTGGCCAGCACCCACCCGTCCTGCGCCACCGCCTAAGGGCAGTGGCTGGGTGATAAGGTGGCGTATTTTACCAGGGAGCCGTCTGGCCAGAGCCAGCCCACACAAGTGCCACGATCTGGGTCAGTGACCCGGTTTGCGAACGCGTGTCTGCGTGGACTCCTGTCCAGGGTGCTTTGCAGGCGGGCCGCGGGGCCGCGTGTCCCCTGATACTGACTTGGAGAAGCTCTTACCTGTGCGGCTTCCGACACGTGTATGCAAAAGCCCCCCGGGTGGGGACCTGAGCTCCCCCGTCTGCTCCCCAGCCGCCCCCTCCCCCCACCCGCCAGCGGACACTGACACACGGAACAGGCTCTGACGTGGCATACCACGTGTGTCTGGCTTCCTGCAGTCAGTGACGGTCTGCGAGAGTCGATGGTCAGAAGCCACGCTCTCACGAGGAGGTGTCGATGGGTGATGCCGTGTTGTCAGCCTGACTGCTGACGTGGTTGGAGGGGGCAGCTCCCACGTGATTCCAGAAAATCTGTGAGGAGTTTCCCAGATGGGTTAACACGTGAATCCCCAGATCAGTAAACCACATTGTCCTCTCCAGTGTGGTGGGCCACATCTAATCACTCGAAGGTCCGCGTAACAAAACGTGGAGGCAGTTCACATGGCCCGGCTTGACTCCCAGCCGAGGCGTCCCTCTTTTCATACCCTGGGCAGTCCCCCTCCCAGGTCCTGGGGCCGCAGCCACGTTCCGAGTCGTGGGTGGGCACCCGCTAACTAGGCTCGGTCGTGGGCAGAGCCCGTGTGCCCCACGTTGCACAGAACCAGGCGGCTTTGGGGTTTGACTTGGACAAGTCAAGCTCAGGGCTGACTTGGACCCCCCAAGGGTGCTCCTTGTGTGCCCAGAACCCCGAGGACAAACGCAGGCGTCCCCCGGGGTTGTCCCCCAGGCATCAGAGGTCGTCCACCACCGTTCAAAGCCCAGACTGGGAGGCGGGTAGGCCACCTGCCTGTGTTTCTACCGGTGTGAGAATGTCCCTGCGGCTGTGTTTGCACATCGCTGTGTTCTGCTCACGCGGGTTCACTGGATGCGTTTGGATAAAGGGTCACACTGGTGACATCCTCCCAGGTGGTGTCAGGGGTGTCCCCCACTCATCCACTGACTGCTCCCAGTATGGGTGACTGTGGACATCGGCCTCCTGTCCGTGGTCGCCCCCTGTGTGCCCGCCTGCTGCACATCAGTGATTGGCCCTGCATAGTTGCCCCTGCGTGTGCGTCCCACGCGGTTGCCTGCTGCCCCTGTGTGTGCGCCCGCTGCCCCCGCGTATGCGCCCCTGCGTGTGCACCCCTGTGGGGTCGCCCGCTGCCCCTCCAAGTGCGCCCCCGTGGGGTCGCCTCCTGCCTCTCCGTATGCGCCCCTCTGTGTGCGCCCCCGCGGGGTCGCCTCTTGCCTCTCCGTATGCGCCCCCGCGGGGTCACCTCCTGCCTCTCCGTATGCGCCCCTGCGTGTGCGCCCCCGTGGGGTCGCCTCCTGCCTTTCCGTATGCGCCCCTGCGTGTGCGCCCCTGCCCCTGTGTATGCGCCCCTGCGTGTGCACGCCCGTGCGGTCGTCCGCCGCCTCTCCATGTGCACCCCTGCGTGTGGGCCCCCACGGGGTCTCCCTCTGCCCCTGCGTGTGCGCCCCCTCTCGGTTGCCTGCTTGGAGTCAAGAGCACTGCTCCTGGGGAGGGTCAGGTGACAGGTGGCTCAGGTGCACATGTGAGGACAGGGTGGTTTTCCCTTCCTTTGGGGCTAGCAGTTGGCTGGAGGGGAAGGAACCCAGACACGGAGGCCCTACAGGGGGGAGGCCTTCCCAGGAGGCTGCTCACGTCGTCTTGGCTCACGTGGGTCCTTCTCGCATGGCCTCAGCTCCTGTCCTGCGACGTGGGCCGCCCCAGGGGAGCTCGGTCCGGCAGGAACTGCAGGGGCGGGGGGCACGTCTAGGAGAAGCCGAGGTTGGGGCCCTCGATTTAGCGAAGAGCCTCCCTTCGCTTTCCGCGGGGACAGGCGCCTGTGGCCGTGTCCCGCGTGCACGGGCCCCGGACTCACGTGCGTCTCCCCTCAGGCACTACGTGGGCGTGTTCTCATCCATGGAGTACGTCTTCCTGTTCCAGTTCGTGTACGCGGCCTACAGGCCCATGGCGACCGCCGCCGGCGAGCTCATCTGTAAGAGGTAAGGCCGGGACACGTGACGGTGTCTCCAGGGCTGTGATGTCACCGTGATGTTTCGGGGGGGTGGGGGGGTCCCGCGTCCTGCCAGGTGGAGTCGCAGATGGAGGAGGGTGGGGGCAGCGGGAGGCCCCAGGGACCAGGGGAACAGCAGGGCCCTGAGCAGGGGCTTGCACAGGACAAGCAGGTGTGCGCCCCGAGGCACAGGACAGGATGGATGGAAACGTCAGCGCAAAGGACGCGCGTGGCTGGGGGTAGATGCCCTTGATCCGCGTTACAGGCGCGCCCCTTCCCGCATTGGTCTGACCACGTGGTAGAAGCCCCCTCGAGGCCCCCCCGGCCTGAGGTCCTGTCCTGGGCCACCTGGCCGTGTCGCCCTCCCTAATGGGTCTGCGTTCAGGCGCGGGTCCGCGTCCTTTGGGGGTTTGACGTGCGGCAACAGGGGGCAGTCCTGTTGTGTGTTTCCGCTGCAGTGCTGGCCTGAGCTGGCAGTGGGTCGGACAGACAGAAGTCCCGTGTCCTGCGCCCGCGGCCTCCCGGCGCGCCTGCTCCTCAGCTCCCTGCGTTGCACGTGTGCGTGCAGGGAGCCACAGGACCTCGGGCACCAGCAGGTGCGCGGAGCCCCCCGTCCAGGCTGATGCTGGGGTCGCTCTTTCTGATCCCGCTAGGCTCCTGGCCCCTCCGCCCCAAGAAGGTGTCTTTGGTCAAAACCCTCCCGACGAGTTTGACAGAAACATCCAGAACATGAAGACGCTCATCGACTTCTACCTGCAGGGCGAGGTGAGGGTGTGGCAGCACAGGGCCCGGGGCCGGGTTGTCCGAGTCGCGGGAGGGACCTGGACCCGTGTCCTGCAGCCCACGTTGCACGCCACGTCCCGTGTCCCACACCCCGTGTCCCGTGCCGCGTCCTGCGTCCGGTGTCGGGCTGACGCGGGGCTTGCTTCCTGTGTGAACGCCTGCCATGGGCACACGGGCGTCGGGGCTCTGGGTGGGTGTCCCCGTTTGTCCTCACGTGTCCACCACATGGGTGGGTCGGGGAGGGGGCCGTTCCTGCCCATGTCCTCACGTGTCCCCTCCACCAGGGGTCACCACGTGTCCACCCCTGGTTGTCACACGTCCCCTGTGTCACCAGGTGTCTGCCTGTGTCATTACGAGTCCCCTCTGTCATCACATGCCCCTCACGTCACGTGTCCTTTCTGTGTCACCACACGTCCCCCGTCGTCACGTGTCCCCCCGTGTTGTTACGTATCCTCCTCGCCCTTGTCACGCATTCCTTCTACGTCGTGTTGTCATGTGTCCCCCTGCGTCCTCACACGTCCCCCTGCCTGTGCCATCACACGTGCCCTGTGTCCGTAGTGTCCCCCGTGCCACGTATCGCGTGCTCCTGTAACATCATCGTGTCTTTCCTTCCGCGTCGTCACGACTTTACACGTGTGGCCCGTCCCTGTCAGTTCCACAGACACGTCCCATACCTGGTGGACGGCCTGTGGGACGCGGCGCCCGCCCTGGTCCGGAACTGGGAGTGCATGACGGCCCTGCTGCTGGAGCCACGTGGCGGGCGCCAAGGTGAGCGTGGCCAGAGGCCGGCTCTGAGTCGTGGATGGGGGCCAGCGATCCCGCTGGCCTCCCGGCCGTCCCTGCCAGGCACACCATCCCCCCGTCCTGCCGTCCCTGTTCCTCTGGGACCCACTGGCTGCTGTGTCCCGCTGCCCCCGTGTCCTTCCGTCCCTGTGTCCTATGTCCCGCTGTTCCCGTGTCCCGCCGTCCCCGTGCCCTGCCGTCCCTGTTCCTTTGTGACCCACCAACTGCTGTGTCCTGCTGCCCCCGTGTCCCGCTGTCCCCTGTGTCCTGCTGTCCCTGTGTCCCACTGTCCCCCGTGTCCTGCTGTCTCCCCTGTCATGCTGTCTCGTGTCCTGACATCCCTATTCCTCTGTGACTTGCTGTGCCCCCCCCCGTGTCCTGCTGTCCCCTCCTGGTGTCTCACTGTTCCCTCCTCCCCATGTCCCACTGCCCCCAGGCCTCCGTCCTGCCAAGCGTCTGTCCATACAGGCAGTGACACAGCCCTGTCGAGCCTCCTGTGCTGCACCCGCTCCCTGAGTGGCTGCTTGGGGAGCATACCCATGCTTTCCCGCGGTGAGGGGTCCTCAGGCCTCGAGGCTGGGGTGTCACAGGGCTCTAGTGTGGGGTCCACAGGACGAGGGCCACAGACTGACTTCCCATAAGAGGATCAGCCTGGGGAGCCACGGAAGCCCAAAGCCTGGGCCCCAGAGTCAGGGTGCAGGGTGGGCAGAGCGCCCAGCGGATGAGCCCCCAAGCAGCTGGGGTGCCCTCGCCTGCCCCTCCAGGCCCAGGAGACAGCCCGTCCTCCCTGCCAAACTCCCCTCGGCAGACACAGCTGTCGTCGGCCACATCCAGGAGTCCCGGTGCCATTTATGACGTAGCCCAGGCCTGTCACGTTCCTGGAGGGACCCGCAGCTCTGACCGTGCTCCTTGGGGTCCCAGAAGGGGCCTGTTTCTTTGTCATGGGGATGCCTCCTTTCCTCTGACTGAAATCTCTGGGGCCCAGCTGTGTGGTCTGTGTTTCTTGGCTCTGACTGTGTGCCTGCTCCTGCTATGCCTGGGCTCATAGGGCTAGCTCCAGGACATGACAGACTAGGCACGAGACCCATGTGTGACATTCTCAGGCTGGCTGTGAGACATGATCTCAAACTCAGGAGTTAAATGAGAGTCCATCCTGTCTTAGGTCTGGAAACCAGAAGTCTGAGATACAGGCAGGGCAGGACCGCTGAGATCCAGGAGGGGGCAGGACCTCTGAGATCCAGGCAGGGCAGGGCCACTGAGATCCGGGGGGGCAGGGGTGCTGAGATCCAGGAGGGGCAGGGCCACTGAGATCCAGGCAGGGCAGTACCACTGGGTCCAGGAGGGGCAGGGCCACTGAGATCCAGGGCGGGCGGGACCTCTGAGATCCAGGAGGGGCAGGGCCACTGAGATCCAGGCAGGGCAGGGCCGCTGAGATCCAGGCAGGGCAAGGCCGCTGAGATCCAGGAGGGGCAGGACCACGGAGATCCGGGGGGGG
>NW_024412465.1:6447476-6454016 GCF_014898765.1 Herpailurus yagouaroundi | reverse complement strand
GGGCAGGGCCACTGAGATCCAGGCAGGGCAGGACTGCTGAGATCCAGGAAGGACAGGACCGCTGAGATCCAGGAGGGGCAGGGCCTCTGAGATCCAGGCAGGGCAGGACCATGGAGATCCAGGCAGGGCTGTGCTCCCTCCAGAGGCTCCAGGGGAGGGTCCTTCCTGCCTCTTGCAGCTTCTGGGGCTCCAGGCGTCCCTGGGATTGTGGCTGCGTCCCTCCTGTCTGTCCCCGCGCCTCCACAGGGCTTCTTCTGTGTCTGTGTCGTTTTCTGTCTCTTATAAGGACATTTGTCACTGTGGTTAGGGCCACCCTCATCCAGGCTGACCTCATCTTGGGTCTTTCACTTAATCACATGTGCAAAGATTCAATTTTCCCACAAGGTCCCTTTGTGAGGTTCCGCGTGGGTGTGACTTTGGAGCGAAAGCCAGTGCAGAACGCTCCGTGAGCAGACGTGTGGTCCGCTGGATGGTTTTAGACCCGCGTGCTAGCATTTTGGGGCAAAGCCAGGTGAACCCCGGTCTGCGGTCCCATCGGGTGCTGCCCTGAGGACGTGTGCGTCTGTCCCAGCCCGGGCCAGCGCCAGGTCCCACGTTGACCTGAACGGGTGACAGGGGGTCCCTTTGAGTGCGGTTTGAGCGGAGGGCTGGCCCCGGGGGCTCTGGTCTGTGTGTCACTGAGCCCACGAGCCGTCGGCCTGTGGCTGTGCCCGGGGGCCCCACCACGCTCGCCCCGCGCCGGGCTCCCCGAGGCCCCTCAGAGCCCTGCGGCGGCCAGAGCACCGTGTGTCCCCGTGAGGCTCGGAGGGCGCTGACCGGACCCCGTCTCCTTGCAGCGCTGACGAGCCAGCAGGAGAGAGTCCTCATCGAGATCCTCGTGGCCGCCGTGCGACAGGCCGCAGAGGGCCACCCCCCTGCTGGCCGCGAACTGGGCAAGAGAGTCAGTGCCACCCCCGCCCCCGCCCGGATGCGCTTCGTCCCCTGTGCTGACCGCTGCGCTGTGGCTGCTGCGCCCTTGCTGTCAGTGCCGGGGCTCTGGGGGTGCCCGCTGCGGCCTCGGGCTCGTGGGGCTCCCCCACCCCCACCCGCGCGGCCACGCGATCGCTTGCTGCCTTGTGCTTGGCACGCTAGCTGCTCACTGGGCCGCTGGCTCTGTGGGCGGGGCTCCCGCCCACCCAGGTAGGTCTCGCTGACTGTGCCTCCCAGCTCCTGCCCGCCCCTCCTGCCGCTACCAGCCCTCTGCCAGCTGTTCCCGTGTGAGCCGTCCGCCTCCCCGGGGGGGCACCCCACAGTCCCCCCGCCTGGTTCACACCAGACACGGCAGTGTCAGCCAACCCCCGAATCGTCTCTGTGTGGGTCTCTGGTGCTGCTGGGACAGATCACACCCGGGGGGACCTAGGACCACAGGGGTTGGGCGTCCTGCCCCACCTCTGGAGGAGAGGAGTCTGACATCCAGGCAGGCAGGGGCGGCCAGATCCAGGCAGGGCAGGACCCCTGAGATCCAGGCAGGGCAGGGCCACTGGGATCCACGAGGACAGGACCGCTGAGATCCGGGCATGGCAGGGCTGCTGAGATTGAGGAGGGGCAGGACCACTGAGATCCAGGCAGGGCAGGGCCACTGAGACCCAGGAGGGGCAGGACCGCTGAGACCCAGGCGGGGCAGGGCCACTGAAATCCAGGAGGGGCAGGGCCACTTAGATCCAGGCAGGGCAGGGCCACTGAGACCCAGGGGGGGCAGGACCATGGAGACCCAGGCAGGGCAGGGCCGCTGAAATCTATGCAGGGCAGGGCCACTGAGATCCAGGCAGGGCAGGGCAGGGCCCCTCAGATCCAGGTGGGACAGGACCACTGAGACCCAGGGGGGGCAGGACCACTGAGATCCAGGCAGGGCAGGGCCACTGAGACCCGGGGGGGGCAGGACCACAGAGATCCAGGCAGGGCTGGGCTCCCTCCAGAGGCTCCAGGGGAGGGTCCTTCCTGCCTCTTCCAGCTTCTGGGGCTCCGGGCGCCCCTGGGCTTTTGGCCACATCCGTGCTGTACTTGCTTCCATTTTCATGTGACTGTCACGTTCTCCCCCGTGCATGTGTCTGGCTCTGTTCTCTGATGTCTCTTTTTAACGACACCCCAGTCCTACTGGATGAGGGTGCGCCGTAAGGCGTGAGCTGGGGGGAGACGACTCCGTTTTCTTGACCGTTTCCATGCACGTGAACCAGCGTGTGTGGAACAAAACCCCGGAGTGGCAATCTGGAGCCAGACCTGTGACGTGCACGGGGCAGCGCTGCCTGGGTGTGATCTGGGCCCGTGTCGGCCGGTCCCAGGGCCACCATGAGACTCACACGGGTCGGCCGTGGGCTCAGGCCACGCTCGCTCTGCCCACAGGCCTCCAGGGAGGTGGACGGGACCCGCCGCTGGCGTGAGCGTGCCAGCATGAGCCGACACTTTGTGAAGGTGCTGCCCCAGCTGCTGTCCAAGGTGCGGAGCGGGGAAGGCCCCGGGGCGGGGAGGCGGCGGGGGCGCGGGGAGGCCAGGAAGGCCCCCCCTTCACGCCTGCTCTGTGGGCAGTTTGCCGCGGACAAGGAGAAGGTGACGCCCCTCCTGCAGATCCCGCAGTACTGCAACCTGGACGTGTATGACAAGGACGGCCTGGGCTCGGTGAGTCACGGGACTCCGCCCCTCCCCCCTGCATTCTGCCCGTGGGGGCCGCCTTCCCCCTCCCCAGGCTTCAGGCGTGGGGCACGGCGGCCACCACATCGTCTGTCCCTGTGTCCTGCCACCTTCCCAAGGCCTGGGGCGTCACGCCCCCCCGAGGCTGCTCTTTCGTGCTGGTCTGTGCTGGTGGAGCGTCCCCCTGTCCAGGGCGGTGGCCCGGGCCCTGTCTGGGGGTGTCTGGGTCACCTGGTCGATGCCTCCCTGCAGCTCAGGGTGGGTGGTGGGGCCCGATGACAGGGCAGGCCCGGCAGGGCTGTGAAGACAGAGGCACCGACCGCTGTCTTGAGTTTTCATGGCGTGAAGGTCAGATGCCTGGTTCTGGGTGGCGCCCTGGGGTCTGGTCGTCAGGGTGACCGTGGGCACAGAAACTGGTAAAGCCCCCGGGAGCTTGTGTGTTGTGCCTTGCGTGTGGGTACGGTCGGGGCGGGGGGCAGGAGAGGTGGGATCTGAGGGGGACCCTGGGGACCCAGGCGGCTACTGGAACATTCTGCCCACGCTGTCCCCACCGCAGGTGCAGCCATCACCCATAGTGGTGGGAGGGTCCAGACACCTAGACTCACAGTTCCCGTGACCTCTTCCTCTTGGCCCCACGTCCCCCTCATTGACCCCACCTGGCCCTTTCTTTTGGCTCATGACCTCCTCCCCTCACCTCTGATCTTCTCCCTGGCCCTTCATCCCTCAACCCTCTGAACTATGACGTTTCCCCTTGACCCAGGCATCCCCAGGCTTTCCCCCCTCGATAGCCTGACCTTTCCCTGGCACTTTCCTCCTTGACTCTCTGACCTCCCCGACCTTTCCCCTCGATGCCATGACCTTGACCCCGAATCTTTCCCCCTCCACCTCATGACCTCCCTGACCTCTCCCCCTCGGTGCCATGACCCCACGACCTCCCGACCCCTCTCCCTTGGTGCCATGACCCCCGACCTTTCCCCTCACTGCCATGACCCCACGACCTCCTGACCCCTTCCCTCGGTGCCACGACCCCCAACCACCACCCCCCCCCCCCCCCCCCCCCCCCCGGGGCCCCGGGCCCCGGGCCCGGGGGGGGGGGGGCCCCCCCCCCCCCCGCCCCCAGGACCTCGACTCGGCCCTGCTGGAGCTGGACTGCCTCGTGCAGCGGCACTCGGACGTGGCGGTGCTGGAGGCCTGTGCCCGCGCCTACGGCGCCTACTGCTGCGAGGGGGGCTCCGCCCACTGCCAGGCCGCCCCCGCCTGCAGCCGGCTGGTGGACATGCTGGTGGACGCGCTGACGCCGCTGCTCGACGTGTTCCTCCAACACGAGGTGCCGGCCGTGGGGGCGGGCGTGGAGACGCGGAGGTGTCGGCGAGCGGGCGTGGGTGTGCGGCGTGTCGCGCGGGGTGGGGAGACCTCCACCGAGGCGGGCCACGCGCCGGCGAGGACGCTCGGCCTCGGCCCTGGGCGTTTCGTCGTCAGGCGCCTGTTGGGGGTCGGCCCGGCGAACCCGGGGACCGGCTCTGGGTCTCTGGGGACGCAGGGTGGGTTCTCTGCGCCCCTGCCGTTCACCCCGCACCTCCGGTGGGGGCTTCTGTCCCCTGGGAGTGGGGAGATGTGGGGGGGGGGTCACACATGGGCCTCACTTTCCCCCAGGGGAGCCCCGTGAGCCCACAGAGGACCCAGTCTGACCGAGGCTGTGGCTCTGCTCAAGCAGAGGGTTTCTGTAAAGCGGCACGTCGCGAGCACTTTTGGGGGTCATCCTGTTCCGGGGTGGGGTAGTCCGAGAGCGCACACGTATCACGTGACTGGGCCGTGTGCCGATAAAACTTTATTGGCACCGACGGGCCGAGGGCCACGTGACCTGTGGACCAGGTGTCCAGCCCCGCTTTGGGCACTTTCCTTCTGAGGACCCGTCGCCACAGGCGGGGCTCCCGGTTCCTCTTGCGGCCCCCAGCCGAGGGCCTGCCATGAATTTGGGGGGGGGGGGCTGGGGGTCAGCGACACGCTCCCCTGTGTGTTCTGCCCGCTGCCAAGTGGGAAATCTAGTTCCTGTAGCGGGTTCCTCACGGGGCCACGCCTGAAGTGCTGGGAGACGGCAGATCTCGGGTCATTTCCGTTCTTCTCGGCGTCCGCGCACGCGGGTTTGGGGGCTGGCCCCCCCCCCCCCCCCCTTTTCTGCGAGGCTGGAGGCAGAGTGGCCTGGGGTACCACGTCCCGATCCGAGAATTTAAAGAGCCGCCTTCCAGGAAGTAGCAAGAGAGGAGGCTCCTAGGATGGCGGGCCGGCTCGAAGCCAGCGCCCCAGGAGCCCCGCCCGGGACGCACGTGTCAGGCGGCCACCCCTTTGCTCTCGCCCTGCTGTGTAGAAACAAGGCCAGTTCCTGGGACACCACGAGATGGGTCGCATCTGCTCGACGCTGCGGAGGCTGGTGGCCTTCTACAGGTGAGTGGGGTGACACGGCCGGCTCCCTCGGCGGGGGGCACACGTGACCCCCCAGCAACGTGCCCACTGTCTCACTCTGAGCCGCGTTCCTGTGTCCCGGGTGAGGCGAGGGGGGTTCAGAGCCTCAGGTGTGTCCCCGGGGTGGGCCGGGTGGCTGCGGGTTCCCCGGGAGCCCGTCCTGCCTGTCTGGGGCCCTGAGCCACGTGTGCAGGAGCTGGGACCGCCTCGGCCACGCCCGCGCCGTGGAATCCCGGAGGGGCCGCCTCAGCCATCTGGGGCGGATGCCCCTCGGTCTGCCGGGAGTTGGTCCTGTGGCTCCGGGGGCTGCTGACCGGGCGTGGGCGGCTCACCTCGGGGACGCTGGGGTCCCGGGCCGAGGTGCGCCCTGAGAGCCCCGTTTCTGGTCAGCACGCATGACCTGAGCAGCTGGAACCTGTACGAGAAGATGGACAGTCTGCTGACCCTGCGCAGGCACCAGGGCAGCATGCCCACCGAGGTGAGGGCCACGGGGTCAGGGGAGGGCGCCGGTGGGAGGAGGGTGCCGGGGCGAGAGTGGGTCCTGAGGTGCAGGGAGGTGGGAGGTCCTGGGGAGAAGGAAGGATCCTGGGGAGGAGGGTCCTGGGGCTGGGGGGAGAGGTCGGGGGGGGGGAAGCAGGTCCCGGTGAGGGCTCGGGGTCTTGTGCAGAGCAGCGTCCACAGGTGGGTGTCCTGTCCGTGTCCCCAACTCCATGACAGGTCTTGTGTCCCGTAGGTCATCCACTGTGCGCTGCAGTGCACCTACTATGCACTCCTGTGGCAGATCGTTGCAGCCACGGACCGGCTGCCGCCTCAGGTGGGTGAGGGGCTGGGAGGGGTCCGGTGCGGGTATGGGTAGGTAAGAGGTGGTGGTGGGGGCAGGTGTGGGCAGGTGAGGGACCGGTGCAGGTGTGGGCAGGGTCAGGTGTGGGCAGGTGAGGGGCGGTGTGGGGGGCAGGTGAGGGGCGGTGGGGGAGTAGGCGCAGGTGTAGGCAGGTGGGGGGCGGTGGGGCGGCACGTGCGGGTACGTGGACTCCAGTTGTCTGTGACGGATGCGGCAGGCTGGGGACAGGGGACAGGGTCACCACTTCGACAGGCATCCGCCCCCACCACTGCCTAGCGTGTGTCACCCTGGGGTCGGGCCTGGGCTCCTGGGATCTGACCCAAGAGCTGACCTTGGGCCTCGGCCGACACGGCCCTCCAACCTGTCCGCCCGCCACAGGGAGCTAGGTTGAGATCCTCTCTGAGCACCTGCCCCGTGTTTGCTGGGTGGGACCCTTGACCTTGGTTGCTGGCCAAACCAAGGGTAGTTTGAAGCCAGCCGTGTTTGGGCCCGTATTTATGGCTGCGTGGAAACGTTCAACTCTAATTCCTCATGATGAAGGACAGACGGGGCAGGGCGGGGGGGGGGGGGGGGGG
>NW_024412465.1:6428013-6432476 GCF_014898765.1 Herpailurus yagouaroundi | reverse complement strand
ATCTCACATGGGGGCATCCTTTCCCTCTAGGGGCAGCAGCGTCTCCTCACACGGGACGTTACCTTCGCTCTGGGGCTTCACCAGGTCCAGCATCTGGCACAGGCAGTCCTCGAAGGGCAGGGCCTCGATGGCCATGCTGTCCAGCCTGCGGCACTGCTCCTCGTAGAAGTACTCCAGTTCGAACATGGACAGGGCCCCGTCCCCGTCCAGGTCCATGCAGCGGAACCAGTACTCAATGCTGCGGTCACGGCAGGTCAGGGCGAGCCTCCGTCAGCCCGGCCCCCCCCCCCCCGCCACCCCTCCCCGGGCCCGGGGCCGGCCTCGCCGGGACGCGGCCCTGCTGGCGCCCACGCTCGGGGACGACCGCCACCCCAGGGCTTCCGACCGCCGTACCCAACAGACCGCGCGACAGCGCCGAAACGCGTACCTGGTTGGAGTTTTCTTGTCTTCCTCAGAGATCAGAAACCAGACAAAGTCGGCGTAGCTGATCTTTCCTTCCTTCTGTACTTTTCTGCCCCTGGGTTCCGGGCCGAGAGCAGCGGACGAAACGGGGTCAGGGGGAAGCGGCCTGAGGCGGGGCGTCCCCGCCCGCTCCCCGCCGGGAGTGGGGCCTGGGGTTTGGCCCCGTCCTGCACTTGGCTCGCGCCGGGGGAGGCCCGAGAGGACGCGCGCCCCCACGGGGGGGGGGGGGGTTACCCTGCGACTGCGGATGGAGCAGGGGTGGCCGCGCGGCCTCGGTCACGGCCGCCGCGTGGCCTCCGATGGCCCTACTCCAGGGCTCCCTCAGATGCCCCGGGCCTGACGTGACCCACCCACACGGGGCCGTCCTCAACCACCCCTCACTGATGACCTCTTGTGACAACAGCGTTCGCCCCCTTCTGACCTCACGTGACAAAGACGTGCGTCCCCTCGTTTATGATCTCACGTAACAGACGCGTGTGTGTCCCCTCTGATATCATGAGATGGACCTACGTCTCCCTTTCCCATGAGCTCATGTGACGATGGCAAGTATCCTCCCTTACATATGACCTTGCATGACAACAGCACGTGTGTCCTCCTCATGACCTCACGTGACAAGAGCACTCATGCTCGACACAGGACAAGTTCACATGAGGCAGTGAACGAGACAGAACGGGACACAGGGCTCAGAACACGGGTCGCAATCACCAGAAAACCCAAGAAGCGGTGGCTGTGACACGTACCTGGTCACTGCCCCTGAGAATATCCTCTCGATCATCTTGGTGGACAGAGCTGTGGAAACGGAATCGGGCCGTGAGCCGCGGGCACACGCCCGCGGTCACGGCCCGACCTCACGCGAGCGGGGCCGGCCGGGCGGGCTCGGGTCAGGAACGCCGAGACCCGGGCCGGGCGGGGGTGCCACAGAGGGCCCGAGTCCCGCACGTGTCCTCCCCGGGGTGCCACCCAAGGACGGAGCCCAAATCCAAGCCGCGAGAGTGGAAAGCCGACCTGGGTGCTCCGAGAAGAAACGCGCTGGGAAGAGCACAACACGTGTCTATTCCCGCTTCCAGGTGCCCCGACTCCCAACTCTCTCCCTTCGTGATCAAAACCAAACGCGTCCAGCTGACCCCTGACAGAGGGGAGGTGACCACATCGGTCAGCGGAGGTGCCGGGCCCGACCCGGCACTGAGCTGGGGGCTCCAACAACACACATTCATCCTCTCCCAGGGCTGCTTCCTCCTGAGGCCTGTCTCCTGGGCGTGTAGACGCCGTCTTCTCCCCGTGTCCTCACGCGGTCACCCCTCTGTGCGTGCCTGTGTCCTCGTCCCCTCTTCTCGTAAGGACGCCAGCCCTATGGGATCAGGGCCCACTCGACCGACCTCATTTTACCTTAATCCCCTCTTTTTAAAAACCCCACCTCCGGGACGCCTGGGTGGCGCAGTCGGTTAAGCGTCCGACTTCAGCCAGGTCACGATCTCGCGGTCCGTGAGTTCGAGCCCCGCGTCAGGCTCTGGGCTGATGGCTCGGAGCCTGGAGCCTGTTTCCGATTCTGTGTCTCCCTCTCTCTCTGCCCCTCCCCCGTTCATGCTCTGTCTCTCTCTGTCCCAAAAATAAATAAAAAATGTTGAAAAAAAAAATTTAAAAATAAATAAATAAAAACCCCACCTCCACTGACGGCCATTCTTGGGTCCTGGAGGCGTGGCTCCGAAAACGAATTTGGGGGGTGCCCAGAGCAGCCCATTCCAAGCACCGTGTCCCCAAGACAGGGAAACGAAGACAGCGTCTGTCCACGTCTCCCAATTCATGCTACGCCAATGAACGTCACCCTGATATGAAATGACCGGATGCTACAAGAGGCTCAACTGTGTCTCCCCAAAACACACGCCTGCATCCTGGTTCCTGGCATCCAGAGGTGGGTCCTTAATTGGCAACGGGTGTTTGCAGACGTGATTAAGTGAAAGGCCTGAAACGAGGTCACCCTGAATGATCAAGATGGCCCCAAGACAATGAGCGTCCTCGTAAGAGACAGAAGAGAGACGCAGACACAGAGGAGAAACCATGTGAAGGTGGAGGCGGAGACGGGAGGGACGCGGCCACGAGCCCAGGAATGCCTGGAGCCTCAAAAGCTGGAAGAGGCAGGAAGGACCCTTCCCTGGAGCCTCTGGAGGGACTGTGGTCCTGCCCCGCCTGGATCTCAGCGGCTCAGCCCTTCCAGGATTTCACCAGCCTTGCCTGCTGGATCTCAGCGACCCTACCTTGCCTGGATCTCAGCAGCCCTGCCTGAATCTCAGTGGCCTTTCCCTGCCTAGATCTCAGTGGTCCTATCCCTCCTGGATCTCAGCGGTCTTGCCCTGCCTGGATCTCAGCGGCCCTGCCCTGCCTGGATCTCAGCGGCCCTGCCCTGCCTGGATCTCAGTGTTTCTGCCCCTTCTGGATCTCAGGGGTCCTGCCCCTCCTGGATCTCAGTGGCCCTGCCCCGCCTGGATCTCTGCGGCCCTGCCTGGGCCTGCAGAAGTGGAGGTGGTCTGCAGAAGTGGTCTGCAGAAGTGGAGGAGGAGAACTTCCTGCCGCGGGATGGCCCTGGTTTGTGTGGAAACTTCTGCACAGCCGTCCTGGGCATCGCTGCTTCGTAAATTCCTTGACTCTGGAGTTTTGGTCTTCAGACAAAAACAGGATCCCGTTCTATTGCTTTAGGCCCTGTGCTATGGCAGCCCCAGGAAATATGCCCTCTCACTTGGATGTGGAGATCCAGAGGCTGAAAACATGGAGCCTCGAAGGAAATGTACCTTGTGGCTGCAGAGGAAGAAGTCACCTCCGACCCCCTCTGCCTGGCTGCCGCCGCCCACGTCAGACAACCCTGTGGGCCCCAACGCTCTCACAGGTGGGGCTGGCTTACGTGGGCAGGTCGGCCCCCCCCGTATCCACGTGTTGCCGTCTTCCGTGTGCATGTGTCCCACGTGCGTCCCCGTCTCTAGTGCTGTGCTCCGCACGTCCCGTGTCTACCCCGTGTGTGCCCTGCGCGTCCCACGTGTCCGCCCGTCTCACGTATTGTGCCCCGAGCGTCCCGTGTGTCTCCATATCCCGTGTGCGCTGCGGGTTGCATGTATGTCCGTGTCTCACGAATGCCCTGCAAGTGCCACGTGTGTTCCTGTCTCACGCGTGCACGTCCCGCGTCTCCCGTGTGTGTCCCGCAACCACAGACCACTCCCGGAGACAGGAGAGGTGAAGGGGAGAGGAAGGCGGTTTTAGGCATCGGGCCACAGGCCCGGGGAGGCGGCCATGGCCAGTGGCACCGGCCAGAGCTGAGTACCCAAGGGGCCGACGCTCGTGGGCCCCCTTGTCCCACGCAGGCCGCAAGCTCACCGTGGTCATTGTGCCGGGCCAGGTCCTGGGAATCGATAAGAAGGTCGTGGTCCGTGTCCAGCTCCCAGAACTTGCAGTAAATCACATAGAAGTGCTCGTACGAGAAATACTCTGTCAGCTGGTTGATGTCTGCTTCCTCTTCCAAGAGTGCCACGTTCTGCCAACACAAACCCAACAAACCTGCTACCCTCCTCTCGGCGCGATCCCCATGGGAGGGGGCCCCTCGTGGGTGGGACCGCCAGGCAGCTCACGTCACAACAGGCCCGAGGGGTGGGAGCACGGCACCCGGGTCAGGAGCCCACCCAGGCGAGGGTCCGGCTCGAGACTCGGCGCGGCTGCCGCTGGCTGCGAGAGGCAGTCCTGCGGGCGTCCACGCTCTCACCGCTGCGGCCTCCTGATGAGGACGGGTCAGCCCCGTCCTCATGAACGTCCACACGTCCGTAGAACCTGAGTGAGGAGGGCACCCCGCACCCAGTTCCCATGGTCCTGCAGTGGATGCTGGGAGGTCTGGGTAGACGGTTGGGCAGAGGGTGGAGGATGAAGAACCGAACAACAGAATGATGGAAGAACGGTGGAGGGAGAATGGAAGGGTGGAGGGTGGAGGATGGAGGGAGGAGGGTGGAGGATGGAGGGAGGAGGGT
>NW_024412465.1:6426938-6428003 GCF_014898765.1 Herpailurus yagouaroundi | reverse complement strand
AGGGTGGAGGATGGAGGGAGGAGGGTGGAGGATGGAGGGAGGAGGGTCGGAGGATGGAGAGATGAGGGTGGAGGATGGGTGGAGAAGGGTAGAAGATGGGTGGAGGATGGAGGGAGGAGGGTGGAGGATGGGTAGAGAGGGTGGAGGAGGGATGGAGGACGGTGGAAGATGAAGGAGGAGGGCGGAGGATGAATGGAGGACGGTCTAGGTTGGATGGAGGAGGATGCAGGAGGACAGAGGAGGGTCAGAACGCAAGATGGCAGACGGAAAGGCAGGTGGGTATGAATAATGGGTGTACGTAGGCCCTGCGTCCCTGCTGGCCGGCCGCCTACCTGCAGGAACGTGCTTCTCCGGAGCTCCGCACACGTGATCCTCCCCGACCAGGACCTGTTGACGGTGTAGAAGATCCTCTGTATGACCTGCAAGGGAAAGGCTGTCAGCGGAGCGCCCGGACCCCCAGTGACACAGGACCCCGTGTCTCCGGCCGAGGTCCCGCCCTGCACGTGCCTGACAGCCGTGTCAGGGATGAGCACGCTTCTGGGTCACGGGGAGGCGCCAAGGGGGCCCACGGGGTCTGTCCGCCCACTAGCAGCGGCCCGGCCCGCTCAGATGGGTCCGTGCGGGTGACGGGACGCACCTGAGCTGGGACGGGGCTGTGGTCAGGACTTCCCGGAAGGCCAGGAGTCCTCACGGCGCGCTCAGGGAACAACCCGCTCTGACCACGTCCACAAACACACGTCACCACTGGGTCGGGAGCATCAGCGGAAGGCCGGAGAGGGCTGCACACCAGGCTCGGCTCTGAATCCCAGATGGGGATGGCCTGTCCTCACCTGTCCTCGTCCCATGACATCCCTCACCTGTCTCACCTGTCCTCGTCCCAAGACATCCCTCACCTGTTGTCACCTGTCCTCGTCCCAAGACATCCCTCACCTGTTGTCACCTGTCCTCGTCCCAGGACATCCCTCACCTGTCTCACATGTCCTCGTTCTAGAACATCCCTCACCTGTCCTCATCCCACGACATCCCTCACGTGTCCTCACCTGTCCTCGTCCCAGGACATCCCTC
>NW_024412465.1:6419173-6426928 GCF_014898765.1 Herpailurus yagouaroundi | reverse complement strand
CCTCACGTGTCCTCACCTGTCCTCGTCCCAGGACATCCCTCACCTGTTGTCACCTGTCCCCATCCCAGGACATCTATCACCTGTCCTCACCTGTCCTCATCCCAGGACATCCCCTCACCTGTCTCACAGGTCCTCGTTATAGGACATCCCTCACCTGTCCTCGTCCCAGGACATCCCTCACCTGTCGTCACCTGTCCTCGTCCCAGGACATCCCTCACCTGTCCTCACCTATCCTTGTCCCAGGACACCTATCACTTGTCTTTATCCCAAGACATCCCTCACCTGTCCCTGCCCGTGAGGGCAGAATGTGCGTGAAGGGTGCACATACAAAGCCTGTGCGTGTTCGGCACCCAGCGTCCTTGGTTACCACTCACAACTGCGGTCACCTTCCCTTCACGATGACCCCTAATGCCAGTGACAGGGGAACCAGGACAGGATGGCATGTGGCCTCCCCAGGCAAACACAGAGCTCCTCTCATGCACATCCTGTGTCCCAGAACGCGCGTGTGTACCCGGCCAGAAAGCCCACCCGCACGCCGGGCTCAGGCACTGGGGAGAGGGGAGCCCGCTCGGGAGGAGAGTGCTGGCTGGCGGGCGGGCGAGGGCCAGGCCGTTCGTCCCAGGCCGTCCTCTCATGTGCCCAGGGGCTGGGGACAGGGCCAGGCAGTGAGTCCCCTGCCTCCCGGGCAGGCCGGCCCCTGGCCACGACGCTTCAAAGAGCAGGTAAGTGCCGTCCCAGAGCTGAGACATCCTCCCAGGCTCAGCGGCCCCAGCCCAGCCCTCTCCCGCCCAGGGAGGGAGAGCAGACAGGTCTCGGGGACGCCCCCTCCCTCGTGCTAGAGTCTCACTGCTGGACGTGTGGGCAAGACCCGCGAGGCGCTTCCCGCGCTCGCCGCGTTCCGTGCCCGCAGACGGGACCTCCGCCTCTCAGTGCCCCTCGCCCGGGACCCACTGGGGAGACAGTGCCGACACCTTATTCACAGGTGAGAGACCCGGGGTCGGAAGGGCCACAGCCCGGGCACCCGGGGGCAGCGGACTGTGTCTGTGTACTCACGGTGGTGATGTAGCGGGAGTGGAACTCAGACGCCTCCTTCAGGAAGGCCAAGCCCGGGTGCGTGTTCACCACGTCCTGCGCACGCGAGACAAGACGGAGGTGGGGGACGCGCACAGTGCCCACCGAGCCCTGGAGCCCGTCTGCCGCGTGCCCCCACGGCTTCGGCATGGACGCCCGCCAGGCGTGGTGGCGGTGTGAGCGTGTCGCTGCCTCACCCACGGGCTCGGGACCACGACCGGTTCCCGGGAGCCCGCACCGCACCTGTCCCCAGCAGCCGAGACCCGACGGGACAAACACGGAACGGCCCCCACGCAGCGGCACGCATGCGACACCCTCACTTCCGAGCAGCACCCACGGGAGCCTTCAGGTCACGTCTGCAGGGATAAGTGCGCTACCGGGAAGGGCTGCGTGGAAAATGCCACAACGCGAGAACTGCCCATGCTCGAGGACCGCGCTCGGGCTGCGCGACGCCCCGGACGGGCGTGGAGGGGAGGGGAGGGGAGGGGAGGGGAGCGGAGTGCTGCGTGCGGAGGACGTTCTGGAATGCCACAGCCTGTGCCTACGCCGCAGGGGAGCCCGCCAGGGGCCGGAGTCCCCCCTCCACGGCCCCGCCACTCACACACGCTCGCACCGCGCGGGCCACGCGCGGTCCCGCCAGCGACGCAGGCTCGAAGGGGCGGGTCCCCGAGCCGTGTGTGTGGAACGCGCTACCCTGAGGAAAGGGAGCCCCGTCTCGCAGCTGGCACGCGGCGCGGAGGCAGGGGCAGAGCCGTGAGGAGGGGAGAAGGTGCCTGCGGCGCAGACGTGGGCGCACCTGTAGGAAGGGGACGAAGTCCTCCTGTACCAGGTAGTTACAGCCGGGATTCATGAGCAGGTGGACGAACTTGGCCGCGTCGTCGTGGCAGTTCTGGAGGATCCTGCAGCGACAGAGGACATGCCGGTGGTCCCCCCACACCACGTCCACGAGGCCCCTCCCAGACGCGGGCGGCGGACGGACGCCGGGCCCCCCACCCTGGAGGCCAGCTCCCTGCTCTCGCCATCTCGGCCACAGGAGCCCGGGCCCGTGACGTCCCCTCTCCCGACACCCGCCCCCCGCGCTCCCGCCTGGGACTCACTTTCTCCACATGGCGACGAACTTGTGCACAGACACGGAGCCCGTGCGCTCTCCCCCGGCACTGCAGAAGAGCGGTCCCTTCCAGTACAGCGGGCAGCCACACGCCTATGGGACGGGGGCACAAGCAGGCGGTCAGCGCCTCCCGGGCCCCCACCGTGGCCACCACACCGCGCGCTCCCACGGGGACGCCGCAGACAACTTCTGCTGTGCCAAGACCCCTCTGGAAGCCTGTGAGCCCCGCACACACGAGCTCCAGTGAGCCGTGAAACACACGGCGTGCGTCCTTCCCCGTGCACCAGGGACAGCATCTGTCACATCGGGTGACGGGAAGGCAGCTCGAGGACGGGGAACGGACCACCCCCTGACCAGCACACAGTCTACCGGCAGGCAACCAGCAGGTGCCCAAACTCTGCATGTCTAGAAACACCTCATGATAAACACGGACGATAGGACACACAGCGTAAATTAGGAAGGGCTCCGAAATGCAACAGTGAAAACGCCGTCCATCGGATTCACCAAACGAGCACTGACAGGGGCGTTCGGCCCGCGTAGCAGCACAGAAGGCTGATCGCCGGCAATCGAAGCTCCCATTGCAAAAAAGCAAACAAAAGAAGAAACACAGAACAGGCAGAAATGAAGACGAAAGAGAGCAAATATCTTAATACGGAAAATCAGCAAAACCGAAAGTCCGTTCTTTGAAGATCTAAAAAAGACCGTAACGCCCCTCAGAAATACTTGTCAAGAAGTAAAGAAAACACAAGTTACGAATGTCTGCTGTCACGGCAGTTCCCACACGCGACAGAAAGGCAGGAAGCGTGTGACACCAATGACTTCACGCCAACACGTGCCACAGCTCTGGGGACACGCACAGACTCCCGGATCCAGGGGTCTGACCAAATGGACACAAGAAAAGATCTGAACAGTTCTATGCACCTGCAAAAATACAAGCCTTAACTCCAAACTTTCCCACAAAGAAAAGTCCGGGCCCCAAAAGTCCGCCAACGAGCTTGTTCAAATATTTATGGAAGAAATCACACAGACCGCACACAAACTCTTCCAGAGACTGAAAGTAAGGGGCATTGGGTAATTCTCATTACGAGGGCTGCACACATACTGACATGTGTCAGGAACGCAAGGAGAATTAGGAGCCGGTTATCCATCGCGATCAGTAATGCAGAAATGCCACAGAAAATGCATCGTGAACCGATTGAACTCGGCCACTAAACAAACAGCGATGAAGAAACAGCACACGGAGAAACTAAGAACAGAGACGTACCTTCTTCCTTTAATGTGTTTTTGTAATGTCTACCCCCAGTGTGGGGCGCGAACGCACAGCCCCGAGACCAGGAGTCACGCACGCCACAGCCTGGGCCAGCCACCTGCCACGGGAACCCTTACCGCGATGAAGGGAATCCACACAAGGCCCGCGGCTCATGTCACGTGCCAGGGTGATGCGTGCAGGCCCCGTGCCTGAGCCGGGACCCAAGCCAGGGCACCAGGGCTGCAGGCCGGCCCGGCCAGGCGCCGCGGCCGGAGAAGACAGGCCGCACAGGAGGCCCCGAGAGTATGGAAGTCACAAACGTGTGGCAGGGCGTGCGGGAACGCGGAGGGTCTCGGAGGGCAGTGAGGACGCGCCCGGGAGGAAGCGTAGCCACGTCGCCAGGCGCAAGCACCGTGTCTGTGAGGCCGTTCTGTGCCCACCCGCTGGCAACAACCGGAAAACGAACTCGTCCGCAGCGCTGTGTGTGAAACGCGTCCAGCAACCCATCAAGCGTGCACCCCACACGGTGTCACGTGCGCACAGAGCCGGGCACAGATCTTTGCCGGGGCACCGAGGACCCCATGCCGGGCTCCCGCAGTGGAGGAGCCGACGCCGGTTCCCGGAACGAGTGACCCACGGGCTCGACGCGAGGCCAGCAAGCACCAGCGGGTGTCTGTGGGGCAGGGAAGCTGCTTCGAAGGTGCTGCAGGGACACGGAGGGCTCTGCAGGCTTACTGCTGAGTGACGTGCGTGACCCGGGCGCATCTGGGCCAAGAGGGACCCGCCGGCCGCAGGGAACAGGGTGCGGAGCAGATCGGACCCGGCAACGGATCCCGCGGTTCAGGCGCAACGAGTGGGCTCCAACGGGAGTGCCGCGCCACCGGGAAAGCCGCCCTCAGCTGCGCCACGAGCAGCGCGCGACGGGTCCCCGTCCGGAACGGGACCGCCACGGCCGCAAACTCTCCGCGGGAACACGTGACGAGCGGGTCGGCCTGGCTCCGGGGCCGCGAAGACCGACTCCCCACGCGGGACGCGGAGCACCCTCAGCCCCGGGGGGAGGTCCGCGTCAGCTTCACGTCAGCACCGTCTGCCGGGAGATGCCGTTGAACGAGGGAACGGAACCCGCTGGCGGCAACGTGAGCGTCTGACCAGAGCCACGGGCGGCATGTTCCGGAAGGGCCAGTCGAGGGGCCAAAGGCCGCCGTGGCAGCGCGTGAGCCCGAACAAGCAGTCACTCGAGAATGGGACGCACACGCGCCCGTGCGCCCGCGAACACGCGCTCCACCTCAGGACTCGTGACGCAGACGCCAGGAAGCGTGCGAGGAGGAATCAGGGCGGCCCGCACGGAAGCGGCCACGTGTCTGCGAGCAGGGCCCTGCACGAACGCTGTGCACACCCACCCCCTTGGGGGTGCTGCCTTGGAGCCGGATCGCGGAGGAGAGCACGGGGACCACACTTTTGGGTGATGGGTTTTGGGTACCCCCGAGCCAACACTGCCTGGTGCAGGTGTCGAGGCATCACATGGAGGCGACGTCGCACGGAGGTGACGTCGCACGGAGGCGACGTCGCACGGAGGAGACCTCGCACGGAGGTGAAATTGCACGGAGGCGACCTCGCACAGAGGCGACATTCATGGAGGTCACATCGCACGGAGGGGACGCAGGGCCGCCCGAGTCACGACAGGTGATGGAGGACAACGTCCAGAAGAGGGCTGGAGGGCTGACAGGGAGCGGCCGGAGGGAACTCTCCGTGGTGCCAGGAACATCTGGAGGCTCGCTCTGGGTGGTGGCCACGCGGATGTGGGGACATTCGCAGCAGTCGGGACCGGGGCTGATGGCCCCGAGGCGTCTCCCGGCTCTGTGAGTCCGTCCCCGAGGCGGTCTGCGCCCACGAAGCTCTGCGCTCTCCTGTGAGGGGGGCCCTCCGCGCACGCGTTCCAAGTCGTGCCGGCCTGTCCTGCTGCCAACCAGCCCCGCAGCCAGAGGGCTGGCCCTCAGGCGCTGGCCGCGGCCGACACCGCCCCTCAGGACGCTCTGTTAACTTTCTGAAACGAACGGCAGCCTTCACCTCTACGACACCACCAACAGAAAACCAGCTTACGAACAAGTCCAAAGAAGAAGACGCATCACATAAGCAGACCTTTGCTTCTTATCAGCTTCGTACAACATACGCGCGTGAAGATTCACCGTGGTAGGGTGCACGCAGGTGGCCGGTCACGTCTGTCCCCGCAGTCCGAAGAGCCGGGCCGCGGCCAATGTGGCGTACCCCGCCCACACCTAGCCAGCCCCGCTCTGCGTCCCTTTCGTGGAACGTGCTACACATGGGACCACGCCACCTGTGGCCTTTCGGCCTGGCTTCCACTCAGCATCCTGCTTGTGAGACACGGCCCTGCTGGGGCGAGCGTGAAGTCATGGACCAGGAGCGGTCTGCGCCCCGGCTCCCGGCACAGCGCGTCCGGAACCTCGGTCAATCCCCACAGGACAGGGTGCCAGGTGCACCGTCCGCGCCGACGCCGGGTGCTTGGCTGTCGCTGCTGACGCACCGCTCCTACGTGCCTTGGGGCGTCCCGGCCGACGGGCGCGCCTGTTGTTTGCAGGTGGCCCTGGGTGGCCCTGGGGGCGCCGGACAGCAGGAAGGCTGAGCCAATGTGAGACACCTGGGCCGTTTGGCCTCACGCCATCCTCTGGGGAGGAGCGCACCTGGATGCGGGGGCAGGGATGCATCCCAGCGATGCCGGAAGCCTCCGTGAAAGTGAAGGTGACGGCTGGGCAGCTGCTGGGTGGCGAAGACACGCGGGCACGGGGCTCCCAGCGCTCACCTGCTGGGCCGCTTCCTCTGTCTGTGCAGCTTCACCCTCCCACAGGGAGGGGCCGTGGGAACCCCCGGGTCTACAGCTGGCTGCTCAGCGCAGAGGAGACAACCTGGGATCTGTGCCGGGCGGGTGAAGTGGGCGGCCCTGGGGACCTCGGCCCCTCACCCTGGGGTCTCTGTTACCCCTGCGAGGCGGCCCCGGAACGGACTGGAAAACACAGTGCAAGCTAGTTAATGCCGGATGAGAAAGAAAGAGACGCACGGCACACTGATGCACGAGACGCCTGTAAAGCCGTGTCTACGAGGAAGCTCACAGCACCGCACACGAACGTCGGTACGGCCACGGCAGGCCGGAGCAGCCTCGTGCACGAAGCGGCGAGAACACGGCGATCCCGGAGGGAGCCGAAGGCAGGGAGCCATCCCGAGAAGGCCGGAAGCCAGTGTGCCCGAACGTGGCCACAAAAACAACCCCGGAAGCGGAATGGGAGTCCTGGGAAAAGATCAGGAAAACCAGGCCGTGTGGCCGACGTGGTTCAGCACGCACACGGGAGACACACGCGCTGGACTGCACATGCCAGGGCGGCCTCACTACGGCTTCCGACACGCTGGGTCTTAGCCCAGCCAGCTTAGCACCTGACGCGCCTGCACGGACACGTGGGACGCACGCCCTCAAGTCTCATGTGAGGACACGTCAACGTCCTCGGTCTACTAAGCACACAGAGGAAGGAAACTGTGGTGAGGAATTCAACGTAACCTTCCCAGAAAGAAACAAGGGTGACCCCAAGTGGGTCCCATGCAGAATATTCAGGGAGCGAAACTGATTCCAAACACACAGTTCCGGAACACGGACTGGTAAGGAGCGCTTCCTGAGAAAGTGGATGAGGCCGGCCCGACAGCAAAGCACACCACAAATGCCAGGGACGGATGGTGGGAGACCCCAGTTGTGAACCGAGATGAGATTTAAGCCCCCGCGAGCCACTAGAAGCCGGAACCCGAGGGCACGTAAAGCGGAGAGGATGGCGTTTTTGATGAACCGGGGTTTATCACGGCTGCTGCCACCGTGGGATGGCCACCGGTCTGAGTCCACGGCTACAGACGAAGAGCCGCACCAGCACATCAACACGTGCAGGACAGCGCTGCCCAGACGTCAGCGCCACGTCATGACCGTGCGCGGTGAAGGCCGGGGGCACGGACAGATGGACGGGGGCCCCCTGAGTGACGGCGGGGGTGGGGGGAGTCTGTAGGGACCTGCCCCCAGCACCCTGCATCACAGAGACCACAGCCCACACCGGCACGGGATGGGCAGGCTCACCGCTTCCACACACCCACCCGACTGGGAGCCTAGAACTACGCCGTCCACGACACCGTGCGACTCCGTGGGAAGAGGACAGCCCAGTCCCAAGTGCCCACATCCATGCTGTCCATGACACTGCGCGACTCCACGGGAAGAGGACGGCCCGGTCCCGAGCGCCCACGTCCACGCCGTCTATGACACTGTGCGACTCCGTGGGAAGAG
>NW_024412465.1:6412112-6419163 GCF_014898765.1 Herpailurus yagouaroundi | reverse complement strand
AGGACGGCCCAGTCCCAAGTGCCCGCGTCCACACCATCCATGACACCGCACGCCTCTGTGGGAAGAGGACAGCCCAGTCCCGAGCGCCCGTGTCCATGCTGTCCATGACACCGCACGACTCCATGGGAAGAGGACGGCCCGGTCCCGAGCGCCCACGTCCACACAGTCCATGACACCGCACAACTCCACGGGAAGAGGACGGCCCAGTCCCGAGCGCCTGTGTCCATGCCGTACATGACACTGCGTGACTCCACGGGAAGAGGACGGCCCGGTCCCGAGCGCCCGTGTCCTTGCCGTCCATGACACCGCGTGACTCCACGGGAAGAGGACGGCCTGGTCCCGAGCGCCCGCGTCCACACAGTCCATGACACCGCACGACTCCATGGGAAGAGGACGGCCCAGTTAAGATGCACGAATAACACGAGCAGGGATGTCGTCAAGGATGCACAGTTAGAAAGGAACGCGAGGTAAGATGACGGCTGCCGTCAGTCAAGAGGAAACCGTTAAGCGGCCAACCGTGAGCCCTGCCTACAAGCTGGGAACGTGCATGTCCCCAGAATTCCTACGCAGATGCATGAGCCCCAGGGCAGGGCTGTGAGCGGGTGGGCCCTCGGGCGTCATTATGTCACGGGGTGGGGCCGCTCGCACGGGACTGGGGCCCGGAAACAAGGTCATGCTGTTTTTCAGGTGCGCCTGGGTGGATATACGCGTGTCAAAGCTCCTCAGACCGCGTGAGCCGCGTCGGGCGCTCAGTTACACCTCCAGGAAACCGCCAAGCAGGGAAACGACGGTGCGCTGACACAAACAGACGCAAGAGAAGGTTTTCAACGAACGTATCGTGAGGAAATGAAAATAGAGCTCCGGCAAGTTCACGCGCACACGCACCACAACGGCTGAAAATAGAAGTGCGGAAGGCAAGCGCTGGCGGGGTCACGGGAGAGCTGGTGCTCGAGCACCGTGGCCGGAGACGCGCCGTGAACCGCCACTGTGCACAGCGCTGACGCCGTTTCTGGTCAGATCGGTCACCCGCAGCTCAGCTCTGAGTGTCTGCTCCCTGACACGTGCAGACGTGTGCCCACGTCTTGCACACGCATGCGTGCACGCACACAAACCCAGGTTTATTCTGGAAGAAGGGAGCAAAGAGGACATGAAAACACAAAGCAGTCATCCAGGAGGCTGGTGGATGTTCACGGGAAACCGTAAGTTCATCTCCCAGTCAGGAAAGGAAGCAGAAACAGACAGCCCAGAGCAAAGGCTCACACGTGCCGACTCGATAAAGACTCTAAAAAACGAAACGAGATGAGAAAAGCTTTGAAGCGACAGATGCATGCGCTACACAAGGGAGCACCGCAGACACAGCACGCATGAGGAGAACCGAGTCCAGAAATCAAGACCATGCACAGACTGATGCCGCCTACGAGACACTAGGAGAGAATGACGCTCTCGTGTAAAGCCTGTGCCCTCGAGGACGGGCTCTGGGCCATGCGAGGGGACACACGACCCTGGGTTCCCACATGGTCCAGAGGAGGCAGCGAGGGGCGTGACGACGGAAGGAGGACACTTGTCAAGGTGGAGACCCGCGAACCCCAAACGGGGCAAGACCCACCACACAAGGGGGGACCACGCGCACGTCTCGCTGAACCGCCGTCGCTGAAGCGCCCCAGACAAAACGTCCTGGAGTCAGGAGACACGCACACCAGCCGGGCCCCGCAACGCCACTTCCTGCGCATCCGATGTCAGGCGTCAGACATCCGCCACCCGAGCCTGGTGACAACACGCGTCTGCAGCCTGGCCTGCTCACCCCTGCTTGTCCCAAGCACACGGACGACGTGAAATGACACGCACACGTGGTGCCCATCGCAGGGTCACCGCAATGGCCAGCGGCCCCTGTGTGTGTCCCTGCGACGAGGGGGCCGGTGAATGCAGACGGTGGCTTGTGCCCGCGGCTGAGTGCTATGCGTGTGCAGGAAGAAGGGGCGCAGTCCTGGCGGGGCACCAAGTCCAGGGCATCGCGCCAGGCCCCCCCTGCTTCCCGCGGGGGCTCCGGGGACGACGTGAAGGTCTGCTTCTTACCACCGACACCGACTTCTTCACCAGCCAGCGGGCCGAGAGAGCTCAGCTCGTGTCAAGCCCAGCGACTCACACACACGATCACACAGGCTCCTGCCGCAGCCACGGATCGGGCGGCTTGTTCGCCAAGTTCCGGAAGGAACGGGACGGGGCGTGCGGGGCTTGGGCGGGACGGGACGGACCCCGGCAGAGACGCTGACCGCAGGCGCCCGGCCACTGCCGCGGGGCGAGGAGCCCTGGCGTGCAGCCGGGGAGCTCGGCGAGGGCCAGCGATCGACACAGGCGAGCCTGCGCCGGGAAACTCGGACGGGTCCCAGAGACCGACTCCGCGCGAAGGGAAGTCTCAGAGGTTTCACGACGCGGGAAGCGCAAAGCTTCGACGTTGGAAGCAGAGTGGAGTCAGGCGGGACAACGGGCCGAGGCAGAGACGAGGCGCTCACTCTGCACCACATGCCATGTGACACGGGGACGCGCCGTGCTCGAGGGCGCTCGTTAGGGTTTTGCCAGCTAATTAAACACTTCGGCGTTCACAGAGTTTCTAACGTGTTCAGTCCCGGGACACGGACTATTGGTCTCGCGATCGTCTCCGTTTCCCAACACGCTTACGGCGCCCCGTAAGCGAGGTTTCCACGCCTTGACAGACAGGTCTTAACGGTGCCAGTGTCACTTCCGCCGGACGGCACTGCCTGGCTTCGGCTCGCACGGTCGGGGATGTCCGTGGTCCCACGCTACAGGCAGAGCGAGAACCGCCTGGACGGACGAGCCGCGAGCGCCAACACGACGTTCGGCGAGGAAACACCCTCGTGCACAACACCGTGCTGTGTACCTGAGAAAGGTATGAAATTAGACACGTGTGAACTTTCTCACGTACGTACGTCTTTCACGGCACGCGCGTCTAGGCGTAGAGATGCGCCGAACGTTGGAACACGAGACGAGCAGCAGGTAAAGCGACGCCGTGAACACTGCTCGTTTTGGGTGCAGGAAGACCACAGAGGTGGAGACGCATGGGCAGAAACTGTACCTCCCTGAATACGTCTGGCTCTTTGGTCTGGACCTCAGAAGCACATGCTTTTACCAATGTTTTAAGGAGCCAATCGCCTCAGGTCATGACCTCGCACTCTCGAGAGTTCAAGTCCCATGTCGGGTCCCGTGCTGACAGTGTGGAGCCTGCTCGGGATTCTCTCTCTCTCTCTACCCCTCCCCGACTCACGTTCTATCTCTCTCGAAGTAAACTTAAAAAAAAAATTTAGTTTAAAAAATATAAAAAGCCAATCCCCAACTGATCCTCTAACACAAGTGTAACCCGAACGTCGAAACCACACAAAGGAATCATGAGAAAAGTACAAACAGGACCACCTATGAATATAAATAAACCAAAATCAACAAGAAAATACGAGCAAACAGAATCCAGCAACGTATAAAGAGGACTATGCACCCAGACCGAGTGGGAAGCACCCCAGGAATGCAAGGTGGGTTTAACCATGGAAAAATCAGCTCACGGAATACACGGTCTCAGCACAAAAAGCGTCTTAGCAGATTCAGAAAATGCATGTGAGGAATTCAACATCCTTTCCGAATAAACACCACACGCCAGGGGTGGCAACAAACATCCTCAGCCTGACAGCGGTACCTGTGAGAACCCCATGACCAAAGTCGGGCCTGATGCTGCTGGAAGAGCGGATATTTGCCCCTCTAGCCCACGATTCCGCTGGTCTCTGGTGCCACACGGGACGCGCTCGCACAGCCGTCGGACACGGTGAAGAAGCGCCACATCCACACCGGGAAGGAAGAAGTCAAACTACTTGTGCGTGTCAAGGACGCGATCGTGCGTATGTGAAACCCTGGTGACTATGCCAAAGCAGCACTGGAACTAATCCGTGAGTCTATGAGGGTGTGGGACACAAGATCGATGCACAGTAATCAACTCCATTTCTACACACTTGCAACGAACAACGTGAACATTTAGGAAACGATTCCAGTCATACAAGCATCAAAAACAGTAACGTGCTCCAGAAGAAATGTAGTAACAGATGTGCAAGGGACACTTGAAAACCACCAAACGTTTCTAAGAAAAGGTAAAGATGTAAATGAACAGAGAGACAACCTCTGTTCGTAGACCGGAGCGCCAACACTTCCCGAGACGACGTACAGATTCCCAGTGACCGTCGTCAGATGCCTGCTGGCATCTTTGTAGAAACCGAGAGGCCGGTCCTGAAATTCACACAGAGCCTCGCGCCGCCTGAAACAGCTTGAACGCGAAGACTCGGATGTGCTATGCGGCCCTGTTCAGAAACCTACTACAAAGCAACTAATCTAGACAGTGTGGTTCCGGCACGAAAACAGAAACACAGGGCCACGGGACAGGATCGGCGCCCGCTAATCAACCCGCACGTGACGATGCACTGATTTCCAATGAGGGAGACGAGACCAGTCAACGGGAAGGAAGGGTCTCCTCCAGCAGTGGCGAAGGGACCCCTGGATTTGGACACACACAGAGATGACGTTTGTGGGTGCCCGGCTGGCTCAGTCGGTGCACTGTGGAACTCTTGATCTCGGGGTCGTGCATTCGAGCCCCACACCGGGGGTAGATGTTACTTAGAAATAAAATTTAAAAAAACAAAAAAAGATGAAGTTGTGCCCCAATATCACTGTATACAAAACTCAAGATACATGCATAAGTAAAACTGTAACACTCATACGCATATAAACAAAAAACCTTCACGACTGAGATTTGGCAATAAATTCTTGGCTAGGACCCAAAAAGCACGACCAATGAAGGAAAAAGTACATAAAACGAAGTTCATCAACACGAAAGGCTTTCTGTGTGGCACAGGACATGACCTAGGAGGGGAATATGCAGCGAGGGAACAGGAGGAAACACGTTTACACCACGTAAGTGATGAGGGACGCGTGTCTGGACACAGAGGCTCTTAATATTCACGCTGAAACGACAACCACTTGAGACACGGGGCAAAGGCCGTAGACACGCGTGGGTCCAGAGGTGTGCATACGGCCAACACACGCGTGAAACAGGGTCGCGGTCGACAGTCCTCGGGGAAAAGTGCAAGCCAGACCCACAACGAGGCCCCAGCGCACGCACGTCTGCGATCAGAGAGACGGCTCACGCTGGCACGGGAGCAGCGGCACGGGAACCGCACACACCGCTGGGTGCCACGAAACCGTGCAGGCGGTCCGGGAGAGGTTTCGTGGCTCCACAAGCATCGGGCGGCGTTCCCACGTGACCCCAGCCACGCAAGTCCAGGAGAGAGGTGTAGGGTGTGCGGCGACCCTGGACCCGGCCGGGTCACATCTGCACGCATCAACACTCGTGGAACGCACCGTGTGCGGACACACAGGGCCGCGGAAGCGCACACAAGGCGGCAGCAGCTCGGCCGAGCCACCACCTCACTCCACGGGGTGCAAGCGTGGACCGTGGGCCGGTGCCACCCGCTCACAGGAACGGCACCCTGGACAGGGAGAGACACGGGGTCGGAGGGGCCGGGGAAGGCGTGCGCAGGGCCTCTAGGCGCCGGGTCCCTAAGACGTGCACACGTTCACACCCGCTGACCCCGGGAGGGCATCCACACACACCTGGGTTCTCCCGCGTCCGGGACTACCGTTCCGACGACGTGCGTAAGCAGGACCCCGAGCCGCGAGCCCGCGGAGGGGCTGAGGAACGTGTGCCGCTCTCACGCAGGGGCACCCACCTTGGCCACGCGGCCCATGTCGTCCACGGTGGCCCTCTCGTGCGGGAACTGGGCGAAAGTCCGCTCGATCTTGGCGATGACCGCGTCTACGTTCACGGTGTCCCGGGGACGGCCGCGAGGGAAGTAGAACGCGGGGATGCTTTCGCTGCTGGCGGGCGGCAGGGGCTCCTCCTTCTTCGTCTGAACCTGAGACAAAGCAGACGGCAAGCCCGTGAGGACTGGGAAACGTGCGTGGCCTCAGCTAACGTGACGAGCGGAGCCAGTGGCTCTAACGAAGTGCACCGAGCACCACAGACCCGACGTGCACAGACGACCGCACACGCTCCCTGTGGGTCACACAACACCCCGGACCCGACGTGCACACAGGACGGCACACACTCCTGGGGGTCACACAGACCTGGATTCAATGTGCACACAGGACCACACACGCTCCCTGTGGGCCACACAGCCCCGGACCCGACGTGCACACAGGACCGCACGCGTTTCCTGTGGGTCACACAGCCCCGGACCCGACGTGCACACAGGACGGCACACGCTCCCAGGGGGTCACACAGCCCCAGACCTGACATGCACACAGGATGGCACACGCTCCCGGGGGGTCACACAGCCCGAGACCCAACATGCACCCAGGACCACACACACTCCCTGTGGGTCACACAGACCTGGACCTGACGTGCACACAGGACCGCATGCACTCCCTGTGGATCACACCTTGGGCCGACGTGCACACAGGACCGCACACAATCCCTACGGGTCACACGACGCGACAGTGAGCGCCAGTCCTCCACAGGTCCTCCCCACGTAGCCGCCTTCGGCCCTGCGTTGCAGGTGGCCCCTCAGGACCCCAGGACGGGAACGGGTGAGGCCCGGGCTGACCGGCATGGATGCTTGGCAAGACCCTGCCTGCAGGCCCATGGTGGGGGCAGCACCAACTCTGTGGTCCCCCTGCAGTCCCCAGGGGTTCAGAGCCAGCCCCGCGGTCCCCGCGTCCCCAGGGATGAGCCAGGTGGACACAGATGATCAGACAGCTGCATCCAGGAAAGGGTGAACTTCGTGTGCGGCTTATGTGTGTAACCGCTTGTTCCCACACACATGCTTCCTGCACAGGGACACGCCCTCCACCCCGACACGCGGGTCCCACACACATAGACACACACACGCTTCCTGTACAAGGATGCGCGCTCCACCCTGACACGTGGGTCCCTCGCACACACACGTGCGCACACACACACACACACACACATTTCCTGTACAAGGACGCGCGCTCCACCCCG
>NW_024412465.1:6410539-6412102 GCF_014898765.1 Herpailurus yagouaroundi | reverse complement strand
AAGGACGCGCGCTCCACCCCGACACGTGGGTCCCTCACACACACACGTGCGCACACCCACACCCACACACACACTTCCTGTACAAGGACGCGCCCTCCACCCCGACATGCAGGTCCCTCACACACTCACACATTCTTACAAGGACGCGCCCTCCACCCCGACATGCGGGTCCCTCGCACACACACACAGACACACACACGCTTCCTGTACAAGGATGCGCCCTCTACCGCGACACGCGTGTCCCACACACCCACCCACACACACACACACACATTCTTACAAGGACGCACCCTCCACCCCGACACGCGGGTCCCTCGCACACACACACACAGACACACACACGCTTCCTGTACAAGGACGCGCCCTCTACCCCGACACGCGGTCCCTCGCACACACACGCACACACACACACACACACACATTCTTACAAGGACGCGCCCTCCACCCCGACACACGGGTCCCTCGCACACACACACACACAGACACACACATACTTCCTGTACAAGGACGCGCCCTCCACCCCGACACGCGGGTCCCACACACACAGACACACACACACTTCCTGTACAAGGATGCGCCCTCCACCCTGACACGCAGGTCCCTCGCACACACATACACAGACACACACACGCTTCCTGTACAAGGACGGGCCCTCTACCCCGACACGCGGGTCCCTCGCGCGCGCACACACACACACACACACACACACACACACTCTTACAAAAGGACGCGCCCTCTACCCCGACACGCGGGTCCCTCGCACACACACACACACACACACACACGCTTCCTGTACAAGGACGCGCCCTCCACCCCGACACGCGGGTCCCTCGCACACAGAACCTCAACCCCACGGTCCTGGTCGCCAGAAAGTCATGGGCACAGGAGTCATCGCAGAGCCAAAGCCGCCGCCCTGGGCAGACCTGAGGTGGCACCACGTCTGACGTAGCGTCTCAGCGTGGTGACGTCCGCGCATCCCGGGTGACAGGCCTGGTGGCCGGTGGGGCGGCTGCGGTGGCCACTTCGCACGCAAGACGGGGCTGCGTTTTCAAGTCCTGCGAGCAGACACGATCGCTCGGGTTGACTGCCGAGGACACGTGTGCTCGGGGTCTGCCTAGGGCCACATGCCAGCCGGGTCCGGGCACGCCGAGGCAGGGAAGCGTCACGGCGCCCTCGCGGCTGCACTCATGAAGCCGGCTGCCTGTCCCCGCGGGCCGCTGGCCCCCGGCAGCGCTCGACAGCATCTGTCACGAGGAGTGCGCGTGGCACCTTCTGCCACCACACACGCCCGCCCGAGGCTGCGGACGGACAGACGCGCGCGACCCCCGACGACCCCGCCTCCAGCCGCCCCGGCTGGCAGAGACCAGGCAGCACAGTCCAACCTGCGGGCGCACGTCTCGCCCAGACTCCGCATTCTGCGGAGCTGGGACACGAGGCGGCCACCTGATGCTGCTGCAGGAGCAGACCAGTGTCCCGGCAGGGAGGGCAGTGAGGGGGGAGGGCAGGCAGGGGGAGGTAGTGAGAGGGAGGGCAGTGGGGGGGAGGGCAGGCAGGGGGAGGCAG
>NW_024412465.1:6380683-6385539 GCF_014898765.1 Herpailurus yagouaroundi | reverse complement strand
CCCCCCCTTCTCATGGACACCCTGCACCCCCCTCCTCACGGAGCCCCTGCACCTTATTTCCTGGAAAACATGGATCTTACAAAGGACTCGCATCCAGGTTATATAGCAAGAGCTCTTACAACTCAATCATTAAAAGGTATCCCGATTTTGAAAGCAGGGAAAAGACTGGAAAAGAGGCTTCATGTTGGCACAAGAGCCGCTGAAAACTCGCTCACCTTCACCGGAAAGCAGAGGTAAGAGCGCAAACGAAACCGCGAGGCACAACACATTGGCCCCAGCGGCTGAAACAAAACGTCTCAGGACTCGCGGTGCCGGCGGGGATGCAGAAGGGCGAGAACCTGCGCACACGCTGGCAGACACGAGGACGTGCACACGCACCGGACCCGCGGCGAGAACCCGCACGCGCAGGGACTGGACGGCTTGCAGAAGCGCTTTTGGCTCTGTCGTGGAGGTGACACGCGCTTCCCACACGAGTCCGCAGGCCCTGTCCACGAGAAGTGAAAACGCGTGTCCACAAAGACCCAGACGCGAACATTCCCGGCAGCGTCACTCACAGCAAAGGGCGGACGCGACCGCGGGACCCGTCGATACGGCATGACGAACAGCCCGTGGCGGACGCACGCACGGGAGGCCTGCTGCGCAATGAAGAGAGGCGAGCGCCCACACACGCCAAGGACCAGCGCGTCCCACGGCCCGTGCTCCACCAAAGCAGGCGCAGGACGCGAGGTTCTCCAAAGTGGCCACGGGTGGGTGGGTGCTCGTGGCCCCGACTCGTGGGAACCTGGAGGACAGAGGGTTCTGTACCTTGACCGTCGTGCCCCGGAAGCCACTGCAACAAGGCTCACTTGCGAATTAATCTCCCTTTCTCTCTCCGCCGTCTCTACTCCTATATTCGCACGGGTGCCACGGGCTCCAGCCGGGCAATCTGGCGTGACCCTCTTCACGCGCCTGCACTCCACAGCCACCTGTGGGCACCGTGCTCTGTGTCCAGGCCCCGGGGAAGGGGCAGGGACCAGAAGGATGAAACCAGTGCCTGCTGGAGCTTATAGTCAGCTGGGGAAGACAGGCTAAGAAAATAAACCTGCCAAGCACGTCCGGTCAGATGTCCTCGGGCGGGGTGAGAGACGGGAGTGGGAGGGGGCAGGGACCCCGCACCCAGAACCTCAGAAGGGCGCCTTACTTGGCAATAGGGTCTTTGCAGAGGAGATCAAGTGAAGGATCTGAGGTGGGCTCATCCTGGATGAGGGGGACCCTGAGTCCAACGGCAGGTGTCCTTGTAAGAGAACGAAGAGGGACACACACGCAGAGGAGAAGCCCTGTGACACCGGAGGCAGAGACGGGAGGGACGCGGCCACGAGCCCAGGGGCGCCTGGAGCCCCAGAAGCTGGAAGAGGCAGGAAGGAGCCTCCGGAGGGGGTGTGGTCCTGCCCCGCCTGGGTCTCAGCCTTCTGGTCTCCAGAGCTGGGGGATTCACGCCTGTGGTTCTGAGCTGCTCACTGGTCTCCGTTAGGGCAGCTCCAGGAGCCACCAGCCTGTGGGAAGGAGGGCCTCAGTGACAGCCCAGGAGAGGCCCGCAGGGTGACCAGGGAGCGTGGGTCAGCCAGGGCGAGCCCTGCAGTGCAGGGGTGTGGGGAAAGCAAAGGGGCAGCGTGGGGAGGGTGGGAGCGATGGGTGGGGTGCAGCAGGCGCCACGAGAGCCGGCTGGACACACAGGACCCTTCGTTCATAAAGACTGAGGGCCCGGCCACGAGCCCAGACGCTGCCGAACCGCTCCCCCGGGTCTCAGATCAGGAGGGGCTTCACCGGGGGGACGGCATCAGCAACACAATGCAGACGTGACCGCGAAGGGCACCAGCGCTGGGGGCCACCGCTTTCGACCGCCGTTCAGTCTGCATCACCTTCTCCTTGAGGGGCGAGCACATCCTTCGGGGCTGCAGACAAGTGAAGGTCCCTGTGGGGACGGGACACCCGGCGCGTCCACACTTCTCTGAGTCCCGTGGTCCTCGGGCGGCATGGTGGAGGGGAGTGACACCTGCCGGGCCTGCTCCCCGGGAGGACCCGCTCCCAGGTACAACCAGGTCCCAGGCTGGACCTGCCCGTGGGGCCGCGGAGGGAAGTGTCCTGGGCTCCGCGTGCACAGTCCCAAGACCTGCCCGCCTCTCTGCCACCTGAGCCTCGCAGGGCTCTTTTTTTTAAAGTTTATTTATTTTGAGAGAGACACAGACAGCGAGTGGCAGAGGAGCAGAGAGAGGAGGAGACAGAATCCCAAGCAGGCTCCGCCCTGTCCGCGTGAAGCCTCATGTGGGGCTCCAACTCGTGAACCGCGGGATCACGACCTGAGCCGAAACCAAGAGTCCGATGTTTAACCCGCTGAGCCACCTGGGCGCCCCAAACCTCACAGGACTCTTATCCGCTCCCTATTAGCTTTTTAAGAAACAAATTAGGACTCTACTGAGGGCATTTTATGCATGAACGTTTTTCTGAAGTTAATTACCATTTCTGGGGGGAAAAGACTTTTGTGGAAGGAAGGAAGAGTGTGGCACAAACTATGTTTTGCAGGAAGCGCTCTTGATGTTTTAAGAACGTTTTTAAAGCATCAAACATCTGACATGTGGCTGTACGTTTTACAGCCAACACTTTACTCTGCGGCGTCTGCGGCAGGCAGAGGCGTGCCATCAGCGAGCGCGTTGGCACGGCTCCGACTGAAGTCCTCCAGGGGCGAGGAGTGACTCCTTTCTCAGCCGTGTGCGCTGAAAACGCTCCGGGACGTGACGGAGAACTAGGCCGTCATCCGTGCGATTCAGGTGCTCATCTCAGGACACATCGTTTCCTCTATGAAACGCGAATTAAAGTGGCACAGGGTTACTGGGGGACTCCCGGGGGGCTCAGCAGCGGGTGGAGCAACCGACTCTTGCTTCCGGCTCAGGTCACGGTCTCAGGGTCATGGGATCGAGGCCTGTGTCGGCCTCAGAGCTCAGCTCTCTCTCCCTCGGCCCCTCTGCCCACTGACGCTCTCCTCTTTCTGAGATAAAAAAAAAATACTTTAAATAAAATAGGGCGGCAGGAGGTTACTGGGACGCTTGCCCCCCCGGAGGGGCCGGAGGAGCTCTCAGCCAGTCACTGGGCAAGCTGGGCCCTCAGCTGCTGTCCTCACTGTGCCGTGTCCTTTGCACGTGGCAGCCGCGCCCACCAGCCCCACAGGACGGGCGGCACCTCGACCTGCGTCTCCTGGGCTTTGTCGCTGGGAGAGGACGTAGGTAAACAAACAGCCCGTTCACGTTACGCTCTGGTTTCCCTTCAAAAGAGCTTCCTGAGACGCAGTTAGTGTTCTGAGCAGCAGAGACGTGCTGGTTGGGATCGCGGGTGACGGACGCACGGAGCCCTTCCTGCTCAGGACCCTGCTTTGCCCACGTAGAGCCGCGAAGACGTGCCCAGTGCCCCTCTCACGTAACACGTCGGCCAAACACACGGAGCCATCTGTGCCTAGCGAGCGTCCCTGGGCGGGTCACGCACACGGCCACCCAGCACTCCGTGCGCGTCGGGGCTGCCGCGTGTCGTTTCCACGGTCCGCGCTCCTCCCGCCCCTCCCTCCCAGCTGCGGAACCCAAGCCACTGGGCTGCACAGGGCTCTCGGTCAGCCGTCGTGTGTCTGTGCCCGTGGGAAGGGTTTCTCCGCGGTGAGAATCTGTGCCTCAGAGCCCTGAGCACCAGTCCTCCCTGCCATGCCCTGCCCGCCCGCCCGCGGCTGGACATCAGGTCTCTGTAACCGCGGCCTGACGCGATGCGCTCATGGGGACTATGGGAAGGGGCCTTACCATCGGGACCCAGTAAAAAGATGGGTCCTCTCGGGTAACTCGTTCTCGAAATTCAATGGATACGGTCCACAAAATTCCAAATACGCGAAGACGTGTTTAAAGCCAACTTCAAATCCCACACAAGATCGTCACTACTTTCTGAAAATTCTTGGGGAAAAAAGCATTCCGTCCGCTCTCCCTCAAAACCACTCCCTGAGCCCGTCACGGAAACTGCGAACCAGAGGAGGAAACTATTTTCACCGGGCCTCCGCGAGCGGTTCCCCCCGACCTCTGTGACTCCAGCGTGCGGACCTGCCAGACCCTCCGTGACCCCTCCTGCGCCCAGACTCCCTGCAGGTCCACACACCTGCCAGCGGCTCCCAGCATCCCGACCCGAGGGTCTTGGGCACACCCCGCCCCCACGGCACGCACACGTTTCAGACGCCCGCGCAGCCAGCGGTGGAAGCAAGCGCTGCGTCCCGGCCAACCCCTCAGGCGCACAGCCACGGGGGTCCCGGCTCATTCGCAGGCCCTCTGCTGTCAGCCCGCTCAGGCCGCAGGGCAGGACGCTCATCGGGTCGCCCATCTGAACTTCCTTCCTGCAATGCCCTCCCTTCACCCCTTCCCACTAAATCCAGTGATTTCCCCGAGTCCCCTCGGTTCCTGCAATTTCTCCCAGTGGAGACAACCAAGCTCTCCCTGCTTCGAGCACCCGAGGAACTTAATCCCCACTTGTCTGTGCCTCCTTGGTTGCCCTACAGAAATACGTCCTGTTCACCCAAGTGGCCCTCCTCGGGCAGGGCTGGCCTGCCAATACCTCCAGCCCCAAGAGCGTTCACACAAGGTCACACAGTCACAAAATACAAGAATTCACTTCTGAGTGGTGTTGGGCTTTATGACCGCAACGTACCGAAACACAAAGCGGGCAGTTCACGTAGTACGAGCTCACATTCCCGGATGCCGCGAATGCCACTCTGAGGACCTCAGCGATCCCGGGGAATACGAATGCCATGTTGGGGACCTTAGGTATCCCGGTGACTACGAATGCCACGCCGGGGACCT
>NW_024412465.1:6368685-6380673 GCF_014898765.1 Herpailurus yagouaroundi | reverse complement strand
TCAGCAATCCCGGGGACTCTGAATGCCACATTGGGGACCTCAGCAAACCCAGGGACTACAAATGCCACGTCGGGGACCTCAGCAATCCCGGGGACTACGAATGCCATGCTGGGGACCTCAGCAATCCCGGTGACTACGAATGCCATGTTGGGGACGGATAAGACTGTCCCCACTAGAGTAAGCTTTCTGAGCTCTGGCCCTTGTCACACATCCCACTGCTTCAGAAAACGAGCGATTCGGGCAAAATGCTCTAGAGCCCTGAGGCCGTGCAGTTCAGGGGGGCATTGAACTGGGCCAGAGCTCAAGGGATGGTGGGGGGGGGGGCTGCAGGTGCAGAGATAAGCCACGCGGTCTCTAGCTCTGCCTTGGGGACTGCTTCCCGTGTCCTTGGAGACGGACTTTCTGGGAAGCGTCCTAGATCCCTTAGAACAGCTCAGAAAGCCAGCAGTAATTTAGGGCCAGGCGGGTCTTTGCAGGGCCGTATAGCTCGCCATGTCCGTTCGTGCTTGGGAAACCAGTGACTCAGCGGTACTCTGATAGCCTGCGTGGTGGACAGGACGCTAGGTCCAATGGAAACGTTTAGAACGTCACCAACAAGTTCCTCTGGAACGTTCTGAACACTGGAGGCTTTAGGACTACCGTAGGTACATTTTGCGCACCCAACCACACCTTTTTGTGTAACACCTGGGGACGTTTTATTACTCTACGCGGACGCAGTATTAAATGCTAGGAATCAACAGTCTTGTACACCTCTGACCGACTCTAACTATTGCAGACGATTTAAGGGCAGAGGTAGACAAGTGAGGGATGAAACCTCTAAGATTCTTACTGAAGCGGGGGATAAACTGCCGAGAAGCAGATGCCTAAAACCAAAAGTCGAAGAAATTGGACACAAACTTCAAAATTCCGACCAACCTGGGACTCGGGCAATGATAAAATTTTTCAGCTGTGGGGCTTCCTTCACGGGGAAAAAAAAACAGCCTAAATATGAAAGTTTTCACGGCCGACGTTCTCCCACCGGCCGCCTCCACCACCACCGAGCCACACGTGGACATGCGACCCAAGTTACCTTCGTAGCTGTTAGCAGAAGCAAGAGTCACTTACTACTCTGGTCCCTGCGGATCTACGAGGAGGCCCTCGAACGTGTGGCCCACTCCTGGGGCTAGTGGCGGCTCCCAGCGGGAGCGCGGCGGACGCGGGGGCCGGGCTGGGCGCCCCCAGGCTATCGAACACACCGGGCTTGCAGGCGGGGGCGGCCGCTGCCAACAGGGGCCCGGGCTGCCCCGCGTCCCCGGCGCCTATCTCGGTCCTCCCGGGCGTCTTGATCCTTTGCAAACAGTCCTGCAGCATCGTCTGCGTGCTGGACTCGCTGAGCCAGCACAGGAACAGCTCGTCCACCTTCATTTTCAGGACGGGCTGCAGGACTTTGCCGGGCGGCATCTCCGAGACTCGGACGCTCCTTCCCCAGGAGCCCCCTCCCCGTGTGCACCCCCACCTGACGCCAGGAACCGGGGTCTGGCCTGAATGCACCTCGGCGGGGCAGATGAAGGCCGCCGGTGGGGGGTTGAGGGCCTAGGGTCCGGGTCCGGGCAGGTGGGGGTAGCAGGCCAGAAGCCCAGGGAGGCGGGGTTCGCAGGCCTGAAGCCCAGGGAGGCAGGGCTCGCAGCGGGGTCCGGGGAGGCGGGGGTTCGCAGGCCCGGAGCCCGGGTTCAAGGGGAGGCGGGGTTCGCAGCGGAGCCCGGGGTCCGGGGAGGCGGGGGTTCGCAGGCCCGGAGCCCGGGTTCAAGGGGAGGCGGGGTTCGCAATTGAGCCCGGGTTCCCGGGGAGGCGGGGTTCGCAGGCCCGGAGCCCGGGGTCCTGGGACGCTGGTGAGGGCAGTGCCGGGGTTCCGGCCTAAGGGCGCCGCCGGCGGGGTTCTGGCCTGAGGGCGCCGCCGGCGCCTCGGGGGCTGCGCGGACCCCGAGGCCCAGCGGAGGCGGACCGGCAGGACCGCGGAGAGGCCCGCGCAGCTCAGGGCAGCTTCAAAACGGGCGCGCCGGCCGCGCTCCCAAAGAAGGTCGCCTACGTCGTGCGTCACCGCGACGCGTGGCGTCATCACGGCGGCCCCGGGCGCCGCAGGCCGGCGTGCACGGGACCGGCTGGGGCCTCGCCGGGGGGCTGTGCGGGGATGTAGGGGCTTTGCGAGGATGGGGACGCAAGAGCGGCGGCTGCCGGACGTGACCACGTTCTGCTTTTAGGCTTTTTTCGGGGTGCGGCACACGCCCGCGAGACAGGAGGGCCGCGGAAGTGGGAGCATGCGCCGCGCGTGCGTGCTGGCCGCGGTGGCGGGGGGGGGGGGGCGGGGTGAGGTGGCGATGTAGCCTGCCGGTTCGGCCATGCGCAGTACGTGCCAGCCGGGAGCGAGCCGGCATGGCGTCTGCCGGGCCGACCACGGGCGGCCATGCGCAGTGGGTGCCCACCGGGAGCGCGCGCGGGCATGCGCAGTGCGTGCCCGCCGAGCACAAGAACGCGACTGCGCGCTGCGGCTGTCGAGAGCGAGCTCGAGGCTGGGGCTGCAGATTTCATAAGTAGGCAACCCCGTGTACGTTAATTTTGTTTCTCACACGGTAAGGAAGGTTTGGAGACGTAGATCTCTTAAAAATTGGCTGCTTAGCGTGAGAACGTACTGCTTTTGTAATTGCAAAAATAATAAATCTCTTTTGCTGGAGGTGAAATTAGTTACTGAAATGGCCTTTTGCACCCCCCCCAGTAGCCTATTTCCGTTTGTGCTTTTAACAGACTCGTTCAGTCACGCACGTTGCACTACATGCACCTCCTTCCTTTTGTGTCTCAAAGTTGTTTTCTTCTTCCTAACGTGATTTTGCAAAAAAAAAAAAAAAAGTTTTCGCTGGGGTCTGCTCCCTCTTTTAGGGGTACTTTGAAGGTTTTACGAGCTGGATTCTGCTTCTCAGCAGTATAAGTATATATAGCTAGACTCACTAACCCTCTGGTTTTATTTTGTGTGTGTGATGATTTCAAACCCAGTCTGTGTTTGGTACCTGCAGATAAAAATCGGCGTATGCTCTCTTCGGGAGGGCGCCATAACGCAGGAATTCTGTGAAGTTGTTTCTGTTAATTGGGAAGCAAAATGCTTGTGTGCCATACTGTCATTTCTGGAGAGAAGTAAATATTAATACAGATGGCCCTTTGGGTTTATCACATACAGACATCTTGTCCAGGAACAAATGCGCCTTTCACCCCGGGTCTGCGAAGGAGCTGCCACTCACTGCCCCGTGCATCGCTGTGGTTTTGGCGGGGAAAGGGCTTTTTTGAGCGCCTGCACAAGGTGGCTTTATACGCCCGGGGCCCGGGGCGCAGTGGTGGGGCCCAAGGCAGTGCCTGTGCGGTTGCCAGCCGGACAGAAATAAGGTCCGGGACAGAAACAGAATGCACCCTCAGTATGTACTGGCCCCCGCAAAGATCCTGGCCTGGGAGGACAAACGTGCTGTGGGGCCCCGAGCCACCCCCCCCCCCCCCGGGGCCAGGGTTGTGCACGGTCGCCTCTAAACAGCAGCAAAGTCTGCTGGTTACAGGAAGGATGCCCCCCCCCCCGTCCTGCCTGACTTCCAGGGGGTGTCAAGAGGCTCCCAGGAGAGACGGGTGGGGGTGGGGAGCGCGTCAGTGGAGAGGTAGATTCCAGAAGATTCTTCATTCCGGGGGTGGGGGGGCAAGGAACAGCTGGGTCAACTTCCCTGGGGTATTATCCAGGGGGAGGTTGGAGAGGAGGGTGCTCGCATGGTTCGCAGGCACCTTCGTTCATCCACCTGAGTGCAGTTCCCTCTGTGGACAACCCACCTGGCCCCTCGAAGCAGCTGGTCTGCACGTCCTCAGCCTCGGGCAGGCAGACTCTCCTGCCTCCCATCACTGAGTAACATGACTAACAAAATAACAATGTGCGTGCCTGCGGAGCCGAGGAGGCCGATGGCGCACTTGGACTTGGGAAGGAAAGACGCCCCAAAGACAGCGCCCGCGAGGTTGCATCTCCCAGGTCCCCGGCTGACCCTAAGCTGCAAAGACGCCCGGTTTGTACAGCTGCACAGGGCGATCGAGTCTAGTTCTACCAAGTGTGTTCCTCCAAAACGAGTTGCTTTTTCTTCTCTTGAACAAGCTTTGTTTCTATCCTTAAAACGAACCCCAGGATAGCCGTCAATGTGTATGTGTTTGATTTCGAGTGACTTCCTGTCAAAAGCTAACGAGGAGCCATTTGAACTTGTGTCAGAGCGTCTTCGGATTGGCCCATCTGCATACTATTTATGAATTCTGCTTCTCTCTTCCTCAGTTTTTTTTTTTTTTTGCTGCACTTTGCTCCTCACGGATTTCCTTTCCAACATTTGGTTTTGTCTCTTGCTCAATGAGACGTCCTTTTGTACAGTTTGGAAGGGTAGGGGTCTGGTCTTTTCCTGTGTCGAGCCTAGAACACTCAGCAACGGTGGGGAGAGCTGACGGGCACCTTCCATGATGTTGTATTGTCGTCGCTGGATCGTTTCCTTCTTGGGAGCCAGCCCGTCTCCCGTGCACCCACCCCCTTCCTTGTGGGACTCAGACAGCCCAGGACCCAGCATCACTGCCTCTCCCTTGATTCAAAGCGGGGTGGTTCTCCCGTGATAGGTTTCCAGAGGCAGAACCATGGATGAAGTGGCCTTGGGAAGTTTTTGCAGCAAAGGCTGTTTAGGGTCATTGCGTTTTGTTCTACGGTGTCACTGCCCCCAGGACAAACAGCAGAGAGAACATCCATTAACACTTTCCAACCTAAGCAATGGGATTTTAGGTAAAATGCCCTATGGACCTGGTAATTGAAAAGTAATTTTAGTTTGTTAGCTCCTATTTTAATAAGCTTCCAAAGAAGGGGCCACCGGGTTGGCTCAGCGAGAGGAACAAGCAACTTTTGATCTCGGGGTTGTGAGTTCCAGCCCCACGTGCGTGGAGAGATTGCTTAAAGATAAAAATCTTTAAAAAGATTTCAGAGACAAATAAAAATGTTGAGCAAAACAACAAAAATGAAACGAATTTATGGCAGCTCTAAACAAACTAAAGAGAATGGAAAAATCATAAATGCTTAAAAAAAGAATGGAGGTTGTTCAGATTTTGCCTTTTCATCCACAGGAAAGAGTTTTACAGAGGTTATGCACGTGTGCGTTTTTTATTTTTTTTTTTTCAGACGTCTGTCTATTTTCCTGATTCAAGAGCCCAGTTTTATTTTTTAGTTATGTTTAATTTTTTTAATGCTTATTTTTGAGAGAGAGAGAGGGAGAGAGTGCAAGCAGGGGAGGGGCAGAGAGAGAGAGAGGGAGACACAGACTCCGAAGCAGGCTCCAGGCTCCGAGCTGTCAGCACAGAGTCCGATGTGGGGCTGGAACTCCTGTATGTAAGATCGTGACCTGAGCCAGTCGGACGCTCAACCGACTGAGCCACCCAGGCACCCAAGTTATTTCTGTTTCAGTTTACTTACAGTGTATTTCTTTTGCTGGAACGCAGCATGATTAAACTGCCTCCTACTGGGTTTCTGAGAGTATGGTACGAGCCTGAGGACACAGATAAATAAAAGTTCATGATCTCAAAGGTTTCCTAGTCTAATGGGGTGGGAGCGGCAATTTATATAATTAGGCAACTCAGTGCACAATTACATGGTAGAATGTGCAAGTGTGAGGAGAGAAAGAGACAAATATGGGGAAAGGATCAGAATGTCTGCATTTGATAAATTACAACCCAAAAGACACCAACCAGTTCAGGCAAGAATGGGCTGCTTTGCAATCAGAATTGTAGAGACAACACGGAGAACTTTAAAACTGCGGGGTTGAGGGGCGCCTGGGTGGCTCAGTTGCTTAAACGTCCGACTTTGGCTCGGGTCGTGATCTCGTGGTCTGTGAGTTCAGGGCCTGCACTGCGCTCTGTGCTGTCAGCACAGAGCCTGCTTGGGCTTCTGTCTTCCTCACTGTCTGCTCTCACCCAGATGCGTGCACGCTCTCAAAAGAAACAAACACTTAAAGTCTGGCAGGTGAGTCTGGGCACGGAGTGCATGATTCATTTTATGTGAAATGTCCAGAATACACAAATCCATGCAAACAGAAAGATTAATGGCCCTCAGCTGCTGGGGAGGGCGCTGGCCATTGATGCCTAAGGGGACAGGGTGTCCTTTTGGAGGGGCTGAGAATGTTCTGGAACCAGACGGAGCTGGGGGTTGCACAACTTTGGGAGAGTGTTAAGTGCTCCTGAGATGTACAGTTTGAAGTAGTTATGTTTACATTATGTGAGTTTCCCCTCAATTTTTAAATTTTTTTTAAATGTGTTTTTATTTTTAGAGACAGAGAGTACATGTGGGGGAGAATCAGAGAGCGACACACAGAATCCGAAGCAGGCTCCAGGCTCCGAGCTGTCAGCACAGCGCGCAATGCAGGGCTTGAACCAGCCTTATTTAAAGGATGAAGCGACCAGGCATTTGCAGATGTTGGCCGGTGGGGCCGTCACCTGAAAATCAGGTGAATGTGCTCACAAGCCGAGTGTGGGCCTGAAAAGCAAAACTTTTGTTCTTATGTAAGTGACTGTTCCCCCCACCCTGGGTGTGCGTGTTCAGTGGCAACCCCAAAAGTTATGTCCACGTCTCAACTTCCAAACCTGGGAAGGGGACCCTCATTCGAAATAGGTCTTTACAGATGTGATGAAGTGAAGGATCTGGCATAAGACCGTGCTCTATCACAGTGGTCCTGTATCCAATGACAATGTCCTTACGAGAGACAAGAAGAGAGACACACACAGAGGAGAAGCCACGTGAAGGCGGAGGCAGAGACAGGAGGGACCCAGCCACGAGCCCAGGGATGCCTGGAGCCCCAGAAGCTGGAAGAGGCACGAAGGACCCTCCTCTGGAGCCTCAGGAGGGAGTACAGCCCTGCCTGGATCTCAGCGGTCCTGCCCTGGCTGGATCTCAGCAGTCCTGCCCTGGCTGGATCTCAGCGGTCCTGCCCCTCCTGGATCTCAGTGGTCCTGCCCCCCTGGATCTCAGTGGTCCTGCCCCACCAGGATCAGGATCCCTGCCCTGCCTGGATGTCAGACTTCTAGTCTCCAGAGCTGGGAGAGCATGAATTCCTGTGGTTTTATGCACCCAGGTTATGGGAATTTGTTATGGATGCCCCAGGAACTAACACCCTGGGTCCTTGTTAAAACGGGAAGACTCTAGTGAAATAAAACCAGGCATCTGTGCTTTGATCCAGCTGGTACGAGTGGCCCTCGAGGAGGCTCCAGCTACTCTGTCTACTGAGTACACTTTGCCCATTTTGTGTAGTTTAAACATCGGGGGAAAGTCCAAGGAGATCAGTCCTTCTCCCAAAGAATGCCCGGGGAAGCCCGGTACTGGGTCTCATGAGAGAGCGTGAGGTTTCTGTGGGTTTTTTTGTTTGTTTGTTTTGTTTTGTTTTTGTTTTTGTTTTAAGAGGTATCGGTCGGTCTTTGCTCTGTACGTGTCGTGGAAACCTACTTCCGCGCTCCAGAGAGTGAATCTCTCTGGGTTGGGGCAGGAGTGGAGGAAAAGGCTGGCTGTGTCCTCTCCTTGAGGTCGAATGGCTACGATGCTCAGTGCAGCACGAAGAGCACAGGACGGACACGTGGGCACCGTCTCTGTGCCCGGGGTCCACGGGGGACGTGGGAGCCCCCTCAGGGCTCCGCCTTCTGGCCTCCAAGCACGAAGCTTCCTGGAGGTGCTTTGCCTCGTTTTTAATTCATCGAGACTGCTTCCTGATCCGTCAGAGGAAGGCCACAGACCTTGACAAATACCTCTTTGTCCCGTGCTCAGCACTCGTTTGGAGAAATAAAAGTTACATAGAAAAATGCCCCCTTTTCCGTTTTCATCTCTGATGGAATTCGCTGCTGACCCCCTGGTTCCCCACGGCTCCGTTTCAGGGTTTGATGATACGGAAAAGAATTTTGTATTTGGATAATAAAATTTCCTTACTCGCCTTCCGCAACCTTCAACTCAATTTCCTGTCCCCGGAGACACTGTATATTACAGAATAGAATCCAATTCCTTATTCGTAGGGAAAAAGTTCCAATTTAATCTGAATATTCAGTGCTTTGCACTGGTCAGGGTGATGGATGGCGTATGGAAATGCTTCTGGTTCAGGTAATCAAACGGCGGAATGCACTCCGGTATTGAAAGAAATAATGAAGTCTATTCAATATTCTATAAAGTGCAGAAATGCACATTACGCTGTGGAGACCCTGCGTCCCATTATTACCTTACCAGCACCAGCTCCGTCGCCAAAATACATAAATAAATAAACAAATAGAGGGTGGCCCCCAGTGGAGAATTAAAGTGCACATTACACCGTGGAGACCCTGATAAGCACCTGCGGAAGGGGGGGGGGAGATTAGCCCTTTGGGGGTGACGGAGAGTTACGGACACCCCGTTACGCATACATCCCGCGGCAGGTTGGAAGATGATGCCACGCCTGTGGCCCAGAAATCGGGGGTGTGGGCAGGATTGGGGTGCTTGAGCAGAACATGGCGTCCGGGTCAAGAATTAGCAGCTGAAAATGACAACACTGGGGCCCGGCTGTGGGCAGAGTGCGGCCGAGATCGTGTCCGTCCTCAGGGAGATGCTGGGGGCAGACACAGACCGCGGCGTTTTCAGTCGTGCTGCTCCTGTGACTCAGCCGACTTGGGCATTGTTAGTGATAGTAATCACCAGCACCCGGCTCCTAGCGAGACATGCCCCCCACTGCGATCTCCGAGTGGGGGCTTTGGCTTACACCGGAACGCGGGGTGCTAAGCTGCTTTGTTCGCGCTCTGCAGGCAGCTGACACATCAGAGGGAAAACACGTGTGCAGACCAGCTCCGCGGCAGGCAAGCCTGGCTTTCTGGGGGTGTTTCCAGAAGGAAGACTTTGCCTATCAAAGTCCCACCCGGACACGTGGATCTGGACATGCAGGGTCCCACGTACAAGCAGGGGCTGACTGCAGCCTCGTACGCGCTGGACGGCAGGGCGGACCACTGGACCCCCAGACCCCGGCGGGAGGGCGGAGCTGACCTAGGTGTCAGAGCAACCTCCGTGACACCACCGCCCCTGCCCTGCTCACAGACGCGACTTCACAGTGGCCTGGACGCGCACCCCGCTCTCGGGGACCCTTGTGGCCCGGGGCTGCGTGCACTTTTTCTTTGTGTCACCACTTTGCTGGCCCCTCCTCACCTGGACACAGGTGGGAACCCAGGTGTTCCCGCAGCCCTGCCCGGCTGCCCACACTTGTCTCCTGGGCTCGACAGAGGGGCAGTGACGCAGGGATCAGGGCTGTGGGGGCTTTGTTGCGACCCCGGCTCCCGCCAGCCTCGGTCCTGGGGCTCCGGGTCGCCTCCGACGGGCCAGCCGACACGGGCTGGGTCTGTCCCTTCCGTGGCTCCCTGAGCTACTCCCGTGCCTTTGGCACATCTCTTCCTGGGCCTCTCAGAACACCGCGTGACCGCCTACAACGCTTCCATTTTCGAACTTTTATTTAAAATATTTTGTTTAGGGGCACCTGGGTGGCTCAGTCGGTTAAGCGTCCGACTTCAGCCAGGTCACGATCTCGCGGTCCGTGAGCTCCAGCCCCGCGTCGGGCTCTGGGCTGATGGCTCAGAGCCTGGAGCCTGTTTCCGATTCTGTGTCTCCCTCTCTCTCCGCCCCTCCCCCCGTTCATGCTCTGTCTCTCTCTGTCCCCCAAAAAATAAATAAACGTTGAAAAAAAATTAAAAAAAAATAAAATAAAACAAAATCATAGGGGCGCCTGGGTGGCTCAGTCGGTTGAGCGTCCGACTTCGGCTCACGTCATGATCTCGCGAGGTCTCGCGTGATCTCGCGTGAGTTCGAGCCCCGCATGGGCTCTGTGCCGACAGCTCGGAGCCCGGAGCCTGCTTCGCATTCTGTGTCTCCCTCTCTCTCTCTCTGCCCCTCCCCTGCTCGTGCTTGCTCTCTGTTTCCCTCAAAAACAAATACACATTAAAACAAAATCATAGGGGCGCCTGGGTGGCTCAGTCGGTTGAGCGTCCGACTTCGGCTCAGGTCATGATCTCGCGAGATCTCGCGTGAGTTCGAGCCCCGCGTCAGGCTCTGGGCTGACGGCTCAGAGCCTGGAGCCTGTTTCGGATTCTGTGTCTCCCTCTCTCTCTGCCCCTCACCCGTTCATGCTCTGTCTCTCTCTGTCCCAAAAATAAATAAACGTTGGAAAAAAAAATTAAAAAATAAAATAAAATAAAATATTTTGTTTAGGTAAAACTCACATAACATAAAACTAGCTATTTTATTTTATTATTTGTGTATATATTTTGAGAGAGCAAGACACTGTGCACGCACACGAGCAGGGGAGGGGCACAAAGAGAGGGAGAGAATCCCTAGCAGGCTCCACACTGTCGGCGCAGAGCCCAGTGTGGGGCTCGAACCCGTGAACCATGACATCATAACCTGAGCCCAGAGCAAGAGTCAGACGCTTAACCGACTGAGCCACCCAGGCACCCCCAAATTAACTATTTTCAAGTGACCAGTGGCATTTATCACATTCACATACGGTGTGGATGCCACCCCTCTCTGGTTCCAAAACACTTCCATTCCCCAAAAAGGAGACCCCGTCCCCTTGCCAGTCACTGTCCTTCGCCTGCCCCAGCCCCTGGTGACCAGGAATCTGCTTCCTGTCCGTGACCTGGCCTGCTTGTGGACATTTCGTAGGAACAGAATCACATGCTCTGTGTCTGCTTCTCTCCCTGAGTGTTGTGGTTTCTGGATCTGTCTACGTGGCCGCATTGTCAGAACTTTCCTCCTCTTCGTGGCCAAGTAATAGTCCCACAAGAGGATGGACCACACTTGATCTGTTCCTCTGTCTACACATGCTCGGGCTGTTTCTGCTTCGTGCCTGCTTTCACTCATGCGGCTGTGAGACGCGTCACCCCGCTGTGTCCCTGTCTTCCTCCTGGTGACAAGGGCTCTGCCTCACCCTCTCTGGGCCTCAGTGTCCTTCTTGGTGACACCCTCAAGGCCCTCACCTTGCAGATTCCGATGAGCATTTGGCGACCTGACAAGAGAAAAGCCCGCAGAACCATTCTGCAATCTCAGAATAGCATTCTATTTGGAAATCGGGTCTTTGCAGACGTGAGTGAAGGAACTCTAGGTGAGTTCACCTGGATGACAGTGACCCTAAATCCAATGACAGGTGTCTTTACAAGAGACAAAAGAGGGGAGACACCGACACAGAGGAGAAGCCACACACAGATGGAGGCAGAGACGAGAGGGACGTGGCCAAAAGCCCAGGGATGCCTGGAGCCCCAAACCTGGAAGAGGCAGGAAGGACCCTCCCTGGAGTCTCTGGAGGGAGCACAGCCCTGCCCTGCCTGGATCTCAGCGGCCCTGCCCTGCTTGGATCTCTGTGGTCCTGCCCCACCTGGATCTCAGGGGTCCTGCCCCACCTGGATCTCAGTGGTCCTGCCACTCCTGGATCTCAGCAACCCTCCCCAACTTAGATCTCACAGGTCCTTCCCTGCCCCTGGATTTCAGTGTCCTGTCCCTCCTGGATCTCAGTGGCCCTGCCCCTCCTGAATCTCAGCAGCCCTGCCCCTCCTGGATGTCAGTAGCCATGCCATGCCTAGAACTCAACAGCCCTGCTTGGATCTCAGTGGCCCTGTCCCTCCTAAATCTCAGTGGTTCTGCCCTCCCTGTATCTCAGTGGTCGTGTCTCTCATGGATCTCAGTGCTCCTGACCTGCCTAGATCTCAGTGGCCCTGCCCTGCCTGGATCTCAGCAGCCCTTCCCTGCCTGGACCTCAGCAGTCCCGGCCCCCCCCCCCCCCCATGGATCTTGTGGTCCAGCCCCTCCTGGTCTCAGTGGTCCTGCCCCTCCTGGGTCTCAGCCATCGTGCCCCTCCTGGATCTCAGCGGCCCTGCTCCTCCTGGATCTCAGTGGCCCTGCCCTGCCTGGATCCCAGTGGCCCTGCCCTGCCTGGA
>NW_024412465.1:6366040-6368675 GCF_014898765.1 Herpailurus yagouaroundi | reverse complement strand
CAGTGGCCCTGCCCTGCCTGGATCCCAGTGGCCCTGCCCTGCCTGGATCTCAGCAGCCCTGCCCTGTCTGGATCTCAGCGGCCCTGCGCCTCCTGGACCTCAAGGGTCCTGCCCTGCCTGGGTCTCAGCAGCCCTGTCCCACCTGGGTCCCAGACTCTGCCCTCCAGAGCTGGAAGAAGATGGCTTCCTGCGGTTGTAAATTCCCAGTGTGGAGTCATTTGTTGTGACCACCCCCGGAGGCTCACACAGTACCCGTGTTCACTGTGGCCACAGAACCTACATACCTACAACAAGCCCTCAGTCACTCACCGTCAGCACCCTGTCTGGCCCCCTTAGAAGATGAGCTGTCTCATCTCTGGGATTCCTGGGGGTCATGAGGTACAGCCTTTAAGTAATGGGGGAGGGGGAATCTTTTATTTGATTCCATTGCATGGAGCCAGGAAAACATCATTGCGGAGCTTGAGCAGAATCGCCCTCCTTGAGGTTGGTGGGGTCACCTGTGTTGGTGGAAGAGATACAGGGAAGGCACCTAACGGGGGGTGGCTAGGTCCCCTCCACCCTGCAGGCTGCCGGTCTTTATTTTAATGTAATGAACAGATTGCATGGCTTTTGCACGCTGCCTTAGATGTCTTCAGAAGCGAATTGTTGCAGCGCTCAGATAGCTCAGGGACCTTCACAAGATGCGGTTCCAAATCCTCCCTCCGTAAAACTCTTGCAAAAATAGCCCCCCACAGCGAGCCCTGCTCTCCAGCACTGTAAGACCCGTAATGGTGAAAAAATTGAAAGCAGTCGAGACGATCAAGAATGGAATGTGTTCAGTGAGTTTTGATAGGTTTACTCTGGACAGTCTGCAGGGTTGCACACAATGACAATGGCTACAAGCAAGCACAGAGACCGCAGGATATGTGCTTGTTACAGAGGCAAAGGGGATGGTTACGTAGCAAAGCAGGATGTGTGGTCTGTCAAAATAGCCTCTGAGAAACCAGGAGGTAATCCTCAAAGTGAGAATCATTTCCGTTAGCGTGGTCGAGAGAGGTAGTAAGTGATTTAAAAAATGTTCTCTCCGTCTCCCAAATTTCCCATAGTGATACCCGCACGGGCTAAAAATTAATCTGCGTGAAAATTGTTTCGGAAAAGCATAGGCTATAAATAACTTTGGGAAAGAAAAGGGCACAAGGCAATCTCACTGTCCTCAGCAATGTACGGCATTGGAAGACAGCTCACAAATTTGTCTTTAAGGAAGAAAAGATTGTTTTCTGGATAATTCTTTAGTCTAATGAAAGCCGCAGAGGCAGGACTCTTGCTAGGGCATACACTTGCCCCTGAAAAATGAGGCAGAAACTCTTAGGATCTGGGATGTGATACTGTCTTCTGTGTCCGTCAGCATAAAGGCAGCCGGTCGGTGCTTGCTGTGCTAAATGCTGGTTTTTTTTCCTGATGAAGACCTACATTTGACCCCGAGCATTTTTCTTAACGACATGGGGCTGTATTTCAGATAGCCAAAGTGAGTGATTTGGATCATTTCTTTTTCTTTTTCCTCTTTCTTTTTCTTTCTTTCTTTCTTTCTTTCTTTCTTTCTTTCTTTCTTTGAGGGTTATAAAAGACATACAGACTGATTGGAGAGAACTTGAAAAATATGGGCCCAGGATAAAGAGAACAAAAATCTCCAGTCACGATCTCCTCTTCCACCCCCCACCCACCCGGAAAAGACAGTGACTGTAGGTCTTTCTGTTTCCAGACGTGAATAATCTTGATTAAGGACTGGTTACTGCACACAGCGTGAGGGCAGAAACGGGCTTGCTGTTCTTGGGGAGGGGTGGCGACGCAAAGGGGGTGTCTCTGATGCTGTGAAGGACTGTTCCAGAGGGTCTCGCTGGCTCCTCTCAGCTGCGCAGTCTGGAGACACAAAACACTGGGAATTAGCCCCGAAAACGTGGGGAAGGGTCCCAGGCACAGAATGCATCCAGGGGGCGGGTCCTGAGGCAGGAATGAGCTCCCTGTGTCTGGGCAGAACCAAGGCTCTTGGCTGGAGCCCACGGGCCGAGATAGCATGCTGGTGTGTGAGCTGTGCCGACTGGTAGGGCCTAGTCGTAATGGGGATAGGGAGCCCCTGGGAGTCGTGTCACACACAGGGGACGCCGTGCAGTTTGTACTTGGTCTGCTGGTTTCTCAAGGGTTAAACATAGACTTGGCCTTTGACCCAGAAATTCTGCTGCTTAGGTACAACGGGACTGAAATGTGATATAAATGCTTGTCTGCGGTGGGGTCATATGGCTGTGTGTGTGTGTGTGTGTGTGTGCATGTGTGCATGTGAGAATCGCTAAATGTCCTACCTACTCAGGAAGGAATTATGGCAGGTAAACACGTGTAATGGGTCAAATGGGGGCTACCCAAGAGAAATGTCCATATCCTCACTTCCAGAACATGGAATGGGAGGGAGACAGCTAGGAGCCCAGGGATCCTTGGAGCCCCAGAAGCTGGAAGAGGCAGGAAGGACCCTCCCTGGAGCTTCTGGAGGGAGCACAGCCTTGTCCCACCTGGTGTCAGGGGTCATGCTCCGCCTGGATCTCAGCAGCCCTGCCCCTCCTGGATCTCAGTGGCCCTGCCCTGCCTGGATCTCAGCGGCCCTGTCCTG
>NW_024412465.1:6354614-6366030 GCF_014898765.1 Herpailurus yagouaroundi | reverse complement strand
TGGATCTCAGCAGCCCTGCCCTGCCTGGATTTCAGAAGCCCTGCCCCACCTGGATCTCAGCAGCCCTGCCCCTCCTGGATCTCAGACTTCTGGTCTCCAGAGCTGGGGGAGGATGAGTTCATGCTGTTCTAGGACCCCAGTGTGTGGTCATTTGTCATGTGGCCAGGGGCACTCACACACTGGGGATCCCTGGGAAGAGAACACAGCATGGAGGCCCGACTCTGTGTACAAGCAGAAGTCTAGGATGATGGTCTTAAACAGCATTGTGGGGGCGACTTGGGACAAACTGACCAGCCTGGGCTGCCCCCCCCCAACATCACAGTGCCATCCCATGGCTCGGGAGGACGCCCCAACTTTGCCGGCCCCAGCCATGTGCTGTGTCCTCCTAAGCAGCCCGTGTGGAAAGAATGCCCTTGCAGAGGACGGCTGAATTAAGGCGTGTTCTGGCAGCACGTAAGTCAGGTTATTTTAAGGGCTCTTGGTCATGCCCCAGAGGTTATGTACCAGCAGATTTCAGGAAATCATAGCCATGCATGGCATTAAAGCCGCATTACTGTCTGGCTCCAGAATCCGAAGCATGTAATTAATTCCTAATCCTCAGTGTCGAACGCCACCAGGCACTTCCATGGCAGAAACACACTGCTCTGTGAGCCTTTCTGGGAGTCGTGGGGGCACAGAGCTCCTCTGGGTCCAAGCAGACACAGTGCTGGGTGCATCCCGTCTACCCTGTGCTCACATCACAGATGGGACAAGATGGTGTGGGGAACAAGGGGCCTGCTTCAGCCCCTGACATGCTCTCCCGGTGACACGGTGGGCGACCTCTCAGAGTTGGTGACGTTTCTGGGGTTCACGTACAGCAGACGGCTTCCCTGGGAGCCACAGAACGTTCCCACGACCGTCAGTGATGCGGGTGGTTCAAGACCCATCTTGCCTGCACAGCTCGTGAACTTTCTGTCGAATTGCCTTTTGCTAACGGCCAGGACTGTGGCAGAGTCAGAACCGGGTTACACGAAAGAAGTGTGTTGTTAACTTCAGTCTCCTTTCTGACAGACTTGAAACCAAACCTGATCACATTGTCCAAGACGGTGCGAGATCTTTCCCTGGAAATGCACAAAGGCAATTGGCCCTTGAGTCTTTGAAAAGTAGCACACACGATGGGTCTGATTTTCCTTCCGGACATGGGGTGAAAACGAGATGTAGGTAGATGATAGATGGAAGGAAAGAGAAAGAAAGAAAGAAAGAAAGAAAGAAAGAAAGAAAGAAAGAAAGAGAAAGAGAGAGAGAAAGAAAGAAAGAAAGAGAAAGAAAGAAAGAAAGAAAGAGAGAAAGAAAGAAAGAAAGGAAGAAAGAGAGAAAGAAACAGAGAAAGAAAGAAAGAAAGAGAGAAAGAAAGAAAGAAAGAAAGAGAAAGAAAGAAAGAGAGAAAGAAAGAAAGAAAGAGAGAAAGAAAGAAAGAAAGGAAGAAAGAAAGAGAGAAAGAAACAGAGAAAGAAAGAAAGAAAGAAAGAGAGAAAGAAAGAAAGAAAGAAAGAGAAAGAAAGAAAGAAAGGAAGAAAGAAAGAGAGAAAGAAAGAAACAGAGAAAGAAAGAAAGAAAGAAAGAGAGAAAGAAAGAAAGAGAGAGAAAGAAAGAAAGAGAGAGAAAGAAAGAAAGAGAAAGAAAGAAAGAAAGAGAGAAAGAAAGAAAGAAACAGAAAGAAAGAGAGAAAGAAAGAAACAGAAAGAAAGAAAGAGAGAAAGAAAGAAAGAGAGAAAGAAAGAAAGAAAGAGAAAGAAAGAGAGAAAGAAAGAAAGAGAAAGAAAGAAAGAAAGAAAGAGAAAGAGAGAGAGAAAGAAAGAAAGAAAGAGAAAGAAAGAAAGAAAGAAAGAGAGAAAGAAAGAAAGAAAGGAAGAAAGAAAGAAAGAGAGAAAGAGAGAAAGGAAGAAAGAAAGAAAGAGAGAAAGAAAGAAAGAAAGGAAGAAAGAAAGAAAGAGAGAAAGAAAGAAAGAAAGGAAGAAAGAAAGAAAGAGAGAAAGAAAGAAAGAGAAAGAAAGAAAGAGAAAGAAAGAGAGAGAAAGAGAAAGAAAGAAAGAAAGAAAGAGAGAGAAAGAAAGAGAGAAAGAAAGAGAAAGAAAGAAAGAAAAGAGAGAAAGAAAGAAAGAGAGAAAGAAAGAGAAAGAAAGAGAAAGAAAGAAAGAGAGAAAGAAAGGAAGAGAAAGAAAGAGAGAAAGAAAGAAAGAGAAAGAAAGAGAGAAAGAGAAAGAAAGAAAGAGAGAGAAAGAAAGAGAGAAAGAAAGAGAAAGAAAGAAAGAAAGAGAGAGAGAGAAAGAAAGAAAGAAAGAGAGAGAGAGAAAGAAAGAAAGAAAGAAAGAGAAAGAAAGAAAGAAAGGAAGGAAGAAAGAAAGAAGATAAATAGTATATAGATGAATGGATGGGTAGATAGACGATAGACATAAGGGGTGGATAGATCGATAGATAGATACGATGGACGGATGGATACATGGATGGATGGATGGACAGATAGATGATAGATATAATGGATGGATAGATACATGATAGATAGATACATAGATAATGATGGATAGATCGATTAGGTAGATAGACACATATGATGGATGGATGGATGGATGGATACAGATGATAGGTAGATAGATATGAGGGATGGATGATAGATACATGATACACAGATGAATAGATAGATGGACAGATGGATGCATAGATGGACGGATGGATGGACAGACGATAGACGGATAGAAAATGGACGGAGGGAGGGATGGATGAATGAATAGATTAGATAGATGATAGATAAAACAGATAGATAATAAATGGAAAGATTGAAAGTACAAGTATTTCCTTTACAGTCCATATTAACATACCACTGGTTCGTAAATCACATATGTGCACACAGAAAGACCCAGGGGAACATCTGAGGCTGTGAGTGAAAGTTTTCACTGGCGTCTAGATGAGCAAAGAGTTTCCAGTACACATACACGTATCCACAAAAATTATGTGCATTAGAACTATCTATCTAATATTCCACAACATTATATCATATGCAAATAGAATTGAAAATATAATCATATCATATACTTATGTAATACATGAGTATGTAATATGTTACAGAAATATATCATATGTGTATATACGTTGTATAACAGAACAGTTACAGATAATATGTGTATGCATATCCCGTAACAATATAACATAGTACACTCTATGATATATAATTTGGTATCTCTCTTTGCATTACTTTCATAACCCCATGAACTATCAAGATGGCTTTGAACTTTTGCACATGGATTTCGTCCCCACACCTGCCCCATGCCTCGAATTCCTCCCAGCTTTCTGCTGAGCCTCTCCAGGTGGCTGTCGGGTAGGGTCTGTGGACAGGTGCTGTCCTTCCCCCTGGGGGTGCAGAGGCGGCTGGCCTGATGGAGACTTTGCGAGCCTGGTGGGGGAGGGGTTTGGGGACAGAGCCTGCCTCTATGGCTTTGCCCTCCAACCTGTGGATTTTAGGTGCTGGCTGTGCGGCTTCTATTGCTGTGGCCGGAGGAGCTCACTCTGTAGGGGGATCCTGTGACGGTGGCCGGGCACCCTCAGGACACAAGGACTCTCTGCAGAGGCCACATGTGTGTGTGTGGGGTGTCCCCCAGAAATGACTCCAGGCCACTGGGTGGCACAAGGGTCCCCTGTCCGTGGGACTGTGCACCCAACTGCCTTCTGAGGAGTGATACATTTTCACCGAACGCTGAATCACTTCTGTCAGAAGCAGAGAGGTCCCCCTGTTCACGCATTCCACAGGTTGTGCCCATGGCGCGTGATAACCCCACTCCCACAGGCTGCAAGGGCACCGGGGAACCTGCCTGCGCGTCCGACCTCAGGAACAGGCACATCTTAGGATAATTATGGTGCCGTGTGACCCATGTGACAATCGGGGCATAGAGTGGATGGCAGTGGGACTCGGGGCTCCGCGTCTGCGGGGACCGCAGGTGTGTAAATGCAAGATTGCAACACAGCTAGGTGCACAAGGCCCGGGTCACCGTCGTTGGGGCTCCCAGGAGGGAACGCTCGGCGGGTGCTGAGTGCCGAGAGCACCATCGAGCTGCATTTCTAGCTCTCGAAGCAGAGATTGTGGTCAAGACGCACATAATCATAGTGACAGACAGCAGACAGAAGACTTTTTGTTTTGTTGTTTGTTTTAATTTTTTAATGTTTATTCATTTTTGAGACAGAGACACAGAGCACAAGCAGGGGAGGGGCAGAGAGAGAGGGAGACACGGAATCCGGAGCAGGCTCCAGGCTCCGAGCTGTCAGCACAGAGCCTGATGCAGGGGTTGAACTCGTGAACCGCGAGATCATGACCTGAGCCGAAGTTGGATGCTGAAATGACTGAGCACCCCAGGCGCCCCTAAAAAAATTTCTTTTTTTGGCCCCTAAATTTTTTTAATGTTTATTTATTTATTTATTTATTTTTTATTTTTTATTTGTTATTTATTTTTGGGACAGAGAGAGACAGAGCATGAACGGGGGAGGGGCAGAGAGAGAGGGAGACACAGAATCGGAAACAGGCTCCAGGCTCCGAGCCATCAGCCCAGAGCCCGACGCGGGGCTCGAACTCACGAACCGCGAGATCGTGACCTGGCTGAAGTCGGACGCTTAACCGACTGCGCCACCCAGGTGCCCCAATGTTTATTTATTTTTGAGAGAGAGAGAGAGAGAGAGAGAGAGAGAGAGAATGAGCAGGCGACAGGCAGACAGAGGGAGACACACAATCCGAAGCAGGCTCCATGTTTTGAGCTGTCAGCACAGAGCTCGACATGGGGCTTGAACCCGTGAACCGTGACATCATGACCTGAGCCGAAGTCAGATGCTGAAATGACTGAGCCCCCCAGGCGCCCCTAAAAAAATTTCTTTTTTTTTGGCCCCTAAAATTTTTTTAATGTTTATTTATTTTTGAGAGAGAGAGAGAATGAGCAGGTGACAGGCAGACAGAGGGAGACACACAATCCGAAGCAGGCTCCAGGTTACGAGCTGTCAGCACAGATCCCGACACGGGGCTTGAACCCGTGAACCATGACATCATGACCTGAGCTGAAGTCAGATGCTGAAATGACTGAGCCCGGGGGGCCCCCCCCCCGCGCCCCTTGGGTAAGATGAAAACATCACTGTGAGTCCTCGGGACGAACAGGTCAACGCAAAGGCGTGGACGGCAGACAGGCTCCCGCGTCTGGTTGGGTGGAGGCTGTAGGACGGTGTCTCTCCTCGTGTGTCCCGTCCCAGCAGCTGTGCCCACAGAGGCTGGACTAGATGCTCCCAAGCCCGCATCTCCCGGATGCCTTGCACATCCCAGCGGGACAGGTTATTTCTGGCCACAGCACAAGTGGGCTGGATGTCAACACTCTAAAAAGATCCCACGCAGAGCGGGCGGCCGGCGTCGGGGGCGCATACCTCCGCGAGGCACTTGACAGCGGGCGACCCGAGCGGCTCTATTTCTGGCGAACAGGTGTAGGAAGAGGAAGGATGAGGCCCCGTGGCCGTGCTGGTGTGGGCGGTGACACAGAGGGATTCCTACACGGGCTAACATCTCTGCGGGTTGGGCACCGTGCACCCAGCTCGTGAGAGAGCGTGTGAAACCTGTGATGTCGGGGTCTGAGGCCACAGCCCCAGCACGACCCAGGCTGGCTTTCTGCAGAGGCCGCTCTTGTCCTCAAGGGGAACAGTAGGTGTCCCCCTCCCATCCTGGCCGTCTTCCTGCTGTGTCTGAAGGTGCCTCCTTCCCACACTTTTCCTGGCACACCAACTCACTTGTAAGCGGGGGCCCTCTTGGCGGTCAATAAATCCCCTAGTCCCTGACGCATTGTTTAGAGTTAAGGCCCTCTTACTTCCCATTGGGCACGGTCATGTCCCCACATTCTTTCTTTTTTTAAGTTTATTTATTTTGAGGGAAAGACAGCATGTGTAGGGGAGGGGCAGAGAGAGAAGGAGAGAGAGAATCCCAGGCAGGTTCTGCACTGTCAGCGCAGAGCCCAACATGGGGCTCGAACCCACGAGCCCCGTGACTGAACCGAAATCAAGAGTCAGCGTCTTAACCTGCTGAGCCACCCAGGCACCCCTCCCCAGATGCTTTCCTCAGAGTTACTAACACAGGGCTGCTTCTGATCACCAACCATCCCCAAAAGATCCTCCCTCCTTGGCTTTGGCACCTCACCCCTGCCCTGCCTGTGGTCCTTTCGGAACTCAAGAGACTCACGGGGACTCACGTTGTCACGTAGACCCCAAGGAAAGCCAGGGAGATGTACCTTCGAGGAGCTCCCAGTTCGGGGAAACTGGTGAACAGCAGGATGATATGCTTGGGGACTGCCAGCAATGTGGGGGAGGTGGCGGTTCCAGCAAGGGGGGAGGAGGTGGGGTGAGGGGGTAGGAGCCCATTCTACACAGAAGAGACAGCCCATGCAAAGGGATGGACACAGGGACTGAGAGATGTGTGCCGTTCACATCCGTTACGGGCCGAGCTGTTTCCAAAAACTCACGTGTTGGAGTCCTAACGCCCAGGACCTCAGCATGTGACCGAATTTGGACATGCAGTCCTTTTAGAGGTAATCAAGTCCAAACGAGGGCATGCAGGTGGGGCCTGATAGGTCTGGTGTCCTTGTAAGAAGGGGACATTTGGCCATACACGTGCACGTGGGGGGAAGACATGTGAAGACAGAGGCGGGGATGGGGCCGGGGATGCGTCCATGCACCAAGGGACGCCAAGAATCACCGGCTGCTCCAGACATCGGGAGAGGAACGGCTTCACCCTCAGAGCCCCCAAGAGGAGCCAACCCTGGTCTGCCTGGATCTGAGGTGTCTGGTCTCCAGAAGGGAGGTGATGGATTCCTGCTGCTTTAAGATCTGCTTCCATGCATTCAGCTGTAACGCACCTCATCATACGCCTGGAAACATTTGTGGTTTTCCCGAACGCTACTTTTGCTGGGTATGGAATTTGAGGCTGGGTTAGTGATACATTCTTTCAGCTGTCACACGTCTCGTCATACGCCTGGAAACATTTGCGGTGTTCCTGAGGGCTACTTTTGCTGGGTATGGAATTTGAGGCTGGGTTAGTGATACATTCTTTCAGCTGTCACACGTCTCGTCATACGCCTGGAAACATTTGCGGTGTTCCTGAGAGCTACTTTTGCTGGGTATGGAATTCGAGGCTGACAGTTTTCTTAGCACCACTGCCTTCTTTTCTGCACTGTTTCTGACAGGAAATCTGCCTTCAGGGCTGTCTTGGTCTTAGGTATATGCCATGTCTTTCCCCACTTCTGACCCCTTTCAAGATTTTCTCTTCATTCTGGTTTGGAGCAGTTTGATTACAACATACCCTGATGTCCTTTTCCTCATAGCTTGTGTGCTTAGAGTTTGTTAGAATTCCTAGTTTTGGGATTTACAGTTTTCGCCAAATCTGGGAAGTTTTCGGCCACTGTTTTTTCAAACTTTTTTTCTGTCTCCGTCTTCCATGACTCCGTCTCTCTCTCAGCCTGCTCTCTTCATTCACACAATTTTCATACTTCCTGCATTTCATTTGAGATAGTTTTTATTCCTATATCTTCATATTGCTACATCTTCATGTTCACTAATCTCTGATTTTTTATCTGCTGTTAATCCCATTCGGTGTGTTTCATCTCACACGTTGTTATTACATCCGTAGAAGTTTGATTTGGTTACTTTTTATGTTCTGTGTGTATGTTTCTAGGTTCTGACTCTAGATTTAATGTGCCCTTTGGAGCACCACCCTAGCCAGTACTGACGGAGGGGACCTGGTTTTCGTCACTGCTGGGATGCCAGCCCCTAGAGAGTGCCTGGGACATGGTAGGTTTTTACTCAGTACATCAATAAATGCATCGATGAGGTGGTCTGTTCTGGAGACAGTGCTAACAGATGAGCTGACATGGGGTTTCTCCTCGATGTAGCAGAGTCCCCCCGGGGGCCCCGGCCCCCGTCTCGGAACTCCCGCAGAGACCAGCACGCTCTGAAGCCATACGTGCAGGTGCCCGAATTACCTGCTGTAGTCATCAGAATTCTGGAACATTCTGAAGCTGGCTGCTAGAACAGAGGGCCCTGCCCTCTTGGGAGTGAGTGAGGGGTGAGCCACGTGCCCGCAGTTCCAGAGCCCGTGTCTTCCTGGTTGGGAAAAATAACACCCCCTGGGTCTTTCTGCTCAGCAGTGCTATCTACCTGCACCCCATTTTAGCAATAAAATATCTGTGGAGAGACATGTGTGCGAGTGTGTGACCGTGTGTGTATATGTGTGTGATGGTGTCTGTGGTTATATACATTTGTGTCGGCGCGTGACTGTGTGTGTGTGTGTGATCATGGATATTTGTGTGCGACCATGTGTGTGACTTTGTGACCACGCACGTGTGTGTGTGCTTATGTGTATGCGTGATTATGGATATTTGTGTGAGTGTGTGAGTGTGTGTTTATGTGTCTTATTGTGGTGTGTGTGTGTGCACGCATGTGTGTGTCTGCAGCTAGCGGGGAGGGGCGCTGCTGACCAGGTGACCCCAGGGAGCAAATTCACTGCCTTCCCGACTTCCCTCCCCCCCATGCTCAGGGGAGGGCCCTCTGAGGCCAGGCAGGGACAGGCCGTATGGTTTTCTGTAGCCTGCGGGCACGTCATTTGACCGGATGATGCGTTCCTGTAGGCGGGGCTCCTCCAAGTGGGGGTGCATGGGGTGGAGCCGAGGGCTGAGGCTGGGCGCTGTGACCTGCGAGCGGGCAGATAGATGGTCTCCCTCTTCTCCCTCCCAAGCTCCCACTCGCCTTGTCCTGCCACAGCGTGGCGGGCAGAGAGTCGGCTGTGCAAGCAGGGTGCAGGCACACGCGAGTCACTTCTGCTGTAACGTCTGGTGCTCTGTGCGTACCTGTGTGCTCCTAATGTTGCCACCATTCTTGTGCAGACAGGCGCCGTTGGCCAGGAACAAATAGGAGACGAGCGTCCCCAGTTGGGGCATTAGGGCTGCCCTCAAGGCTGTAGCTCCGACCTTGAGTCCGGTTATTAAAACTCTTTGTTATCGTGCTGTGCGTTGGAAGCAGGAATCGTCCTAAATCACAGAGGTGCGATTTTACCGCAGAAGCAACATGTTTCGGGCGATGCAGGAGGCCGACTCCCGGCACCCGTATCTCCGCGTCCTTTCTCCCGCCTCCCTCACAGACAGAGAGTCCACCATGGTGGGGTCAAGTCCTCTCCGAGACGCACGTGAATCGTCCCAGCCCCGCGCGTCTGCGTTCGAGGAAGGTGAAAACACAGCAGGTTGGTGCGGAATGCTGAGTGTTCTCGGAAGAAAAACGACCCCAGATTCAGCACAGCTGTTTCCATAGGCCTCAGAGCCACGCGGACGCATTTAATAAATGGAAGAATTTTTTAATCAAGTCAGGAGACAGGATGTATAAACTTTATTATTGATTACACGTTTGTGAAAGCCTTCTCAATAAAGCAGACTTGCTCCGCTCTGTCAGGTTTCCATTAGGCAGTTTAATCTGGGCAACGCTTACTTCATATTGTTCTTTCCGTTTTATTACCTCGTATTACACTACATCTTTGTAGCGGCGAATTGAATAGCATAATTGTTTTTTTTTTTTTTTTCTTCCTGGGACAAAAATGTGCTTTTTGTTCCAGGAGGTAATAATTTTAGACGAAACTTAACCATTTTAATGGGGAAAAGTTGTACCAAAAAAATAAGACGTAGAAAAAGACCCCTTCATGGGCAGTTATGTCCCCCTTTTGATCTAAACCATTGTGGCAATCTGTGCGATTAGAAGCAGCCCCCGCGTTGTGGTTCCTGGTTTGTTACACACTTTACGGAGAACGTGGCTAATCGCATACAGCAGCGCTTTAATTTTATTGTGACAAAGTTCGGCTTTTCCATGATGCGGCAGGTGAGCCACAGTCAATCAAGGGGCATCTAGACGTAATCTGTGGCCGGGCCACGTGCGGTGGTGGTGGCCCAGTCCAATTCCTCAGGTCTTTGGTTCATCGCTTATGCGTCCCATGTGCGTATCGAGGGTTCCGTATCACGTCCACCACTTCCGTCCACACGGCCTCCTTCCTTCTCTCCTCTGTTGGGAGAACAGCAGGCTCGTTGTCAAGGTTACTCTACGCTAAAGGTGGGAAATGGAGAAACGGGGCGGGGCTCAGGCAGGGTCCCGGTGGACTTGGGCTCGGCCGAGGGACCGCTTCACCCCTCCTCGCCCATCCTGGGGTGCTCCGCTCCTGGGATGAGACACACCACGGGGGTCCTTCCACTCAGAGCGATTTGAGAGCCCCTCGCCTGCGGACCCCATTCTGACGAGGAAGGTGTCCAGGATCAGGGTGACTCTCTTGAACGTTACCATCTGTCCCTTCTTCTCTGCTACCCCAGGGGCAGGAGGACGTTCCCTCGTCTGGGCTCCAGGGACCCCCGGGGTCCTCAGGACACGTACAAACCCCGTTAGGTCGCGGGTTCCCGGCTCCGTTAGCCGTGAGATGTGGGGTCGACTTGCCAGCTTTCCTTTCGTTCCTGTGAATCGAGGTGAAATCCACATAAACTTTCGTCTTTGACCGTAAAGTAGGACCCGAACACTGAGTATTTTGTGGGGACTTTCTTGGGCTGAGGACGTATCTTTCCCTCCCTAGTTTATCGAGTGTTTATCACGAAACCGTGTTAGGTTTTTTCCAAACGTTTGTTCTGTGTTGACGGTGATGTTTGTGTGGTTTTTGTCTCTTGCTCTCATCATACAGCAAATAACATGAATCGATTTTGTAAAAAAAAAAAAAATCTATGTTGAGATACCCATGAATATACGTACACGTGTGTACAAGAATTTGTTTCAACACCTGCTTTCAGTTGTGTTGGTTACCGGCTCATGTCCGAGCGAGGCTCTCCAGGCCAGTTGAGGTGACGGTGCCTGTGTGTCCTTCACCCAAGAGTTGGCTCTGTCTGACACCGTGCCGGCCCCGGGACACGTCCTGTTCTCTGCACCCCTGACTCCATGTGCAGGCCGGTGCTGCGGTCTGCACAAAGTCTGCTGGGCGGAACATTCTGGCACCAGTGAGATTTGCTGACCCAGAGGATGCCACAGCTGTGTGGATTGGAGTCAGGTGCATGTACCTGAGACGGTCCCACAACTCTGGGGAGCCAGGTACACGTGCCTGAGAGGGTCCCACAGCTCTGGGGAGTCAGGTGCACATACCTGAGGGGGTCCCACAGCCCTGGGGAGTCAGGTGCACGTGCCTGAGAGCGTCCCACAGCCCTGGGGAGCCAGGTGCATGTATCTGAGAGGGTCCCACAGCTCTGGGATCCAGGTTCACGTACCTGAGAGGGTCTCACAGCTCTGGGATCCAGGTTCACATACCTGAGAGGGTCCCACAGCTCTGGGATCCAGGTTCACGTACCTGAGACGGTCCCACAGC
>NW_024412465.1:6348102-6354604 GCF_014898765.1 Herpailurus yagouaroundi | reverse complement strand
CCACAGCTCTGGGATCCAGGTTCACGTACCTGAGACGGTCCCACAGCCCTGGGGAGCCAGGTGCATGTACTTGAGAGGGTCCCACAGCCCTGGGGAGCCAGGGGCACATACCTGACTGCCAGGTGCATCTCAGGCATCCGGACGGACCCCCTTGTTGGCTGTGGAAAAGTGCCACAGACCCAGAGTTCATACCCAGAAATGTGCTGAGTACCCCTGGCCACAGTGCGTTCAATCAAAGACGTATAAATCGAATGCGAAAGATGCATAAAACTGTCACACGGGTGTTTGTTCTGGACGTGTTTTCGTCACGATATGAGACGCAGGTGGTCTTAGTGTTAAGGACCCACGGACGACTGTGTGACATTACGGGCCCGTCACTTTGTTCTCCCAACATCCCGTACTGGAACGGCAGCTTCCTCGACACTGTCTTTCTCGGCTCTGGTGGATAAAGGGGCTCTGTGTGTGTCCACGCGGGGGCCGTAGAGATGGTCCTGAGACCCGATGAAGCAGGGCACCCCACGCAGAATGGCCACAGGGCCAGTGAGCTCACTAGATGAAGACGAGCGTGCCTTTCAGTCAGTTCCAGAAGATTCCAGGAGGATCTTTTCTCTAGGATGTGAGGATCAAAAAACCAGACAAAGAAGGCTAGAGGGGAAATCAGTGTGGTTTTATTTACTCCTTTTTTTTGACGCGGGGGGGGGGGGGATTGCTTGTTAGCAAGCGGTTGAAGGGGTTTAGAAAGGGTGTGTGTCCAGGAAAAGCCATCACCCTGATGGCCCCCGGGGAGGCTCCTGGCATCCACTACAGGGGTTTGTCGGGAAGGCCTTAGCAGCACGTGTGGGCGGGTGGTGGGGAGTCTCTAGTCCACCGGCAACGCCACTGGGGGGATACCCACCTGTGTGGTTGCCCCTCAACCCTGGCCGTGAACGCCGTGTCCTGTCTTCCTGTCACTGAGCCCCCAACCGGCCCAGAATCAGACCCTGCGTCCTCGTGACCCCCCGGGTACACCTCATCACATGGTCATCTGTCTACAGAGCAGCATCCGTTCGCCTGCTGGTTAAAATGCTGGACGAGTGAGCTCAGAGCCGCTGTGGGCAAAATCATGGCGCTTGGAAGGACGTCCAAGGATTCTGGGAGACGCCCTAGACCGTGGTCCTTGTCCTTCATTCCGCCCAGGCTCACGCCAGGGTTCAGGCACCTGGCTCTACTCTGTGCACATGTCCTGCCCAGAGGGAGGCAGACCCTGAGGGGTACGTTGCCTTTCTGAGCCTGGACAACCTTTCTCAGACTCTTGCTACCCTTCGGTTTTCCCGGAGAGACGGAGAAATTCCAGGACAGACCCCCCCGGTTTCTGGGTGGGGTGGGTGGTTGACACTGGAACGTCTGTTGACAGTCACACTGAGCGTTGACTACACGGGAGCACACAGTAAGACTCACTTGCCACAACTGTGCAAAAACACGCATAAGGAAACAGCATTGTAAGCGTGCGGCGGCTGGGGGGTGGGGGCGGGGGAGGGCGGGTCAGCGCCACCTCGTGGGCCCGAGGGAAATGGCAGTCGTGGCTGGGACCTTGCAACGTGTCCTGGCCCCCCGCCGGGCATCAGTGACCTGTTTTCAGGGTTCGCGTCCTGTGCACCGACCTGCACGGAGGCCCAGCCTCGCCACACGGCTCCAAGCCAAGCCCTCTCCCGGACCCGCGCAGACACGAGCCCCTAGACCCTGCAGGCCCCGCCCCTGCAACCGTCCAGTCCAGACGCGTGAGCTGGGACCCGGCCCCAGCCAGGTGCGTCTGGATTGTGCCCCCACAGACATTCTTTGTGCTGGGCTGCGGCCCCGGGGGGCGATGGCCAGGGATCGGGAGCCAGCAGCTGTGGTCGGGGGAACAGCTGGGACGTGACCTTCTGGGCTGGTGGGTGGCCTCTCTGCCTCCTCCCTGTCAGCAGGGCTGAGGGTCTGTTTACCCGTGTCCGTGTGTGTCTCTGTGGGTGCCCAGGGTGACATTTCCTGCCTCGTCCCCACCTCCCCACCTTCGCCCGGGGCTGACAGTTCTGTCCTGCGAGGATGTCTCTCTCTCTCTCCCTCTCTCTCTCCCACTTTGGACCTGCTTGTCCAAGGAGATTCCAGAGGGAGGGGCTCTCAGCTAGGGGCCTCTGGGTCAAAGCTCTGAAAGCTGGGCAGTGGTTGCGACCCAATTGTCCAAGCTGTGGGCTGTCGGGGTCAGACAGGCACCCATCTATCCATCTGTTATCTATCCCTCCAGGCATCAGTGAGGTCGATGTCTCTATCCGTCTGTCAGTCAGCTATGAAGCTGTCATCTGTGTGTCCATCCATCCACCCACTCATCTGTCCACCTGCCAGTAATGTGTGTCTATATCTATTCCCCATCCTTCTATCATGGATCTATCCATTTATCTATCAACTACTTATCCATCCATGTATAGTCTATCTACTGATCTGTCAGTCATCACCATCCCTCTGTCATCGATTTATCTCCTGTCTATCTATCTATCTATCTATCTATCTATCTATCTATTCATTCATCATATCTATCTATGTATCCATCCATCATATCTATGTATCTATGTAATATCTATCCACCCATCACATCTATCTATGTTTCTATGTATCTATGTATCTATATCTATGTATCTATCTCTATATCTATGTATCTATGTATCTATCTATTTGTATATCTATCCACCCATCCATCCACCCATCATATCTATCTATGTTTCTATCTATCTATGTATCTATCTATCTATCTATCTACCCATCCATCCATCATATGTATGTATGTATGTATCTATCATGTGTGTATCTATCTATCCATCCATCCATCATATCTATGTATCTATGTATCTATCTATCTATCTATCTATCTGTGTATCTATCCATCCATCCATCATATATCATATGTATGTATGTATGTATGTATGTATCGTCTATCTATCTATCTATCTATCTATCGTCTATCTATCATGTGCCTATCACCTATTTTTTTACCAACCTTCTACCCATCCATCCATCCCTCCATCCACTATCTACCTGTCTGTTGATCTGTCAGTCATCTGTCATGCACCGGCAGAAAGAAAACAAAGCAGATACCGGGGTTCCAAGGTGGTGTGTGCACATGTGGGTCGGAGCAGGGCCCTGCAGGGTCTGAGGGTGGGAGCCGTGTGCCCCCAGGAGGAAGCGTGCAGCCGCGGGTGCAGAGTCTAGTAGCAGCACAGGCCCTGTGGGGTGAGTCCAGGGCTGGAGGCAGAGCGGGCGGCCTCGCAGGGCAGCTACGGGCCTGGGCTGCTTCTCTGTGTGACATGGGGGCCCCGGGGCGTTTCTGTTTGGCATTTAAAAAAATTTTTTTTTTCAACATTTATTTATTTTTGGGACAGAGAGAGACAGAGCATGAACGGGGGAGGGGCAGAGGGAGAGGGAGACACAGAATCGGAAACAGGCTCCAGGCTCTGAGCCATCAGCCCAGAGCCCGACGCGGGGCTCGAACTCACGGACCGCGAGATCGTGACCTGGCTGAAGTCGGACGCTTAACCGACTGCACCACCCAGGCGCCCCTGTTTGGCATTTTTAACTTACTTCTTCTTAGTGAGAAGCAATTCACACAACATGACACCGGTCCTTTTAGATTGAACAGCGGGATCGCTCACGACGGGGCCTCGTGTGTCTGCTTCTGTCACCGGGAGTCATACTCTCAGGGTCCGTTCACGGAGTAGCAGGTGTCAGAGCTCTGTGCCTTTTCATGGCTGAGTCCTATTGCCCTGGGTGCGTGCATCACGTTTCGTGTGTCCATCAGTCCGTCCGTGGACACTTGGGTCACTTCCCCTGCTCGGCTCTCGGGACCGGGGAGGACTCTCGAGAGCAGGCTGGCTCCTTGTGCCTCGGGCCCCCGGTGAGGATGGGCAGCTGAGGGGAGCGTGACCCGAGAGCCCGGGGCCACAGGCAGGGCCGTGCGCACCCGGGTGGGGACCCGGGGCAGGACACGGCTGCACTCGGGGCGCGTTCCTCAGACACAGCGCCCAGACTTCGCTGGCGGGCTGGGTGTCGGCACCAAGAGAGAAGGGACCCCAGGACGGCCTGGCCAATGGGCCACATCACTTCCCTTTTGCCATTTGAGAAGGAGCCAGGAATTTGCTCATTGCCCCGAGTGTGAAATGCCTTTTACCATGAGGTGCGAAATAGCCTGGGTGGAAGGAGTTCCGGGTGGGTTCCTGCGACCCCGTGGGTTTGGGTGTCCAGGCATCCGGGAGCCGAAATAAAAACAGCAGACGCAGCGGCCGGGGACAGCTGTGACATGTGTTGTGTCCCGGGGCGGCCCCCGCCCGAAATTCCAAAGGTCTTGCTTTCATGAGGCTTTCGGGCTGGCAGGGCGTCTCAGGCTGGGACGCTTTCTGAATGTGAAAGCCCGTGGGCGGCTGTAAGTGCCATCGGAGGAGGGGAGCTGAGGTGACCCACCTGGGGAAATATGTCACTCACACACGCCCCCCCCCCCCAGGGGCCCAATGTGGGGACAGGCTGGGTCAGCTGCCAGCAGGAATGCCAGTCTTGGGGCCTTGATGGCCTCCTTGCAGAGGGGACAGGTCAGTGCCTTTAAAGGCACTCAGAGCCTAACGCAGCGGGGGAGGCCGGGGCCCCACCCACACCATGCCCTCCTGACCTGCCTGCACCCCGCTGGCCTTGACCTCAGCCTCGGGGAATGTGGCCCCTTCCAAGGGAACTGGACCCACCCTCCCAGAGAGTCACAGAACCCAGCTGCCCCGAGCCGGCCGGTGGGTCCAGAGCGGGGGGGACCCCGCACGCCCCGGGCGGGGGTCTGTTCTGGGCCCATGTGCGGAAAGCAGATCTGTGCATCTAAGACCTTGGGGCCTCGCCTCTGCCTCTCAGCTGTTCTGGGCCCGTGTTTGTGCGGTTGCCGGGAGATGCCAGCTATAAATAGGGCGGGGTCAGCTGGGGCCAGCCGGCGGGGTGGCCCGGCCGAGGACCGGCTGTCGGGAGCGGTGACGTCTCCGGGTGCTGCTGCTGGTTACGGGGAAACGGCCCGTAACACACCGTGCCACCTCCTGGTCAGAGTGCGACAAGCCAGCAGGTGACCCAGGGTCGGCCGCCAGCCTCCGCTCCCGGGCTGTGTTTGCGGGGCCGGCCCACCGGTGGCCACGACCGTGGGATCTCGCTGTGGCTCCAGACACAACACACGTGCGTCTTCCGGCCGTGTTGTGTGGCCCAGTGGGACAGCCCCGGTGTCCGTGGCAAAGTGGCCGGGACAGACCTGCCCAAAGTGCAGATTCCAGGGCATGCAGGTCGGGAAGGGGACCACTCAGAGCGTGGAAAGGGCCAAAGGCGTGTGTCGAGTGCGGCCGTCAACACGTTTGGGCAGACTGTGGAGGTGGGCGCGGAAAGGGACAAAGCACCCCGGAAAAACCCACCTGGGGGTGTCTTCCCTGCAAAGGGGCCCGAGCCACCGTCCGGACCCAGCACGCCAGGGATCCGCGTGTGAGAAACCCTGACAGATGCGGGGCCAGGCAGCTGTGCGTTGGGAACTACCACAGCCCCACACCCTGCAAGACGGGGGTTGGTCCCAGAATGTAACTCAGACCCCGGGAAACAGAACACAGGCCCTGTGTCCCCAGAGAACCATCCCTTGGAGGGGGACCATCGGGGGGAGCCCTCGAGGCGGGCCGCGGCCCCCGGGGGTTTCGTTCTCTTCTGGTCCACAGGAAGCTGTCCTTCCCAACAGCAGTCTGCTGTCGGATCCCTCCCTGTGGCCCCCCCGGCTGTCGTCCCCACCCTCTCTGTTCCAGCAGGACCCGGGGTGGGGGGGGGGGGGGAAATGTGCCCGGTCATTTATGGGCGGACGCAGAGAAACGACCCCCAGGGCACAGGGCTGCGACAGCACCCAGCGTGGACGCCCGTCTCTCAGGAGATGAGAGCCTGGCCGCTTCCAGCCGAGGCTGGGCCGTGCACGGGGACGCTGCACAGACGTCCACGCTGACCCAACAACCGTGTGTGGGGCCTGGACTGGGGTGTGGACCGCTCGACCCCACACTGTCGGGAGCCCACAGGCCACGAACTGCATCTGCCACTGCTGTCTCTTGGGCCAGCCGTGCCGTGACACAGTCCTGAGCTGATTGTTAATGTTTCCCAGACGAGGGCAAGGGGTGTGGAGGAACGGGGCCCACGGGCCTTGGGGGCCAGCCACCTCCCTGAAAGCTCTCAAGCAGGCCGGACTGCACGGTGTTTCCTACAAGGGCAGAGGGCACTGTGTCAGGGGCACAGGCTGTCTGGGCTCAGTCAGGGTCACACAGCATGTGCGAGATGCCTGACGTTTTTACAACAAATGACCACAGAATGGGGGCTTAAGTCACAGAAACCTATTGTCACCCAGCTCTGGACACCAGAAGTCTGAGGTCCAGGCTGGGCTGCTGCAGCAGGACCCCCCAAATCCAGGAGGGGCAGGGCTGCTGAGATCCAGGCAGAGCAGGGCCACTGAGATCCA
>NW_024412465.1:6327928-6333102 GCF_014898765.1 Herpailurus yagouaroundi | reverse complement strand
ATCCATCCATCCATCCATCCACTCATCCATCCATCCATCCATCCATCCATCCATCCACCCTTCCATCAGCCCACCCACAGAGACTTGGGTTGCTTCCCCCTCTTGGCTACTATGAAAATTTGTTGCTGCGAAAATCTCCGTACATGTTTCTACATAAACGTGTCTGCTTCCTCTGGGTCTGCACCTAGACAGCAGCTGCTGGGCCATAAGGTGTTCTTCTGTGTTTCAATCCAACCCAGGCACCTGTGGGGCCTGTCATGGAGCCACATGGTCTGGTTCCTGGGGAACAACGGGTCCCTGCAGCCCCCGGCTCTCATGAGACGTCCCCCTTTGCCATAATTGTATATGTTATATTTCAGCCACTTGAAAAGTCAAACTAAGACAGGGAAGGAGAAGACGATTCCCTCCTGGCTTCTTCGTTTGCAAACCGGTTCTGAAATCGAATTGCACGGGAGCTGCTGCTCGGCAGGGTGGGAGGGGGGTTCAACCCCAAAGCGCTCCTAGCATCACCTCCACTGAGCCACCACCTGCATCCCAGCCACCACCCTCATCATGGTCACCTCCACCTGTGCCTCAACTACCGCCCCCATCATTGTCACCCCTGCTTCACCCAGGGTCACCTCCACCCAGCCACCACTACCTGCACCTCAGCCACCATCACTTCCATTGTCCCCTCTGGTGTCACCTCCAGCCCTGTCACCTCCACCTCGGCCACCATCGCTGCCAGTGTCCCCCCTGTAGTGTCCCCTCCACCAGCATCACCCCCACCTTGGCCACCATCAGTGCCACTGCCCCTCCCAGTGTCACTGCCACCACGGTCATGCTCCTGTGCCTACCGGTCCCCAGTGTCCCCTGCACTGCAGTGACACTGTCCTTTGCAGGGGCAGACACACGGCTTGAGCGGTCGGTTCACTCGCCGGCTGCATGCTGGGAGCGCGGCACTGGGGGCCACCAAAGGCGGAGGGACACAGGTTCCGTGTGTGCCTTTCTGTCAGGAGGACAGCCCCGCCCTCCACTCGGGCTTGTTTTGAAAACACCACATTTGCTGGTGTCCACATCGCCGCCATGTTCTGTGACGTCAGGTACCTTGGGAACCGGAAACCAACCTTCCTGCACCGCCCCCCAGCTCCCTCCGCGACGTGTGCACCTCCCACCCTCACATGGCCCATGCGCTGGGCTCGGGCAGCTGTGCACGCGCAGGTCCCGGCCTCGGGGACCCAGAACCCTCGGTCGTCCGTCCCTGCCCAGGTGACAGCCCGCCCCAGCCGGGCCTCCCCCGGCACGTCTGGGGCTCGTGTGCTCTTCCTGTCCCTCTCCCCCACCAGCCCCGTCCCGGGCACGGTCAGCTCCGTCCTGGCCGCCCCCACAGCCCCGTGCACGCTGAGTGACTGGCTCAGCCCCCGTGTCCGGCAGCCGCCTGGCAACCGCGAGCCCTGATTTCTGTCTGCACATCGGCCTGTGCCGGACTCTTCATGGACGGAGTCGTCCAGTACTTGTGCCTTCGTGCCTGGCTTATGTCGCTCAGTGTGTGTTGAGGGTTGGTCCACGGGGCGGCAGGTGTGGGAGCTGCGTTCCTCTCCACGGCTCAGTGATGCTCCCCCCGCGTGCCTGCACCCGGTTCTGCTTGTCCGCCCTCAGGCTGGTCTGTTCCCACGGCAACCGGCCGTGCTCGTGCCAGGGGGTCAGTGTGCGCCCACACGGGTGCCTCGTCCGGGGCGCAGGAGGAGACCGCTCAGCCTTGGAACAGAAGAGGGCCCGCGAGGATGCCTCTCTTTCTCCAGCTGCGGAAGCCAACTGGACGGGCGTGGACGCATTTCAGTCATGGGGCTGCGGTCACGGGCCCAGAGCGGCCTGCGTCCCCGGGGGGCAGATGCGTGCTCCAGGGACCTCCGCGCGCCCTGGCGCTCCGTCAAACCAAGGGCGCAGCGCCGATTTCCACAGAGGCCAGGTTAGGCAAGGCCGACGATGACGCCCGTCTCGTGCTTTCCTGCCTGGTCCTGGGCGCGAGGGATGCCCTCTGGGACCCGGCCTCGTGCTGCCGTGTGCGCACAGCCTCGCGCTCGGCCGCAGGAAGGTGGTCTGACCCCGAGAACGGAGGGGCAGAGCCCGCCGTGGTCCCCGGAGCGCTCACCTGACCTGACCTTCCTACCGCCAGGCTCACCGGCGCTGAAGCTCTCCCTGCCCGTGGCCAGAATGCTCCGCCGTTGCTCACAAAGGTCAGGTTTGATCTCGTCGTCTTCAGGACGCCGGCCAGCAGGCTGTCAAGCCTCGCGGCCAGGATCCGGAGCTGGGGCTTCACCGGCCTGTCGATGTGCTGCCTCTCCTGTCTTCTGATTGCCCCGGTTGGCCTGCTTTGGTCTGGAAAGAACAGGGGCTTTCGCACTCCGTGTGAGCACAGGTGAGCCACTGACAGCAGATGATTCCGGAAACCTCGGAGGAAGGTTCTGAGCATCTGCGGGAGTGAATGAGGCACGTTCTCGGGGCCAGAGGGCTCGTGTCCGTGCACGGGCTGGGGGGTCGGCGTCCGTGCTGTGGGGGCATCAGACTGGGGTGCTGTTTTCTCACGGCCTTGTGTGCAGACAGATACCTGGATGGGAGAGGACCGTTTCCAGGGAAGCATCCTTCTTCTGAGGTCTTAGGGGGCGGAGTGAGGCACTTACCAGGAAGTCCGGCTAGACGCCCACGGGGAGAGGTCAGCCCCCCTTGTGGGCGCGTCTCAGGCAGATCCTCGGGTGCTGGCCTTTGGGGACCAGCACGAGCAGGGTCCTTATTATCGGGGTGATCAGAACAGCCACCATCTGGAGGGTACTTCAGAGCGGAGAAAGTGCTTTCAGAAGCCGCTGGTATGTTTTAGGGGTGACACAGCTTTCAAAAAAGGTGTCTCTCGTTCAGTTAACTGCTCACGACGTCTCGTGTTTTGGGGCATAATGCGCGTTACGTGAAATCCACCATTTAAAGCAAACAACCCAGGGGCATTTGGCACATTCACGGTGTTGAGGGCCCATCACCTGTGCCTGGTTCCGGAACACTCTCATGCTGCCCAAAGGAGACCCCGTCCCGGTTAGCTGTCACCTGCGTCGCCTCCCCCAGACCCCGGGGACCACTCATCCGTTTCCTGTCTGTTTGCTCTGAATATTTTCTATTAACGGGATCACACAGGATGTGCTCCCGTGCGTCTGGGTTTGCTTACGAGCCTCACCTCCTCGAGGTCCGTTCACGGGATAGCAGGTGCCACAGCTGTGTTCCTTTTCATGGAAGAGTAATATTCCATCGGTGCATGGACCACATTGCATTTATCTGTCCACCCCTGGGCCTTTGGGTTCTTTCTGCCTTTGGAGCATGTGAATACAGGTGAGTGGGCAGCTGTGTGCATGAATTGGAACCCTTTCCAGGTCGTCGGACTTTACGCCTCACATGCAAACTGCTGGATGGATCCTACCGCCATTCTGTATTTAACTGTCTGATGCTCGCGGGTTTGAGTACGGATGTACAGGTATCATAGGCCTCCCTAGACGGCAGGCAGATCGGTTTGGGAACTCATGAGACCCGCAAAATGCCGCCCGTCACGCGATTATGATGCAACTTGCACGCTGTGCTCAGTTCGCCTGTGTGAAATGGGGTAGGAGCTGTACATTTCTGGCCATCCTCCCGTGAAATTGGGGTGAAAGACAGTGCTTCTTTGCAGGGCGGAGTCCTCACATCTCAGTACAGAGGTTCACGGTGCGTTGTTTCCAGGGGGTGGGGTGTAGGGTAACAGCTGGAACACGGGGACATGGCCGGACAGCCCACGTCTCTCTGCCTCACGGCTCTCCCTGAGCTTTTTTTGTGGACCACACTGGCCGAGACCCAGTCCCGCGTCCGACCAGCAGCGTCCCTTACACCCTTAACTGTTACTGAGAACCCCCGGACCTCCTGGTTCGTGGGGCTCAGCCCTATGCGCATTGACCACGTTGGACCAGATTTCCAACTTGCCATATTCCCGGGAAAACGAAAAAACAGAAAGTATTTAAAGATACTTGTCGGTTTGGGGCGCCTGGGTGGCTCAGTCGGTTGAGCGTCCGACTTCGGCTCAGGTCATGATCTCACGGTTCGTGACTTCAACCCCTGCATCAGGCTCTGTGCTGACAGCTCAGAGCCTGGAGCCTCCTTCGGATTCTGTGTCTCCCTCTCTCTCTGCCCCTCCCCTGCTCAGGCTCTGTCTCTCAAAAATAAAAAATAAATGTGAAAAAAATAAAAAAAAATATTTGTCAGTTTCTTTAACTACAAGAATAATAAACCCATTACAGTGAACTGTAGTAAAAACAAGTTAGTGAAAAAAACGCATTGTCTGGGCCTTTCCGCAAACATCGTTTTCTTCACACAGGAAAGCCGCGTGGTCCTCTCTGCTTCTAAATTCCACCTGCTGTGACCTCTTGTGGTGTAAGCTCTGAAGACGATCCGGGCTTGCGAAGGCACGGAGGTAAAGTAGGGACACGAATCTCGATAGCTTTTTCGCACAATACTACACGTTATTCTCTGATGCTGACCCTCAACTTGACAAGTGGAAGTTACTTAAAGGTGGGCACTAGTGTGGACTCTGAAGTCCCATCAGTGAACGTCTGTGCTTCGTTAGTGGATATCCGTTGGTCTGCCTTCTGGGGTAGGAGGTGGCCCTGGGGGCGAAAGGCACATGTAGTGGGCTGACTAGCGTCCCCCCTGCACTCGCGTCCCCTGGGAACCTGTGAGTGCGGCTTTATTTGGAAAGGTCTCTGCCGATGAGATTAAGTGAAGGATGTGAGATGATGAGCTCATCCTGGATCAGGGTGGCCCTAAATCTGATGACAGGTGTCCTCATAACAGAGACAAGAGGGGAGACACAGACACAGAGGAGAAGCCACATGAAGACAGAGGCAGAGACAGGAGGCACGTGGCCACAAGCCCAGGGACGCCTGGAGCCCCAGAAAATGCAAGAGGCAGGAAGGACCCTCCCCTGGAGCCTCAGGAGGGAGCACAGTCCTGCCCCTCCTGCACCTCAGTGATCCTTCTCTGCCTGGATCTCGGTGGTCCTGCCCCCCTGGATGTCAGTAGCCCTGCCCTGCCTGGATCTCAGTGGACCTGCCCCTCCTGGATCTCAGCGGCCCTGCCCTGCCTGGATCTCAGTGGCCCTGCCCTGCCTCCATCTCAGGGGTCCTGTT
>NW_024412465.1:6321964-6327918 GCF_014898765.1 Herpailurus yagouaroundi | reverse complement strand
AGTGGCCCTGCCCTGCCTCCATCTCAGGGGTCCTGTTCTGCCTGGATTGCAGTGGCCCTGCCCCGCCTGGATCTCAGTGGTTCTGCCCTGCCTGGATCTCAGGGGTCCTGCCCCTCTTGGACCTCAGTGGTCCTGCCTTGCTTGGATCTCAGCAGCCCTGCCCTGCCTGGACCTCCGTGGTCCTGCCCCTCCTGGATCTCAGTGGCCTTGCCCCTCCTGGATCTCAGACTCTGGTCTCTGGAAGGACCCTCCCCTGGAGTCTCAGGAGGAAATGAGGCCCTGGGATACCTTACTTTCCACCAGCTCTAGTCCTTTGTGACCATGCATTGTTCCCTGCACGGACAACCGTGGCTCTTCCTGTAGGAAGCAAGCAGGCGGGGCGGGAAGGGTCACGTTCGTGCCCACCCTGTGTGTGTGAGCATGCCATGGCTGCAGGGCCGGGCCTGGCCTGGGCCTCGCCCACCGAGCACCCTTCCTGCCTGCAGTGTGGAGCTGTCCGTGGACACCCTCCCCGTGCTCCTCGTGGGAACGGCTCTCTCGCTGAACCTCTTCCTTGAGACCCAGACCCCACAGAGCTCGTTGCCCGGGCGCCTGTGAGCTGGGCCCCTCCAGACCTGTGTGCAAATGAGCGTTACCTGTGGACTGTTCCGTGAGCGGCCCTTTGATGTGGGGTCTGACACTCAGAGACGGGAAGGAAGAAAATAACTTTAAAAATTTTAAGAAACCTTAATTGAAGTTAACATAAAAGACGATGCAGGGTGTTAATTGGTCTGTCTCAGGCATAATGTGGGCCCCCGAGACCATGTCCCTTACCCCCTGCCAAAGAGTCAAGACTCACATCTTTAATTCAACACGCTTTGTATTAATTACCTCTGGATAAGGTAAGCTTTGATTGGGAGCCCTTTATTATGAAATTACTGTGCATTGCCTGCCTTAAGATAAATAAATTAGGGCTGAATTAGGGAGAAAAGCTCTCCGTCCAACTGTGATCGGGAAGGAACATTTGTGTGTCGAATGCATGATGAGGAAGCAGTTTTCTGTGGGCGTCCTTGATGGGAGAAACACCCCCCACCCCACTGCGGCGTTGGCCTGGGGCTGGTTGCTGGGGCTGGCTCCCCATCCTGCAGAAGGCGGGACAACACCCAGTCTGGTCTGAGGAGGCCCGTTCCCTGGGGGAGGGGAGGGTCCCCCCTGCAGTGGTCTGGTCTGCTGGAGCCCGTCCAGGACTAGAAATCGGGCTACGGGAGGGGGGGCCACAGTCTGGAAACTGGGGGCTGTCGTCAGGGAAGGGACGGGTGGGGTGGGGTCTAGGTGTGTTGGGTCCCCAGTGAGGGGCAAAATGCATGGGGAAAAGGGGGTCCAAGCTACAGACAGGTGAGCCAAAGGCGAGCAGGGGCGTCAAAGTGGCTGGAAACGGGGCCCGGAACTAAACACTGCCTTCCGTGGCAGGGGAGCCTATGGCTCAGGAAAATGCAAGTGTCAGCCATCAGCTAGAGCCACTGAAGGACTGTCTACAGTTGGTGTGGGTGGCCTTCCACACGAATGTCCTCACACAAGGACATTTATTCTTTCCCAGTTTTGGAGCCAGACTCAAACATCCAGTGTTGGCTGACGTCCAGAGGGAGAGAAATCAGACACAAGGAGGAGAAGCCACGTGAAGGCGGAGACAGAGTTGGGGGGCTGGGGGGAACGCAGCCGCAAGCCCAGGGACACCTGGAGCCCCAGACACTGGAAGAGGCAGGAAAGACCCTCCCCTGGAGCCTCTGGAGGGAGTATGGTCCTGACCTGCCTGGGTCTCAGTGGTCCTGTCCTGCCCGGATCTACTGGTCCTGTCCCTCGTGGATCTCAGCCGTCCTGCCTGGGTCTCAGTGGCCCTGCCCTGCCTGGATCTCAGTGGCCCTGCCCCCCCTGGATCTCAGTGGCCCTGCCCCTCCTGGATCTCAGCGGCCCTTCCCTGCCTGGATCTCAGAGGCCCTGCCCTGCCTGGATCTTGGTGGCCCTGCCCTGCCTGGATCTCGGAGGCCCTGCCCTGCCCCTCCTGGATCTCAGTGGTCCTGTCCCTCTTGGATCTCAGCGGCCCTGCCCTGCCTGGATCTCAGAGGCCCTGCCCTGCCTGGATCTCGGTGGCCCTGCCCTGCCTGGATCTCCATGGTCCTACCCTGTCTGTATCTCAGCAGTCCTGCCTGTCCCTGGACCTCAGGCTCCTCTTCTCCACAGCTGGGAGAGGAAAGTTCCTTTGACTTTAACCTCACAACTGGGGTTATGTCTTACATCACCCCAGACAGGCTTCTGTCAAATAAACTCCCACAGCCCAGCTGGGGGCAGATTCCCTTCATATTCCTACAACGCTCCCTACATTCGTAGAAACTCACGTGGACGTATTCGCCTAACGCTTATCAAATTTCACAAAAATACGCTTGAGAAGAAAGTATCCCATTTGTGGCGAACCTGTGCTTTATACGCCCCATTTATTTCCTCAAAGTTTGGGGAAAATGAGCCACGTTTCCTCGTTATAGTTCCGTGTGGTTGTCCACGGCCTTGAAGGTGGTGGTTGACGGCTTGTGGTGCACACGGTGTTTTGCTGGAAGGTGGTGTCTGACCACCGTGCGGTAGGAAACCAAATACTCACATTCTGTTAGTGATTTTACGTGCTTATTCAAAAAGGCATTTTCTGGGTGGAGAGCACTGGGGTCGGAATTCAGAAGTGGATTCCGTCCAGCACGTCAGGTCGATGTATTTGTCCAGCAAAGCCAACGTCGTCACAACGTCGCTTGTGGCAATAAACTCATGTTTCTCTTTATTTATTTTTCATTTTATGTGTCGAGAGAACGTGACCAGGGGAAGGAGGCAGAGAGAGAGGAGAGAGACACACAGAGAACCTCAACCAGGCTCCACGCTGAGCTTGGGGCTCGATCCCAAGGGGATCCCACGACCCTGGGATTATGACCTGAGTCAAAATCGCTCAACCGACCGAGCCACCCAGGTGCCCCTTGAACTGATCTTTGAGATTTGAATTTCCAGACTTTATTGCTCTGCAGGGGACCCAGTTTCTAAGTCCGTTTTGGTGATTCCGGGCATAGGAGAGTGCCCCATGCAAGGCGTATGTGAGTATTTTTCTGCTTTAGTAACGAACATAGAAACAATGTACTAGTTACAGGGGGTCGTAAAACCCCTTGTCAGAAATGGGTTTATCCACTAATTAATTTGAGAAATGGGTTTATCCATTCACTAAATTGAGAAGCAGCCACGTGTGCTGAAAACTTTTGCCAGGGAAAGGTTTAAGGACGTCAACGGCTGCCCTTGGCCGTGTTCGTAAGCGTGCCCACCTGTGTGTCCTGTGCTGTGCATAGAGTATTTCCATCACACCTGGGGATCCTGGGGCTGTTCAGGCCCCCCACGCAGAGCCCCCATTGGTCTGGAAGACGTGGTTGTAGGTCTCCCTATCGGCCCCGCCATGTTCCCTCCGGTGTGGCTCGGCCCCAATGAGCCTTGTGTGCTCATCGAAACACGGAAGTCTGACACAGGTCAGACCCTCTCCCAGGGCATCACCAGGACCACCTTCCCAGAATTGCCCTGTTTGGGGGTGGCGTGGGGTCACTGGCTTCTGACCAAGGGTGGGGAACGTGACTTTGCAGGGTTTGCCACTGGCTTGGGATTTAATTTACAAGTTCGTTTTTGTGTTCCACGTAAGTGACGTGTAGTAGAAGCACTTTGCCACGGCTGCTGTGGGACTGTCACAGTGTCATAGCCAATACCCCAGGCGGGACGGCTTCGACAGACATTTATTGTCTCAGGGTCCTGGAGGCTGGGAATCCGGGATCCAGGCGGGGCCTCGCCCCGGGGCCAGGACTTCAAGATGGGAATTTGGGGGACACAATTCTGCACAGGGTACACACATGCGGTCCTCACGGCTCGTGTCAGCACTCAAGGATGAGAAAGAGAGTCCCTGGGGGGACAGACAGCAGCAAAGGGCAGCACGGTCCCTGCCTCAGCAGCAGGTGACTACGCCCCCGGCCAGGCTGGGTGACCGGAGCCCGAGGATCAAACCCGGCCGGCCAGGTGGTGGCCTTGGTGAGCCTGGGCGCTGGCACAGACGTGAGCAAGTGACACGGGCATTTGTGCTAGCTGTGAGGTCCACGGGGAGGGTGAGCAGGGCGTCCTGGGGAGACCAAGTGGCGGGTCACGTGTGTGTGGCCCTCCTGGAGCCCTCCTAGGCCTGGACTGCACCTGGGACAGGGGGACAGCTGGCTGTACGCACCCGTGTGTTCAGAAGGGCGGGCCAGGTGTCCCGGGCCGTGGGCAGGGGTCTGGATGTGCCCGGCGCGTCTGTAGAGCTCGGGGGGGCCCCAGGTGGCCACGGCATGAGGCGCATTAGCATATGTCCCCAGTGTGGTTCCGGTAATGACTCCTTATTAGTATTCACCAGCGTGGGCCTGTCTGGTCTGGGCTCTGGGTACGTCAGTGCGGCTGTGGCCGTTTGATTCGGGGAGACGCGGAGGTCAGTGTGCAGGCGCTAATGAGGCCTGGACGTCAGGAACGATTCCCTGTGCCTGGTGGTTCCTTCACACGCACGCAGCCGGCCCCCTGAAGCCGAGGCAGACGTGCCCGGGGTCCCGGGGACCGGCACCCACCGCGTGGGGCTCCACCGGCAGAGTCCGGGGCGCCCCTGCCCCTGCTCGTAGCCCGTGGGGGCCGCTGCCTGCGGAGGGGGCTCTGTGTGCCCAAAGGCCGGTCTCCAGTCTGCACACCCTCCTTTAAAGGGAGGGTTGGCCCACGAATCACGTTGGATCCCGTTGGCCACGGCTCTCCGAGGCCAGACGGAGTTTCAGGCGGGGGTCCCGGGGACGCAGGCCTGAGGGCAGGGGGGAGGGATGAGAAAGCGCCCCCAGAGGTATTTCTCTTTCAAAGCACTCTCAGGGGGCAAACGCAAAGCTTTCTTTGACGGGACGCTCTCTGTGTTTTGCTTGATGTTTAACTTCCTGTGGCAGGTTGAGACCCGCTGTAGACGTCGGGGGCGCCCGCGGGTGTCTGTGCGGTGGAAGCAGGGTCCGTGTCCCCCTTTCTGTCCATAACGGGTGGGGACAAGGGGAAATCGGGGGCGGAGGCCCTTGGGAAGGAGACCCACAGGCTTTGCAGGATGAGGCCACGTTGCCAACCCCCACCCCAAAGCACGGCATCCACGTGCCCCTGGGGCAGGGTGCTGGAACCTGCTGGATGCTGTCCCCTCTGGAAGGCAGACACGTGTTGTTGCGTGCTGGGCGGGGTGTCGGCCGTCCCAGGAAATGGTGACGATGACCGATCACGTCACGGATTAGTGGATCTCACCTTCTGGGAGAAGGACATACATCCCTCTGGGATGGGACCTAGTGATGAGGACGGCCCAGCCCGACGCCCTGCACGCCTCCTGTGTCCGACATGCTCCACTGGACTGTGGGGCTCACTCCCGGTCCCCCCCACCCGTCCCCGTGGGTCCGGCTGACAGAACTGACTCACCCATCACGGACCAGCACAGTCTTCAAACTATGGGCCTGGCTAGCGCCCAAGTATGTGCCCCACGCAAATTCGTATCTGCACGTCCCAACACCTGGACCTCAGTGGCCTGGATGGGAGGTGGGGCTCCGAAGAGAGGATTACGGCAAAATGAGGTCAGTAGGGGGTCCTGATCCCATAGGACTGGGGAAGACAGGAGATCGGGACACAGACAGACAAAGGCATGACGCCAAGGGGACAGGGGGACAGGCTGTGTCCACACACCAGGGAGAGAGGCCTCAGGACGAACCAGCCTGGGCCTGGGCCTGGGCCGGGGCCCCGCCCGGATCTCAGACCCCCACCCTCAGCACTGCCTGGATCTCAGACCCCCAGCCTCAGCCCCTCCTGGATCTCAGACCCCCAATCTCAGCCTTGCCTGGATCTCAGCCTCCCAGCCTCACCCCTGCCTGGATCTCAGACCCCCA
>NW_024412465.1:6321740-6321954 GCF_014898765.1 Herpailurus yagouaroundi | reverse complement strand
CCTCAGACCCCCCAGCCTCAGCCCTGCCTGGACCTCAGACCCCCAGCCTCCAGCCCTGCCTGGATCTCAGCCTCCCAGCCTCACCCCTGCCTGGATCTCAGACCCCCAGCATCAGCTCTGCCTGGATCTCAGACCCCCAGCCTCAGCCCTGCCTAGACCTCAGATCTCCCAGCTTCAGCCCTGCCTGGATCTCAGACCCCCAGCCTCGGCCCTG
>NW_024412465.1:6318990-6321340 GCF_014898765.1 Herpailurus yagouaroundi | reverse complement strand
CTGCCTGGATCTCAGACTCCCAGCCTCAACCCTGCCTGGATCTCAGACCCCCAACCTCAGCCCTGCCTGGATCTCAGAGTCCCAGCCATGACCCAGCCTGGACCTCAGACCCCCCAGCCTCAGCCCTGCCTGGACCTCAGACCCCCAGCCTCCAGCCCTGCCTGGATCTCAGCCTCCCAGCCTCACCCCTGCCTGGATCTCAGACCCCCAGCATCAGCTCTGCCTGGATCTCAGACCCCCAGCCTCAGCCCTGCCTAGACCTCAGATCTCCCAGCTTCAGCCCTGCCTGGATCTCAGACCCCCAGCCTCGGCCCTGCCTGGATCTCAAAACCCAAATCTCAGCCCTGCCTGGATCTCAGACTCCCAAACTCTATGCCTGCGCGGAAATCAGACTCCCAGCCTCAACCCTGCCTGGATCTCAGACCCCCAGCCTCAGTCCTGCATAGACCTCAGACCCCCAGCTTCAGCCCTGCCTGGATCTCAGACCCCCAGCCTCGGCCCTGCCTGGATCTCAGACCCCCAGCCTCAGGCCTGCCTGGACCTCAGACCCCCAGCCTCAGCCCTGCCTGGATCTCAGACTCCCAAACTGCATGCCTGCCTGGAAATCAGCCTCCCAGCCTCAGCCCTGCCTGGACCTCAGACCGCCAGCCTCAGCCCTGCCTGGACCTCAGACTCCCAGACCTAGTCCCGCCTGGATCTCAGACTCTCAGCCTCCAGGACTGGGAGCGATCAATGTGTATCGTTGAAGCTGCCCCATCTGGGCTCTTTGTTATGGTAGCTCAGGTTGGGTCCCATGGACATTTTCAAACATTTGTAAAACTTGAGAATAGTATACTGCAGCTCAAATTCCCTCCGTCCCTGTTCCAATGATTGTGAATAATTCACTGATCTTTTCCCCCTCTCCTCCTAGTCTCCTACACATTCCTTTCTGTGTTTTTTTCTCCCTTCCCGTCCCTTCCTTTCTCTTTTGGGGGATTTTATTTTATTTTATTTTATTTATTTATTTATTTTTTAAGAATTCTTTTTTTTTTTTTTCCAACGTTTATTTATTTTTGGGACAGAGAGAGACAGAGCATGAACCGGCGAGGGGCAGAGAGAGAGGGAGACACAGAATCGGAAACAGGCTCCAGGCTCTGAGCCATCAGCCCAGAGCCTGACGCGGGGCTCGAACTCAGGGACCGCGAGATCGTGACCTGGCTGAAGTCGGACGCTTAACCGACTGCGCCACCCAGGCGCCCCTCATTTGGGGGATTTTAAAAGAGGCCAACTCATCAAAGTCTTTTTGTCTGTCAACAGCTCCATATCTATCTCTGAAAGACGAGTGTGTTTTCTTACAGCCACCTTTACGTGGGCGGGTGGATTGATAATTGTTTTCGACCCAGCTAGGAGCGGTTCTATCTGTGGACGACTCGGAGGGAAGGTGGGAGTCAGGAGGTGGGAACTGAGGTGCATCAGCGTTGAACTGGCTGACGCCATGGCAGGGCTTTGCTTGACCCACGAGTCGTGCTACATGCTTGGGTGCTGCGTGGGGGGTCCTGCCCTCTCTCTCCACCCGCCATCACCCACACGCTCCTCTGGCCGGCTCTGCGAGGACCCATCTGGCATATAATTCTTCACGTGTCTCCGGACTGCGGGCTTCTGTCAACCAGGGCTCCCACCTTTCCCTTCGCGCTCTGAGGACACCATGGAGGCGCCTGTTTTCAATCCATGGGTCAACGACCCACTTCTGGGCCACAGAATCCATCCAGTGGGTTGAGAGCAGATGAGGCACAGATAAGATAAGGTAAAATAGATCACGGAGGAGAGAGGACACTGTCCACGACGGTGGGAAGTACCAATTCCAGAGACGAGGAATGGTTTTGGCCTCAAAGTGCTTGTTCACTCAGCCCCAGCGTCACGGGGCACCCCCCGATGGCTTTCTGCGAACAACATGTCCTCCCGCGGGTCACAGATAGAACGCGGGTCATGCCACCGCGCGGGTCAGAGGTAGAACATTTCCAACAGCCAGGAGGTTCCCACCCACACCTGCTTGGTCAAATCTCCTCCACAGACGTCCCCACCGTCCTGGTTTCTGTGAGATTATGCAACTTGTTTCTCTCCACGTGTTGGTTACACATGTATGGGAGTCTGTGTCACGCGTTTATAAGGAATGTACGCTGTCGTACATTATTACATTTTGGGCTGATGGGGCGTGATACAGGGGGTGCCTCGGTCCTGTAGGGGTCACGCTGGGTGCACCTTGGTTGTGTATGGTCACACTGGGTGCACACTGGTCATGTATCTGTCACACTGGGTGCACCTTGGTCATGTATCAGTCACACTGGGTGCGCACTGGTCTTGTATCAGTCAT
>NW_024412465.1:6317885-6318980 GCF_014898765.1 Herpailurus yagouaroundi | reverse complement strand
GTCACACTGGGTGCACCTTGGTGTTGTATTGGTCACACTGGGTGCACACTGGTCGTCCGTTTGTCACACCCGGTGCACGTTGGTCATGTATCGGTCACGCTGTGTGCACCCTGGTCTTAGGTCAGTCACAAGGTACGCACACTGGTCTTATGTCTCCTACAGTGTTGCCACACACGGGAGAGATTGGGGATACTGGCCGAGACCACCCCTTCCCACACGGACCCGCCCAAGGGTGTGGGGGGAAGGGAGCAGCAGTCTCTGGCACCCCTATGAGCCTCACTGCGTGGCTGAACCCCGCCTCCCACAGCGGGGCCAACCTAGTCCAGCCTGAATGGACTTGGCGAGGGGGGAGACAGAGGTCACTGCAGCAACCTGCTTCACTCCGCTACACCGGGGGCACCTCTTCAACCGGGAGACACTCGGGGTCCCTGGGTGGATATGCCGAGAGCAGGACCTCTAACGCCTGGGGGTCCGATGGCACAGCCCCTGCCCACACCCACGTCCTGTCTGAGGAGGACACACTTTAGAAGGGTCCCATTTCCCCAGAAGCTCCTGCCATGAAGAAGAGATAGAAACAAAGACAGAGGGCTGTTGACGCCTTTTTTTCTCTGCACGGATGAACCTTTTCAAAGGAGGGGGTAGAAAGAAATTGCAGAGCAGAGCCCTGGGCTACAGGCATCTCACCTGCCCACAGGTGTGCCCGCAGGTTAGCCCACAGGTATGCATGTGCACAGGTGAGCCCACAGGTGTGCCTGCAGGTGAGCTTGGAGGTGTGGGCACAGGTGTGCCCACAGGTGAGCCCACCGCTGAGCCCGCAGCTGAGCCCACAGGTATGTATGTGCACGGGTGAGCCCACAGATGTGCCCACAGGTGAGCCCACAGGAGTGTGCACAGGTGTGTCCACAGGTGAGCTGGCAGGTGTGTGCAAAGGTGAGCCCACAGCCGTGCCTGCAAGAGTGCCCCCAGGTCTGTGCATAGTGAGCCCATAGGTGTGTGCACAGGTGTGCCCATAGTGAGGCCACAGATATGTGCACAGTGAGCCCACAGGTGTGTCTGCAAGTGTGCCCACAGGTGATCTGGCAGGTTAGGTGGCAG
>NW_024412465.1:6308922-6317875 GCF_014898765.1 Herpailurus yagouaroundi | reverse complement strand
TGTGTCTGCAAGTGTGCCCACAGGTGATCTGGCAGGTTAGGTGGCAGCTGTGTGCCCAAATGTGCCCACAGGTGTGCCCACGGGTGAGCCGGCAGGTGTGTGCACAGGTGAGCCCACAGGTGTGTGCACAGGTGTGCGCACAGGTGAGCCCACAGGTGTGCGCACAGGTGAGCCCACAGGTGTGTGTGCAAGTGTGCCCACAGGTGAGCCGGCAGGTTAGGTGGCAGGTGGGTGCACAAATGTGCCCACAGGCGAGCCCACAGGTGTGTGCACGGGTGAGCCCACAGGTGAGCCAGCAGGGGTGTGCCCAGGTGAGCCCGCAGGTGACCCCGGCACCCTCACGGGGCACCCCCCTCGGTGCCCAGGACGCACCTCGTCCCGCCGTGTCCCTCCTGCCTTCGCTGTTTCTCCCGCGGGTGGGAGGACTTGTGGCTCCCAGACTGGCCGGCAGCTAATGCGAACCCGTGTTGACAAATGCTCATCAAGAAGCGAACCCGGGAAGCAAAATCGATACGTGGGGCCCCGCGGCGCCCCCGCCGCCCCCACCCAGCACCCCCGGATTACTTTGCGGCGGGCCGGCGCGGCCAGCTCTCAAAACCGTGCAAGTTTTCGGGGAAAGTTTACAGCCGGTCTCGTCAGGCGTTCCCTTCTGCCGTTTCCTCTCTTTCTTGCTTTTTTTTTCAGCATGAAAAAAAAAAAAAGAAAAACCCCACATTCCCCGCCAGTTTTCCTTCTTCTGACACCTTTTCCTTCAGAAGATCTCACAGTACAAGCGGGTACATGACATCCGCCGAGCTCCCCAGCGCACGCACTTTGCGTTTGATTTATGACATGAGTCCATAGGTGCGGCTGACAGCTTTCAGATTGAAGCCCGGCGAGCCGGCTTTCAAGAGGGGCGGGCGGGCCGGGCCGATCCATCGCGGGGCGTCCCGGGAGCCGGGGCCGCCTTTGTAGCGCCCCGCTGCGCCGCGGCCCCCACGCTGGGCCCGGCCCCGCTCGCTGACAGGCGGCACGTACTTCACCCTAATCACGAATAAAAGCCAGCTCCCTGTAGGGTACACATCTTCTCTGTTTTGACATTGACCGTAATACATAATTTAACCACAAAGCCTGAGCGGTGTGGAACAAGATAAGAAAAGACCACAGAACTGGCAAATAAAGCGATGTTCAATCAGAAATCATATTTGTTCCTCATGGCAGAGACGTGGGCGTTAAGAACATAGGGCAGGAGCTGTGGGGGGGGTGGAGGGGGGCAGGGGCCGGGGAGGTGTGTGTGTGGGGGGGGTGGCGAGGGCAGCTGCCTCACAGCCGTCGCCGGGCCACGCTCCAGGATGGGGGCCTGTGGGGCGCCCGTCTGTCCTGCCTCTGGGGTGCGAGCCAGCAGTCAGGTGCCAGGAGGTTCCCCCGGACCCGGAGGGGTCGGGGGGGCAAGGCCGGGAACCCCTGCGCCTGTGGGTTGGCATGCAGAGGCAGGCGTCCTGGTGAGCGTGGGAAACAAATACAGCCACGGGACGGGTGTCCCTAAGCTCCGGGGAAGGGGGCGGGTGACCGGCAGGTGCCAGGTGTGAGTGTGGGGGTGCCCCCCCCCGGGAAGGCGGCAGCTGCGTCCCCGGAGGAGAAGGCAGAACGAGGGGTCCGGATGCTTGGCGTCCGCACCACGGCCGGCCAGCCGGGTCCACTCTCCAGGCTGCTGTGCCGGAAACACGGAGTCCCGTGCGTGCACCGCGCTGTGCATGGGGCTGATGTCTTCACAAGCTGTGCACTCATCCGAGAGCCGGATGCAGGCTCCCGTGGGAGACACCTGGCTGCTGAGCCGCGGGACGGGGGACAGGTGGCAGCCAGCGGGCCGGGGACGTCTGCCCGCCTCTGGGTCCCCACGCGCAGGGCCGGCCCCGGGCACCACCCTTTGTCCGGCACACGCATTCTGTGCACGACACAAGGACACACGGAAAAGACCGTGTTTCTCTCGTGCAAGCCCAGCTTCCACGCGGAGAGACAAAGATGCGGGAAAGAGAACACAGGCAGGACAAAACACACTCCCACCCACACAGGCACACGCGTGCACTCACAGACACATGGACTCTTGCACGCACACACCGAGACCCACCCGCACACGCACACCCGCCCATCTCTACGCACATAAATGCACGTGCACCGCACGTGCACATATGCACACCCACACGTACACAACCATATACACGATTCACACTGCACACCCGCAGCCGCACACGGATGTAAACACACACCCATGCGTATACTCCTCTACACTTAGACACACCCACACACACATTTCTACAAACACATTTACACCTCCAACTGACAGGCACACACCACGTACAAACTTACCTCTCTACACACCCATACACACACCCTCACACACCCCAGCACGCACACACAGGAGCCACGGTCATCCACGATTCAGCTCCCGATGTGAGACCAGCGACCTGTGAAATACAAGGTTCCCGGACTTCAAACAGCCCTCGGAGGTGCTGACTGACGCGTGTTCGTGCACGCCCACGTGACGCATGCAAACCACACATATGTCTCCGACAACAAGTGATTATTTCTGCAAATGAAGAGATCAATGCTGACGGGCGTTTTCCCCTCGGTCTCCCCTGCTGCAGCTCGGAATTTCAATTTTGGCATTTTTCTGGGTAAAGAGGTCCTTTCTGCTATTAGATTCTCGTGCTTTCCATCGGAGACGAGCGTGAGATTTTATAATTTCTTGTTGTTTTTGTACAGCTGGCTTTAGAATGGCCCATGAGGCGAGACCTACTAATTAATTTTTAATGCTGAAAATAAAATATATATAAAGGAGAGATTTGAAGACAGAGGAAACCATAACACAAATAGTTTTGTGCATTTTGGTGATGTTTTGCCTCGGTTTTTAGTTTCTTAATTGCACGGTTATCCCTGACAACGGAGACAGGGTTAGTGACGTGGTGGGAGTTTCACAGCTGCATTGCAATCCAGCCCCGCTGGTCCCAGGGACTCAGAGCAGTTCTGCTCCTGTGAACGTCTCTGGAGAGGGAGCCACGGGGACGCATGACACAGGACACATGCCACGGGTCACATGACATACTTGGTGGCCTCCTGGTACTTGCCAGCTGCATTAGTGTGAGTCTCATGTTTTTGTTTTGTTGTTTTGTTACGTATCTACTTAATCTATCACTTATCTTTCATTCTATCTTTCTATCTAATCCATCCGTCCATCCATTCATCCATCATATCTATGTATCTTTCTATCTTCCTGTCTATTTATCTCTCTGTCTATCATCTATCCATCATATCTATTTACCTATCTATGTATCATTGTCTTTACATACATATAAGGATTATTTTTTTTTAATTTAAAGATTTTATTTCATTATTATTATTTTTAATGTTTATTTACTTATGACAGAGGGACAGAATCGGAAGCAGGCTCCAGGCTCCGAGCTGTCAGCACAGAGCCCAACACGGGGCTCGAACCCACAGACTGCAAGATCGTGACCTGAGCTGAAGTCGGACTCTCGACCTAGTGAGCCACCCAGGCGCCTTGCAAAACTTTTCTTGTTTGAATTAACTCTGTCGTTATTTCTCTAGGGTGTCTAAGGTTTCCTGTAAGGTTGTCTGGGTTTTCTATCATATCATTTGAAAAATAAATACGGTGTTGCCTTTTATTTTCCAAGTCTGATAAGTCGGATTATTTTCTTTTGTCTTGATTGCATTAGCTAATGCTTCCAGCATGAGGTTAAATAGTAGTGGGCATTACATATGTATTTGTATATGTGTATATACACACACACACACACACACACACACACATATATATATATACACACACAATGTGTGTATATATCATGTTACTAACCAGCCTTCTGTTCCTCATTTTGTCACTGTTTTCAGGAATTTTGTCACGGAGTACTCAGATGACTTTACTCCTTACACCTAGTTTTGTGTGGATTCTGTTAATACTTTTTTGTAACCTTGAACCATCCTTTTATCCCTGGAATGAACCCCACTTGGCCATGGTGTATTACTTTCACAAAGGGGTGTTGCCACTACTTTATGTTGGATTTTTAACTAATATTTACAAGTGATTTTGTGGGGCGCCTGGGTGGCTCAGTCAGTTAAGCGTCCGACTTCAGCTCAGGCCATGATCTCACAGTTCATGAGTTTGAGCCCCGTGTCAGGCTCTGTGCTGACAGCTCAGAGCCTGGAGCCTGCTTCGGATTCTGTGTCTCCCTCTCTCTCTTTCCCTCCCCTGCTCACACTGTCTCTCCTTCTCTCAAAAATAAATAAACATTTTAAAAAATCTAAAAATATATTTAAAGTTACTTTGGGATGAAAATTCACATTGATGGAAATGAGTGATATGTTTGGTGTCAATGCAGCCATATGATTTTATGTTATGACTAGCATTTGTGTTATATTTACTGTTTCTGCATTTGATGAGTTTTTCCTGTATTGAAGAAGTGTAAAAGTTTGCTCTCAAATTTGGGAAGGTGTGTGTTGTTGTTCTAGGGCTTAGCTTTGCATTTGGATATTTTAGTGCCCCCCTCCCCCTGCCCCACCTCTGCTTGCTGTCTTAACCCCTTGCTCTCTGGTTTGTCAGTTTAAGTGAGATCTGCATGAGCTTCCTGTGGCTGCTGGAATGAAATACCACACACTTTGTGGCTGGAACAACATAAATTTATTATTTTATAACTATGGAAGTGAGAAGTCTATGATATGTTGCCAAGGTTGCACTCCTTCTAGAGGCTCCAGAAAACACTCAGGCTTTTTGCCTTTTCCAGCTTGGACAGGCTTCCTGTATTGTTTGGCTCATGGCTCCTTCCTCTATCCTCACAGCTGGAAGCTTAGCTTCTTCTCTCCTGTCCGAACTCCTGCTTCCCTTTTGTGAGGACCCTTGTGACGACCCTGTTCCCCCGTGGGTGATCCAGGATAATTTCCCATCCCATGATCTTTAATGTAATGACACCTACAAAGTCCCTTTTGCCTACGTTCACAGGTTTTGGGTTAAGACATGGGCATCTTTGGGGACTATTATTTGGTCTACCGCTTGGGGACTAATACATGGACGTCTTTGGGGACATTGCTCTATCCATCCAGCACATGGATGTCAGGACGTGAACGTCCTTGGGGACATTGCTCTGTCCACCACGTGGGGATTAGGATGGGAATGTGTTTGGGGGCCATTATTGCACTAACCACAATATGCTCTGATTTCCACCCGTTACCTACTTAATAGTCAATGCTTTTGTCCTAGTTTCAGTCTTCTTTCTCCTGCCGTTAAAACAACTTTTTATTCTTTCCTCTTTGTCAGAACTTACATACTTTCCTTCCTCCACGTCTGTCCCCCTTCGTTTAGATTTAATTCTACAATTGCATCGATCACATGAATTTGAACCTCATGGCCTTCTTCACCTCCTAGAAGCACCAAAGGTCTGGGTCACACATGGCTGACTTCTGCTCTTGGTCGGTCTTGTGAGTTTCCTGGAGGGACTCGGAGAGATTCTGACTGTGCTGATGATGACGGCCACTCTCATGCCGTCTGGCAGCCCGGCTTGACGTGACTTCACTGTTTTAACACGGGAGAGACCACCATAGCTGGGTCGCTCCATGCAGGGTGGACGAGACAGCAGAAACGTCTGTACCCAGAGAGCTCAGCAGCTTTGACGGAGAAGCTTTACTGTTCACCTGATTAAGTCACAGGTGGTGATTTGCTCTAAGGGAGGACGTGGGTGCAGGCGTGAGCATGTACTCTGTCACACTGTGTCTTCTTGTCACATCTCTCAGAAGCAGCAGGAGCAGAACGTGGGTTCTTCCCTTCACAGAGAAAGCATCCACGTTTCTCTTTTGAGAGCAGTTGAACCCACCACAAGCTCCTCCCAGTTGAACCTACCGGAACTAGCAGACGTTTACTTTTTCACTTTTTCCCAAAGCAGGCTCCAGGCTCTGAGCTGTCAGCACAGAGCCCAACACAGGGCTGGATCCCATGAACTGCGAGATCATGACCTGGGCTGAAGTCGGACGCTCAACCGACTGAGCCACCCAGGTGCCCCCAGAAGTGATTTATTTTACATCTACAGAGAAGACGATGTGTCACTTATTTTCCAGGCAGAATGCAGAGGGTCTTGAAGCTGCTAATTTATCCACCTGGACGGGGTGGGAGTGAAGGTTGGAGAAGGAGCGGGGCCACATGACTCAAGTCTGTCAGAAGCACGAGACTAAGACTGACTTAGACGGGTATGAATCTGGGAAGGACGTTGGCAGTTTTCACACTTGATGGGAAGGCTGAAGAACTGGTCTCGGAAAGTGCAACAGACCCCAAGGAGAGAGGGTCAAGAAGACCTTGACCAGCTGCCTTGAACCCGGGAGCCATTGTTGCCACCATCTTGAATTTCTCAACTGGTCCTGATCGGCGTCCTTCTCTCAACATTCCAAGTGCTGGGCGGAGAGCCCCATTCCCTGGAGTCTCTGAATGCCGGGAGGGCAGGAGGGAGCATGTCCGCATCCCCTGGCCATGCTGAAGAGAGAGGTGGGGCTGGGTCCCACCAAGTGGGAATGACCCCCAGTTTACTGGGGTCTGAATCTCAGTAGGACAAACTTTTTGGGGGGACATGGGGAATGAAGGTCAGAGAAGGCACGAGAACATTCAGGTCGGTTGTGGGTGGGTACTCTGCTAGAGCTCCAGGGAGGCTTTCAGGAATGGCCAATAGGTCAGCCCATGGAGAGGAATATAAGATTCATGGTAACCATGAGGTGGGATCATGCTGGACACAGGTCTGACTGAAGGTGGCCAAGTAAGGGAGGGAGAAAGCTGTTGTGGTTGATGCCCAGGAAGCCTATATGGAAAACCAATGCTGGAGATCTCTGATCTGGCCACCTTTAATCTTTGCTGAATATAAGCTAGAATCTCAGATCTGTTGGCCATTGTGTTCAAGGGCCTGATAAGGCATAGCTAACGTCATTATGGGACAGTGCCCACAGGATAGCTTACTCCTGCCTTCATGACCCCATCAATCTGTTCCCACCCAAAGAGCAATGATTGTGAATCCAAAAAAAAGATAAAAGAAAAAAAAAAAATCCCACCCCAACCTCCCCTCCTCTCTAAAAACCTCCCCTTTCGGCCAAGTGCAGGGAAAGGTGAAACTCTCCAAGGCTGGCCCTTTTCTGAGTTATGAGCAGAAAAAGTTTGGACACTTTTCACAAAAGTCAGAAACATATTAATTTTTCAGAGCCTAGTGAGTCAAAAATGGCTCGTCCAATTTGCTTCAAACTTGCCAGGCCGAGATGAAGCTTGAGAACTTTCCGGCCAAAGGAGACATTTTGTCAGAGTGGGAAGGAGGTCAGGCGAGGGCAGGGAGGGTTAGAGGATGTGATGGCCGGGGCCTGGGATCCTGGGCCGGTGTCTGTCATTAGCCGGCGCTCTCTCCCGGATGTGGGCGGACAGGTGTTTAGGCCCAGACGAGGGCGCCGAGGGGACACCGCCGTGCTGCCCTTGGGCACGGAGGCGGGTGGTGAGGAATCACATGTTTCCTGCAACTTTCTCAAAGCGCTTCTGGTTTCTAGCGTAAAATCTCATTTCCAGGAAGGAAGGGGGTTTGGGGGAGACGCGGGGGGGATTAGCGATATCTGGAATGCGATTAAGGAACACGATGATGGGCTGGGGGCTGGGCGTGTGAGGAGGCAGGGCCCTGTGGGGCCTGGTTACTGTTAATTTGCAGTCCAGGGAGGTCCGGCGCCTGGTGAAATATTAATGATCGAAGCAAGGCCATTGTCTTCGCTGATTCTCCCTCTCCTCCTTTCATATCCTGCCAGATGCAAGCCATCCTCGCCGACCGATTTATTTTGGGCAGCATCCCGCGGGCAGCAGGGGACCCCCGGCTTTGTACGCAGGAGGGCCTCCCGGGTTGGCTGGCTTCCGAATCACCCTCACTCTTTGCTGCGTGCCTCACCCGCTGCCCCCCACAGTGATTCTGGGGCAGTTGTCGGGGAGGGGCCCGCGTTCTTGTGTAATCGGAGGGTGTCCCTTCTTTGCAGACGGCAGAGCCCTGGGGCCGACTCAGCCTGGGGCAGGGACACAGGTGCCCACACCGAGGGCTGCGGATGACGGATGACGTCAGCACAGGGCCTCGGGTGTTTTTAGGCTTTTGTTTTTCTGTTAACAAACCATGCAATCAACTGCTTTAAAGTGAACAGCTCCGGGGGCCTGGGGGGCTCGGTCGGTTGGGTGTCCGACTTCGGCTCAGGTCATGATCTCACAGCTCGTGGGTTCGAGCCCCCTGTCAGGCTCTGTGCTCACAGCTCGGAGCCTGGAGCCTGCTTCCGATTCTGTGTCTCCCTCTCTCTGCCCCTCCCCTGCTCGTGCTCTGTCTCTCTCTCGCTCTCTCTCAAAAAAAAATTAAAAATAAAAAATAAAACATTTAAAAAATTAAAAAAAAATAAAGCAAACAACTCAAGTGTGTTTATCACACTCACAATGTTGTGCAACCACCACTCTGGTGTTCCAGAACATTCTCATCTCTTCCTAAAAGGAGACCCCGTCCCCACTGGCCGTCCCACACACCCCCCTCCCACATCCACCTCTCCAGCCCCTGGTGACCACGGATCCACTTTCTGCTTGTGGATTCACCCATTCCACGTCTCTCACTTCCATGGAATCACATGTGATGTGGCCTCATGTATCTGCCTCTCTCACTGAGTGTCATGGTTTCTGGGTCCGTCCACGTGGCAGCACATGGCAGGGCTTCCTTCCTTTTCGTGGCCTGAGTAACATTTCCCTGCATGCACGGGCCCCATTCTGTCTATGCATCCTTCCGTGGCTGTGTATCCGTCCTTCCGTGGCTGTCTGTGTATGACCCCTTCTGTGGCTGTCTGTGTATCTGCCTTTCCGTGGCTATCTGTGTATGAGCCCTTCTGTGGCTGTCTGTGTGTGAGCCCTTCCGTGGCTGTCTGTGTGTGAGCC